>NC_132906.1:44588869-44942241 GCF_047675955.1 Chlorocebus sabaeus | reverse complement strand
AACTCTGTGAGATGAATTAACAGAACACAGAGCAGTTTCTCAGAAAGTTTCTTTCCAGTTTTGAATGGAAGATATTTCCTTTTTCACCATAGCCCTCTATGGGCTTCCAAATATCCCTTTGCCAATTCCACAAGAACAGCCTTAGCGAAAGGCTTCCTGAAGGGAAAGATGTAACACTGTGAGATGAATAAAGAGAACACAGAGCAGTTTCTCAGAAAGTTCTTTCAAGTTTTGAACGGAAGATATTTCCTTTTTCACCGTAGCCCTCTATGGGCTTCCAAATATCCCTTTGCCAATTCCAGAAGAACAGCCTTAGCGAAAGGCTTCTTGAAGGGAAAGATGTAACTCTGTGAGATGAATTAACATAACACAGAGCAGTTTCTCAGAAAGCTTATTTCCAGTTTTGAACGGAAGATATTTCCTTTTTCACCATAGCCCTCTATGGGCTTCCAAATATCCATTGCCAATTCCACAAGGACAGCCTTAGCAAAAGGCTTCTTGAAGGGAAAGATGTAACTCTGTGACATGAATTAAGAGAACACAGAGCAGTTTCTCAGAAAGCTTCTTTCCAGTTTTGAACGGAAGATATTTCCTTTTTCAGCATAGCCCTCTATGGGCTTCCAAATATCCCTTTGCCAATTCCACAAGAACAGCCTTAGCGAAAGGCTTCTTGAAGGGAAAGATGTAACTCTGTGAGATGAATTAACAGAACACAGAGCAGTTTCTCAGAAAGCTTCTTTCCAGTTTTGAACGGAAGATATTTCCTTTTTCACCATAGCCCTCTATGGGCTTCGAAATATTCCTTTGCCAATTCCACAAGAACAGCCTTAGCGAAAGGCATCTTGAAGGGAAAGATGTAACTCTGTGAGATGAATTAACAGAACACAGAGCAGTTTCTCAGAAAGCTTCTTTCCAGTTTTGAACGGAAGATATTTCCTTTGTCATCATAGCCCTCTATGGGCTTCCAAATATCCCTTTGCCAATTCCACAAGAACAGCCTTAGCGAAAGGCTTCTTGAAGGGAAAGATGTAACTCTGTGAGATGAATTAACATAACACAGAGTAGTTTCTGAGAAAGCTTCTTTCCAGTTTTGAACGGAAGATATTTCCTTTTTCACCATAGCCCTCTAGGGGCTTCCAAATATCCCTTTGCCAATTCCACAAGAACAGCCTTAGCGAAAGGCTTCTTGAGGGGAAAGACGTAACTCTGTGAGGTGAATTAACAGAACACAGAGCAGTTTCTCGGAAAGCTTCTTTCCAGTTTTGAACGGAAGATATTTCCTTTTTCACCATAGGCCTCTATGGGCTTCCAAATATCCCTTTGCCAATTCCACAAGAACAGCCTTAGCGAAAGGCTTCTTGAAGGGAAAGATGTAACACTGTGAGATGAATTAACAGAACACAGAGCAGTTTCTCAGAAAGCTTCTTTCCAGTTTTCAACGGAAGATATTTCCTTTTTCACCATAGCCCTCTATAGGCTTCCAAATATCCCTTTGCCAATTCCACAAGAACAGCCTTAGCGAAAGGCTTCTTGAAGGGAAAGATGTAACTCTGTGAGATGAATTAACAGAACACAGAGCAGTTTCTCAGAAAGCTTCTTTCCAGTTTTCAACGGAAGATATTTCCTTTTTCACCATAGCCCTCTATAGGCTTCCAAATATCCCTTTGCCAATTCCACAAGAACAGCCTTAGCGAAAGGCTTCTTGAAGGGAAAGATGTAACTCTGTGAGATGAATTAACAGAACACAGAGCAGTTTCTCAGAAAGCTTCTTTCCAGTTTTGAACGGAAGATATTTCCTTTTTCACCATAGCCCTCTATGTGCTTCCAAATATCCCTTTGCCAATTCCACAAGAACAGCCTTAGCGAAAGGCTTCTTGAAGGGAAAGATATAACTCTGTGAGATGAAATAACAGAACACAGAGAAGTTTCTCAGAAAGCTTCTTTCCAGTTTTGAACGGAAGATATTTCCTTTTTCAACATAGCCCTCTATGGGCTTCCAAATATTCCTTTGCCAATTCCACAAGAACAGCCTTAGCGAAAGGCTTCTTGAAGGGAAAGGTGTAGCTCTGTGAGATGAATTAACAGAACACAGAACGGTATCTCAGAAAGCTTCTTTCCAGTTTTGAACGGAAGATATTTCCTTTTTCACCATAGCCCTCCAAGGGCTTCCAAATATCCCTTTGCCAATTCCACAAGAACAGAATTAGCGAAAGGCTTCTTGAAGGGAAAGATGTAACTCTGTGAGATGAATTAAGAGAACACAGAGCAGTTTCTCAGAAAGCTTCTTTCCAGTTTTGAACGGAAGATATTTCCTTTTTCACCATAGCCCTCTATGGGCTTCCAAATATCCCTTTGCCAATTCCACAAGAACAGCCTTAGCGAAAGGCTTATTGAAGGGAAAGATGTAACTCTGTGAGATGAATTAACAGAACACAGAGCAGTTTCTCAAAAAGCTTCTTTGAGTTTTGAACGGAAGATATTTCCTTTTTCACCATAGCCCTCTATGGGCTTCCAAATATCCCTTTGCCAATTCCACAAGAACAGCGTTAGCGAAAGGCTTCTTGAAGGGAAAGATGAAACTCTGTGAGATGAATTAACAGAACACAGAGCAGTTTCTCCGAATGCTTCTTTCCAGTTTTGAACGGATGATATTTCCTTTTTCACCGTAGCCCTCTATGTGCTTCCAAATATCCCTTTGCCAATTCCACAAGAACAGCCTTAGCGAAAGGCTTCTTGACGGGAAAGATATAACTCTGTGAGATGAATTAACAGAACACAGAGCAGTTTCTCAGAAACCTTCTTTCCAGTTTTGAACGGAAGATATTTCCTTTTTCACCATAGCCCTCTATGGGCTTCCAAATATCCCTTTGCCAATTCCACAAGAACAGCCTTAGCGAAAGGCTTCTTGAAGGGAAAGATGTAACTCTGTGAGATGAATTAACAGCATACAGAGCAGTTTCTCAGAAAGCTTCTTTCCAGTTTTGAACGGAAGATATTTCCTTTTTCACCATAGCCCTCTATGGGCTTCCAAATATCCCTTTGCCAATTCCACAAGAACAGCCTTAGCGAAAGGCTTCCTGAAGGGAAAGATGTAACACTGTGAGATGAATAAAGAGAACACAGAGCAGTTTCTCAGAAAGTTCTTTCAAGTTTTGAACGGAAGATATTTCCTTTTTCACCGTAGCCCTCTATGGGCTTCCAAATATCCCTTTGCCAATTCCAGAAGAACAGCCTTAGAGAAAGGCTTCTTGAAGGGAAAGAAGTAACTCTGTGAGATGAATTAACAGAACACAGAGCAGTTTCTCAGAAAGCTTCTTTCCAGTTTTGAACGGAAGATATTTCCTTTTTCAAGATAGCCCTCTATGGGCTTCCAAATATCCCTTGCCAATTCCCCAAGAAGAGCCTTAGCAAAAGGCTTCTTGAAGGGAAAGATGTAACTCTGTGACATGAATTAAGAGAACACAGAGCGGTTTCTCAGAAAGCTTCTTTCCAGTTTTGAACGGAAGATATTTCCTTTTTGACCATAGCCCTCTATGGGCTTCCAAATATCCCTTTGCCAATTCCACAAGAACAGCCTTAGCGAAAGGCTTCTTGAAGGGAAAGATGTAACTCTGTGAGATGAATAAACAGAACACAGAGCAGTTTCTCAGAAACTTCTTTCAAGTTTTGAACGGAAGATATTTCCTTTTTCACCATAGCCCTCTATGGGCTTCCAAATATCCCTTTGGAAATTCCACAAGAACAGCCTTAGCGAAAGGCTTCTTGAAGGGAAAGATGTTACTCTGTGAAATGAAGTAACAGAACACAGAGCAATTTTTCAGAAAGCTTCTTTCCAGTTGTGAACTGAAGATATTTCCTTTTTCACCATAGCCCTCTATGGGCTTCCAAATATCTTTGACAATTCCACAAGAACAGCCTTAGCGAAAGGCTTCTTGAAGGGAAAGATGTAACTCTGTGAGATGAATTAACAGAACACAGAGCAGTTTCTCAGAAAGCTTCTTTCCAGTTTTGAACGGAAGATATTTCGTTTTTCACCATAGCCCTCTATGGGCTTCGAAATATTCCTTTGCCAATTCCACAAGAACAGCCTTAGCGAAAGGCATCTTGAAGGGAAAGATGTAACTCTGTGAGCTGAATTAACAGAACACAGAGCAGTTTCTCAGAAAGCTTCTTTCCAGTTTTGAACGGAAGATATTTCCTTTTTCAGCATAGCCCTCTAAGGGCTTCCAAATATCCCTTTGCCAATTCCACAAGAACAACCTTATCGAAAGGCTTCTTGAAGGGAAAGATGTAACTCTGTGAGATGAATTAACAGAACACAGAGCAGTTTCTCAGAAAGCTTCTTTCCAGTTTTGAACGGAAGATATTTCCTTTTTCACCATAGCCCTCTATGGGCTTCGAAATATTCCTTTGCCAATTCCACAAGAACAGCCTTAGCGAAAGGAATCTTGAAGGGAAAGATGTAACTCTGTGAGCTGAATTAACAGAACACAGAGCAGTTTCTCAGAAAGCTTCTTTCCAGTTTTGAACGGAAGATATTTCCTTTTTCAGCAAAGCCCTCTAAGGGCTTCCAAATATCCCTTTGCCAATTCCACAAGAACAGCCTTAGCGAAAGGCTTCTTGAAGGGAAAGATGTAACTCTGTGAGATGAATTAACAGCACACAGAGCAGTTTCTCAGAAGGCTTCTTTCCAGTTTTGAACGGAAGATATTTCCTTTTTCACCATAGCCCTCCAAGGGCTTCCAAATATAACTTTGCCAATTCCACAAGAACAGCCTTAGCGAAAGGCTTCTTGAAGGGAAAGATGTAACTCTGTGAGATGAATTAACAGAACACAGAGCAGTTTCTCAGAAAGCTTCTTTGCAGTTTTGAACGGAAGATACTTCCTTTTTCACCATAGCCCTCTACGGGCTTCCAAATATCTCTTTGCCAATTCCACAAGAACAGCCTTAGCGAAAGGCTTCTTGAAGGGGAACATATAAATCTGTGAGATGAAATAACAGAACACAGAGCAGTTTCTCAGAAAGCTTCTTTCCAGTTTTGAACGGAAGATATTTTCTTTTTCACCATAGCCCTCTATGGGCTTCCAAATATTCCTTTGCCAATTCCACAAGAACAGCCTTAGCGAAAGGCTTCTTGAAGGGAAAGGTGTAACTCTGTGAGATGAATTAACAGAACACAGAGCGGTATCTCAGAAAGCTTCTTTCCAGTTTTGAACGGAAGATATTTCCTTTTTCACCATAGCCCTCCAAGGGCTTCCAAATATCCCTTTGGCAATTCCACAAGAACAGCATTAGCGAAAGGCTTCTTGAGGGGAAAGACGTAACTCTGTGAGGTGAATTAACAGAACACAGAGCAGTTTCTCGGAAAGCTTCTTTCCAGTTTTGAACGGAAGATATTTCCTTTTTCACCATAGGCCTCTATGGGCTTCCAAATATCCCTTTGCCAATTCCACAAGAACAGCCTTAGCGAAAGGCTTCTTGAAGGGAAAGATGTAACACTGTGAGATGAATTAACAGAACACAGAGCAGTTTCTCAGAAAGCTTCTTTCCAGTTTTCAACGGAAGATATTTCCTTTTTCACCATAGCCCTCTATAGGCTTCCAAATATCCCTTTGCCAATTCCACAAGAACAGCCTTAGCGAAAGGCTTCTTGAAGGGAAAGATGTATCTCTGTGAGATGAATTAACAGAACACAGAGCAGTTTCTCAGAAAGCTTCTTTCCAGTTTTGAACGGAAGATATTTCCTTTTTCACCATAGCCCTCTATGGGCTTCCAAATATCCCTTTGCCAATTCCACAAGAAGAGCCAGAGCGAAAGGCTTCTTGAAGGAAAAGATGTAACACTGTGAGATGAATTAACAGAACACAGAGCAGTTTCTCAGAATGTTTCTTTCCAGGTTTCAACGGAAGATATTTCCTTTGTCATCATAGCCCTCTATGGGCTTCCAAATATCCCTTTGCCAATTCCACAAGAACAGCCTTAGCGAAAGGCTTCTAGAAGGGAAAGATGTAACTCTGTGAGATGAATTAACGGAACACAGAGCAGTTTCTCAGAAAGCTTCTTTCCAGTTTTGAACGGAAGATATTTCCTTTTTCACCATAGCCCTCTATGTGCTTCCAAATATCCCTTTGCCAATTCCACAAGAACAGCCTTAGCGAAAGGCTTCTTGAAGGGAAAGATATAACTCTGTGAGATGAAATAACAGAACACAGAGAAGTTTCTCAGAAAGCTTCTTTCCAATTTTGAACGGAAGATATTTCCTTTTTCAACATAGCCCTCTATGGGCTTCCAAATATTCCTTTGCCAATTCCACAAGAACAGCCTTAGCGAAAGGCTTCTTGAAGGGAAAGGTGTAACTCTGTGAGATGAATTAACAGAACACAGAACGGTATCTCAGAAAGCTTCTTTCCAGTTTTGAACGGAAGATATTTCCTTTTTCACCATAGCCCTCCAAGGGCTTCCAAATATCCCTTTGCCAATTCCACAAGAACAGCATTAGCGAAAGGCTTCTTGAAGGGAAAGATGTAACTCTGTGAGATGAATTAAGAGAACACAGAGCAGTTTCTCAGAAAGCTTCTTTCCAGTTTTGAACGGAAGATATTTCCTTTTTCACCATAGCCCTCTATGTGCTTCCAAATATCCCTTTGCCAATTCCACAAGAACAGCCTTAGCGAAAGGCTTATTGAAGGGAAAGATGTAACTCTGTGAGATGAATTAACAGAACACAGAGCAGTTTCTCAAAAAGCTTCTTTGAGTTTTGAACGGAAGATATTTCCTTTTTCACCATAGCCCTCTATGGGCTTCCAAATATCCCTTTGCCAATTCCACAAGAACAGCGTTAGCGAAAGGCTTCTTGAAGGGAAAGATGAAACTCTGTGAGATGAATTAACAGAACACAGAGCAGTTTCTCCGAATGCTTCTTTCCAGTTTTGAACGGAAGATATTTCCTTTTTCACCATAGCCCTCTATGTGCTTCCAAATATCCCTTTGCCAATTCCACAAGAACAGCCTTAGCGAAAGGCTTCTTGACGGGAAAGATATAACTCTGTGAGATGAATTAACAGAACACAGAGCAGTTTCTCAGAAACCTTCTTTCCAGTTTTGAACGGAAGATATTTCCTTTTTCACCATAGCCCTCTATGGGCTTCCAAATATTCCTTTGCCAATTCCACAAGAACAGCCTTAGCGAAAGGCTTCTTGAAGGGAAAGATGTAACTCTGTGAGATGAATTAACAGCATACAGAGCAGTTTCTCAGAAAGCTTCTTTCCAGTTTTGAACGGAAGATATTTCCTTTTTCACCATAGCCCTCTATGGGCTTCCAAATATCCCTTTGCCAATTCCACAAGAAGAGCCTTAGCGAAAGGCTTCCTGAAGGGAAAGATGTAACACTGTGACATGAATTAAGAGAACACAGAGCGGTTTCTCAGAAAGCTTCTTTCCAGTTTTGAACGGAAGATATTTCCTTTTTCACCATAGCCCTCTATGGGCTTCCAAATATCCCTTTGGAAATTCCACAAGAACAGCCTTAGCGAAAGGCTTCTTGAAGTGAAAGATGTTACTCTGTGAAATGAAGTAACAGAACACAGAGCAATTTTTCAGAAAGCTTCTTTCCAGTTGTGAACTGAAGATATTTCCTTTTTCACCATAGCCCTCTATGGGCTTCCAAATATCTTTGACAATTCCACAAGAACAGCCTTAGCGAAAGGCTTCTTGAAGGGAAAGATGTAACTCTGTGAGATGAATTAACAGAACACAGAGCAGTTTCTCAGAAAGCTTCTTTCCAGTTTTGAACGGAAGATATTTCCTTTTTCACCATAGCCCTCTATGGGCTTCGAAATATTCCTTTGCCAATTCCACAAGAACAGCCTTAGCGAAAGGCATCTTGAAGGGAAAGATGTAACTCTGTGAGCTGAATTAACAGAACACAGAGCAGTTTCTCAGAAAGCTTCTTTCCAGTTTTGAATGGAAGATATTTCCTTTTTCAGCATAGCCCTCTAAGGGCTTCCAAATATCCCTTTGCCAATTCCACAAGAACAGCCTTATCGAAAGGCTTCTTGAAGGGAAAGATGTAACTCTGGGAGATGAATTAACAGCACACAGAGCAGTTTCTCAGAAAGCTTCTTTCCAGTTTTGAACGGAAGATATTTCCTTTTTCACCATAGCCCTCTATGGGCTTCGAAATATTCCTTTGCCAATTCCACAAGAACAGCCTTAGCGAAAGGCATCTTGAAGGGAAAGATGTAACTCTGTGAGCTGAATTAACAGAACACAGAGCAGTTTCTCAGAAAGCTTCTTTCCAGTTTTGAACGGAAGATATTTCCTTTTTCAGCAAAGCCCTCTAAGGGCTTCCAAATATCCCTTTGCCAATTCCACAAGAACAGCCTTAGCGAAAGGCTTCTTGAAGGGAAAGATGTAACTCTGTGAGATGAATTAACAGCACACAGAGCAGTTTCTCAGAAGGCTTCTTTCCAGTTTTGAACGGAAGATATTTCCTTTTTCACCATAGCCCTCCAAGGGCTTCCAAATATCCCTTTGCCAATTCCACAAGAACAGCCTTAGCGAAAGGCTTCTTGAAGGGAAAGATGTAACTCTGTGAGATGAATTAACAGAACACAGAGCAGTTTCTCAGAAAGCTTCTTTGCAGTTTTGAACGGAAGATATTTCCTTTTTCACCATAGCCCTCTACGGGCTTCCAAATATCTCTTTGCCAATTCCACAAGAACAGCCTTAGCGAAAGGCTTCTTGAAGGGGAACATATAAATCTGTGAGATGAAATAACAGAACACAGAGCAGTTTCTCAGAAAGCTTCTTTCCAGTTTTGAACGGAAGATATTTCCTTTTTCACCATAGCCCTCTATGGGCTTCCAAATATCCCTTTGCCAATTCCACAAGAAGAGCCTTAGCGAAAGGCTTCCTGAAGGGAAAGATGTAACACTGTGAGATGAATAAAGAGAACACAGAGCAGTTTCTCAGAAAGTTCTTTCAAGTTTTGAACGGAAGATATTTCCTTTTTCACCGTAGCCCTCTATGGGCTTCCAAATATCCCTTTGCCAATTCCAGAAGAACAGCCTTAGCGAAAGGCTTCTTGAAGGGAAAGAAGTAACTCTGTGAGATGAATTAACAGAACACAGAGCAGTTTCTCAGAAAGCTTCTTTCCAGTTTTGAACGGAAGATATTTCCTTTTTCACCATAGCCCTCTATGGGCTTTCAAATATCCCTTGCCAATTCCACAAGAAGAGCCTTAGCAAAAGGCTTCTTGAAGGGAAAGATGTAACTCTGTGACATGAATTAAGAGAACACAGAGCGGTTTCTCAGAAAGCTTCTTTCCAGTTTTGAACGGAAGATATTTCCTTTTTCACCATAGCCCTCTATGGGCTTCCAAATATCCCTTTGGAAATTCCACAAGAACAGCCTTAGCGAAAGGCTTCTTTAAGGGAAAGATGTTACTCTGTGAAATGAAGTAACAGAACACAGAGCAATTTTTCAGAAAGCTTCTTTCCAGTTGTGAACTGAAGATATTTCCTTTTTCACCATAGCCCTCTATGGGCTTCCAAATATCTTTGACAATTCCACAAGAACAGCCTTAGCGAAAGGCTTCTTGAAGGGAAAGATGTAACTCTGTGAGATGAATTAACAGAACACAGAGCAGTTTCTCAGAAAGCTTCTTTCCAGTTTTGAACGGAAGATATTTCCTTTTTCACCATAGCCCTCTATGGGCTTCGAAATATTCCTTTGCCAATTCCACAAGAACAGCCTTAGCGAAAGGCATCTTGAAGGGAAAGATGTAACTCTGTGAGCTGAATTAACAGAACACAGAGCAGTTTCTCAGAAAGCTTCTTTCCAGTTTTGAATGGAAGATATTTCCTTTTTCAGCATAGCCCTCTAAGGGCTTCCAAATATCCCTTTGCCAATTCCACAAGAACAGCCTTATCGAAAGGCTTCTTGAAGGGAAAGATGTAACTCTGTGAGATGAATTAACAGCACACAGAGCAGTTTCTGAGAAAGCTTCTTTCCAGTTTTGAACGGAAGATATTTCCTTTTTCACCATAGCCCTCTATGGGCTTCGAAATATTCCTTTGCCAATTCCACAAGAACAGCCTTAGCGAAAGGCATCTTGAAGGGAAAGATGTAACTCTGTGAGCTGAATTAACAGAACACAGAGCAGTTTCTCAGAAAGCTTCTTTCCAGTTTTGAACGGAAGATATTTCCTTTTTCAGCAAAGCCCTCTAAGGGCTTCCAAATATCCCTTTGCCAATTCCACAAGAACAGCCTTAGCGAAAGGCTTCTTGAAGGGAAAGATGTAACTCTGTGAGATGAATTAACAGCACACAGAGCAGTTTCTCAGAAGGCTTCTTTCCAGTTTTGAACGGAAGATATTTCCTTTTTCACCATAGCCCTCCAAGGGCTTCCAAATATCCCTTTGCCAATTCCACAAGAACAGCCTTAGCGAAAGGCTTCTTGAAGGGAAAGATGTAACTCTGTGAGATGAATTAACAGAACACAGAGCAGTTTCTCAGAAAGCTTCTTTGCAGTTTTGAACGGAAGATATTTCCTTTTTCACCATAGCCCTCTACGGGCTTCCAAATATCTCTTTGCCAATTCCACAAGAACAGCCTTAGCGAAAGGCTTCTTGAAGGGGAACATATAAATCTGTGAGATGAAATAACAGAACACAGAGCAGTTTCTCAGAAAGCTTCTTTCCAGTTTTGAACGGAAGATATTTTCTTTTTCACCATAGCCCTCTATGGGCTTCCAAATATTCCTTTGCCAATTCCACAAGAACAGCCTTAGCGAAAGGCTTCTTGAAGGGAAAGGTGTAACTCTGTGAGATGAATTAACAGAACACAGAGCGGTATCTCAGAAAGCTTCTTTCCAGTTTTGAACGGAAGATATTTCCTTTTTCACCATAGCCCTCCAAGGGCTTCCAAATATCCCTTTGGCAATTCCCCAAGAACAGCATTAGCTAAAGGTTTCTTGAAGGGAAAGATGTAACTCTGTGAGATGAATTAACGGAACACAGAGCAGTTTCTCAGAAAGCTTCTTTCCAGTTTTGAACGGAAGATATTTCCTTTTTCACCATAGCCCTCTATGGGCTTCCAAATATCCCTTTGCCAATTCCACAAGAAGAGCCTTAGCGAAAGGCTTCTTGAAGGAAAAGATGTAACACTGTGAGATGAATTAACAGAACACAGAGCAGTTTCTCAGAAAGTTTCTTTCCAGGTTTCAACGGAAGATATTTCCTTTGTCATCATAGCCCTCTATGGGCTTCCAAATATCCCTTTGCCAATTCCACAAGAACAGCCTTAGCGAAAGGCTTCTTGAAGGGAAAGATGTAACTCTGTGAGATGAATTAACGGAACACAGAGCAGTTTCTCAGAAAGCTTCTTTCCAGTTTTGAACGGAAGATATTTCCTTTTTCACCATAGCCCTCTAAGGGCTTCCAAATATCCCTTTGCCAATTCCACAAGAACAGCCTTAGCGAAAGGCTTCTTGAAGGGAAAGATATAACTCTGTGAGATGAAATAACAGAACACAGAGAAGTTTCTCAGAAAGCTTCTTTCCAGTTTTGAACGGAAGATATTTCCTTTTTCACCATAGCCCTCTAGGGGTTCCAAATATTCCTTTGCCAATTCCACAAGAACAGCCTTAGAGAAAGGCTTCTTGAAGGGAAAGGTGTAACTCTGTGAGATGAATTAACAGAACACAGAACGGTATCTCAGAAAGCTTCTTTCCAGTTTTGAACGGAAGATATTTCCTTTTTCACCATAGCCCTCCAAGGGCTTCCAAATATCCCTTTGCCAATTCCACAAGAACAGCCTTATCGAAAGGCTTCTTGAAGGGAAAGATGTAACTCTGTGAGATGAATTAACGGAACACAGAGCAGTTTCTCAGAAAGCTTCTTTCCAGTTTTGAACGGAAGATATTTCCTTTTTCACCATAGCCCTCTAAGGGCTTCCAAATATCCCTTTGCCAATTCCACAAGAACAGCCTTAGCGAAAGGCTTCTTGAAGGGAAAGATATAACTCTGTGAGATGAAATAACAGAACACAGAGAAGTTTCTCAGAAAGCTTCTTTCCAGTTTTGAACGGAAGATATTTCCTTTTTCACCATAGCCCTCTAGGGGTTCCAAATATTCCTTTGCCAATTCCACAAGAACAGCCTTAGCGAAAGGCTTCTTGAAGGGAAAGGTGTAACTCTGTGAGATGAATTAACAGAACACAGAACGGTATCTCAGAAAGCTTCTTTCCAGTTTTGAACGGAAGATATTTCCTTTTTCACCATAGCCCTCCAAGGGCTTCCAAATATCCCTTTGCCAATTCCACAAGAACAGCCTTAGCGAAAGGCTTCCTGAAGGGAAAGATGTAACACTGTGAGATGAATAAAGAGAACACAGAGCAGTTTCTCAGAAAGCTTCTTTCAAGTTTTGAACGGAAGATATTTCCTTTTTCACCGTAGCCCTCTATGGGCTTCCAAATATCCCTTTGCCAATTCCAGAAGAACAGCCTTAGCGAAAGGCTTCTTGAAGGGAAAGATGTAACTCTGTGAGATGAATTAACATAACACAGAGCAGTTTCTCAGAAAGCTTATTTCCAGTTTTGAACGGAAGATATTTCCTTTTTCACCATAGCCCTCTATGGGCTTCCAAATATCCATTGCCAATTCCACAAGAACAGCCTTAGCAAAAGGCTTCTTGAAGGGAAAGATGTAACTCTGTGACATGAATTAAGAGAACACAGAGCAGTTTCTCAGAAAGCTTCTTTCCAGTTTTGAACGGAAGATATTTCCTTTTTGACCATAGCCCTCTATGGGCTTCCAAATATCCCTTTGCCAATTCCACAAGAACAGCCTTAGCGAAAGGCTTCTTGAAGGGAAAGATGTAACTCTGTGAGATGAATTAACAGAACACAGAGCAGTTTCTCAGAAAGCTTCTTTCCAGTTTTGAACGGAAGATATTTCCTTTTTCACCATAGCCCTCTATGGGCTTCGAAATATTCCTTTGCCAATTCCACAAGAACAGCCTTAGCGAAAGGCATCTTGAAGGGAAAGATGTAACTCTGTGAGATGAATTAACAGAACACAGAGCAGTTTCTCAGAAAGCTTCTTTCCAGTTTTGAACGGAAGATATTTCCTTTTTCAGCATAGCCCTCTATGGGCTTCCAAATATCCCTTTGCCAATTCCACAAGAACAGCCTTAGCGAAAGGCTTCTTGAAGGGAAAGATGTAACTCTGTGAGATGAATTAACATAACACAGAGTAGTTTCTGAGAAAGCTTCTTTCCAGTTTTGAACGGAAGATATTTCCTTTTTCACCATAGCCCTCTAGGGGCTTCCAAATATCCCTTTGCCAATTCCACAAGAACAGCCTTAGCGAAAGGCTTCTTGAGGGGAAAGACGTAACTCTGTGAGGTGAATTAACAGAACACAGAGCAGTTTCTCGGAAAGCTTCTTTGCAGTTTTGAACGGAAGATATTTCCTTTTTCACCATAGGCCTCTATGGGCTTCCAAATATCCCTTTGCCAATTCCACAAGAACAGCCTTAGCGAAAGGCTTCTTGAAGGGAAAGATGTAACACTGTGAGATGAATTAACAGAACACAGAGCAGTTTCTCAGAAAGCTTCTTTCCAGTTTTCAACGGAAGATATTTCCTTTTTCACCATAGCCCTCTATAGGCTTCCAAATATCCCTTTGCCAATTCCACAAGAACAGCCTTAGCGAAAGGCTTCTTGAAGGGAAAGATGTAACTCTGTGAGATGAATTAACAGAACACAGAGCAGTTTCTCAGAAAGCTTCTTTCCAGTTTTCAACGGAAGATATTTCCTTTTTCACCATAGCCCTCTATAGGCTTCCAAATATCCCTTTGCCAATTCCACAAGAACAGCCTTAGCGAAAGGCTTCTTGAAGGGAAAGATGTAACTCTGTGAGATGAATTAACAGAACACAGAGCAGTTTCTCAGAAAGCTTCTTTCCAGTTTTGAACGGAAGATATTTCCTTTTTCACCATAGCCCTCTATGTGCTTCCAAATATCCCTTTGCCAATTCCACAAGAACAGCCTTAGCGAAAGGCTTCTTGAAGGGAAAGATATAACTCTGTGAGATGAAATAACAGAACACAGAGAAGTTTCTCAGAAAGCTTCTTTCCAGTTTTGAACGGAAGATATTTCCTTTTTCAACATAGCCCTCTATGGGCTTCCAAATATTCCTTTGCCAATTCCACTAGAACAGCCTTAGCGAAAGGCTTCTTGAAGGGAAAGGTGTAGCTCTGTGAGATGAATTAACAGAACACAGAACGGTATCTCAGAAAGCTTCTTTCCAGTTTTGAACGGAAGATATTTCCTTTTTCACCATAGCCCTCCAAGGGCTTCCAAATATCCCTTTGCCAATTCCACAAGAACAGAATTAGCGAAAGGCTTCTTGAAGGGAAAGATGTAACTCTGTGAGATGAATTAAGAGAACACAGAGCAGTTTCTCAGAAAGCTTCTTTCCAGTTTTGAACGGAAGATATTTCCTTTTTCACCATAGCCCTCTATGGGCTTCCAAATATCCCTTTGCCAATTCCACAAGAACAGCCTTAGCGAAAGGCTTATTGAAGGGAAAGATGTAACTCTGTGAGATGAATTAACAGAACACAGAGCAGTTTCTCAAAAAGCTTCTTTGAGTTTTGAACGGAAAATATTTCCTTTTTCACCATAGCCCTCTATGGGCTTCCAAATATCCCTTGCCAATTCCACAAGAACAGCGTTAGCGAAAGGCTTCTTGAAGGGAAAGATGAAACTCTGTGAGATGAATTAACAGAACACAGAGCAGTTTCTCCGAATGCTTCTTTCCAGTTTTGAACGGATGATATTTCCTTTTTCACCGTAGCCCTCTATGTGCTTCCAAATATCCCTTTGCCAATTCCACAAGAACAGCCTTAGCGAAAGGCTTCTTGACGGGAAAGATATAACTCTGTGAGATGAATTAACAGAACACAGAGCAGTTTCTCAGAAACCTTCTTTCCAGTTTTGAACGGAAGATATTTCCTTTTTCACCATAGCCCTCTATGGGCTTCCAAATATCCCTTTGCCAATTCCACAAGAACAGCCTTAGCGAAAGGCTTCTTGAAGGGAAAGATGTAACTCTGTGAGATGAATTAACAGCAAACAGAGCAGTTTCTCAGAAAGCTTCTTTCCAGTTTTGAACGGAAGATATTTCCTTTTTCACCATAGCCCTCTATGGGCTTCCAAATATCCCTTTGCCAATTCCACAAGAACAGCCTTAGCGAAAGGCTTCCTGAAGGGAAAGATGTAACACTGTGAGATGAATAAAGAGAACACAGAGCAGTTTCTCAGAAAGTTCTTTCAAGTTTTGAACGGAAGATATTTCCTTTTTCACCGTAGCCCTCTATGGGCTTCCAAATATCCCTTTGCCAATTCCAGAAGAACAGCCTTAGCGAAAGGCTTCTTGAAGGGAAAGAAGTAACTCTGTGAGATGAATTAACAGAACACAGAGCAGTTTCTCAGAAAGCTTCTTTCCAGTTTTGAACGGAAGATATTTCCTTTTTCACCATAGCCCTCTATGGGCTTCCAAATATCCCTTGCCAATTCCCCAAGAAGAGCCTTAGCAAAAGGCTTCTTGAAGGGAAAGATGTAACTCTGTGACATGAATTAAGAGAACACAGAGCGGTTTCTCAGAAAGCTTCTTTCCAGTTTTGAACGGAAGATATTTCCTTTTTGACCATAGCCCTCTATGGGCTTCCAAATATCCCTTTGCCAATTCCACAAGAACAGCCTTAGCGAAAGGCTTCTTGAAGGGAAAGATGTAACTCTGTGAGATGAATAAACAGAACACAGAGCAGTTTCTCAGAAACTTCTTTCAAGTTTTGAACGGAAGATATTTCCTTTTTCACCATAGCCCTCTATGGGCTTCCAAATATCCCTTTGGAAATTCCACAAGAACAGCCTTAGCGAAAGGCTTCTTGAAGGGAAAGATGTTACTCTGTGAAATGAAGTAACAGAACACAGAGCAATTTTTCAGAAAGCTTCTTTCCAGTTGTGAACTGAAGATATTTCCTTTTTCACCATAGCCCTCTATGGGCTTCCAAATATCTTTGACAATTCCACAAGAACAGCCTTAGCGAAAGGCTTCTTGAAGGGAAATATGTAACTCTGTGAGATGAATTAACAGAACACAGAGAAGTTTCTCAGAAAGCTTCTTTCCAGTTTTGAACGGAAGATATTTCGTTTTTCACCATAGCCCTCTATGGGCTTCGAAATATTCCTTTGCCAATTCCACAAGAACAGCCTTAGCGAAAGGCATCTTGAAGGGAAAGATGTAACTCTGTGAGCTGAATTAACAGAACACAGAGCAGTTTCTCAGAAAGCTTCTTTCCAGTTTTGAACGGAAGATATTTCCTTTTTCAGCATAGCCCTCTAAGGGCTTCCAAATATCTCTTTGCCAATTCCACAAGAACAGCCTTATCGAAAGGCTTCTTGAAGGGAAAGATGTAACTCTGTGAGATGAATTAACAGAACACAGAGCAGTTTCTCAGAAAGCTTCTTTCCAGTTTTGAACGGAAGATATTTCCTTTTTCACCATAGCCCTCTATGGGCTTCGAAATATTCCTTTGCCAATTCCACAAGAACAGCCTTAGCGAAAGGAATCTTGAAGGGAAAGATGTAACTCTGTGAGCTGAATTAACAGAACACAGAGCAGTTTCTCAGAAACCTTCTTTCCAGTTTTGAACGGAAGATATTTCCTTTTTCAGCAAAGCCCTCTAAGGGCTTCCAAATATCCCTTTGCCAATTCCACAAGAACAGCCTTAGCGAAAGGCTTCTTGAAGGGAAAGATGTAACTCTGTGAGGTGAATTAACAGAACACAGAGCAGTTTCTCGGAAAGCTTCTTTCCAGTTTTGAACGGAAGATATTTCCTTTTTCACCATAGGCCTCTATGGGCTTCCAAATATCCCTTTGCCAATTCCACAAGAACAGCCTTAGCGAAAGGCTTCTTGAAGGGAAAGATGTAACACTGTGAGATGAATTAACAGAACACAGAGCAGTTTCTCAGAAAGCTTCTTTCCAGTTTTCAACGGAAGATATTTCCTTTTTCACCATAGCCCTCTATAGGCTTCCAAATATCCCTTTGCCAATTCCACAAGAACAGCCTTAGCGAAAGGCTTCTTGAAGGGAAAGATGTATCTCTGTGAGATGAATTAACAGAACACAGAGCAGTTTCTCAGAAAGCTTCTTTCCAGTTTTGAACGGAAGATATTTCCTTTTTCACCATAGCCCTCTATGGGCTTCCAAATATCCCTTTGCCAATTCCACAAGAAGAGCCAGAGCGAAAGGCTTCTTGAAGGAAAAGATGTAACACTGTGAGATGAATTAACAGAACACAGAGCAGTTTCTCAGAATGTTTCTTTCCAGGTTTCAACGGAAGATATTTCCTTTTTCATCATAGCCCTCTATGGGCTTCCAAATATCCCTTTGCCAATTCCACAAGAACAGCCTTAGCGAAAGGCTTCTAGAAGGGAAAGATGTAACTCTGTGAGATGAATTAACGGAACACAGAGCAGTTTCTCAGAAAGCTTCTTTCCAGTTTTGAACGGAAGATATTTCCTTTTTCACCATAGCCCTCTATGTGCTTCCAAATATCCCTTTGCCAATTCCACAAGAACAGCCTTAGCGAAAGGCTTCTTGAAGGGAAAGATATAACTCTGTGAGATGAAATAACAGAACACAGAGAAGTTTCTCAGAAAGCTTCTTTCCAGTTTTGAACGGAAGATATTTCCTTTTTCAACATAGCCCTCTATGGGCTTCCAAATATTCCTTTGCCAATTCCACAAGAACAGCCTTAGCGAAAGGCTTCTTGAAGGGAAAGGTGTAACTCTGTGAGATGAATTAACAGAACACAGAACGGTATCTCAGAAAGCTTCTTTCCAGTTTTGAACGGAAGATATTTCCTTTTTCACCATAGCCCTCCAAGGGCTTCCAAATATCCCTTTGCCAATTCCACAAGAACAGCATTAGCGAAAGGCTTCTTGAAGGGAAAGATGTAACTCTGTGAGATGAATTAAGAGAACACAGAGCAGTTTCTCAGAAAGCTTCTTTCCAGTTTTGAACGGAAGATATTTCCTTTTTCACCATAGCCCTCTATGGGCTTCCAAATATCCCTTTGCCAATTCCACAAGAACAGCCTTAGCGAAAGGCTTATTGAAGGGAAAGATGTAACTCTGTGAGATGAATTAACAGAACACAGAGCAGTTTCTCAAAAACCTTCTTTGAGTTTTGAACGGAAGATATTTCCTTTTTCACCATAGCCCTCTATGGGCTTCCAAATATCCCTTTGCCAATTCCACAAGAACAGCGTTAGCGAAAGGCTTCTTGAAGGGAAAGATGAAACTCTGTGAGATGAATTAACAGAACACAGAGCAGTTTCTCCGAATGCTTCTTTCCAGTTTTGAACGGAAGATATTTCCTTTTTCACCATAGCCCTCTATGTGCTTCCAAATATCCCTTTGCCAATTCCACAAGAACAGCCTTAGCGAAAGGCTTCTTGACGGGAAAGATATAACTCTGTGAGATGAATTAACAGAACACAGAGCAGTTTCTCAGAAACCTTCTTTCCAGTTTTGAACGGAAGATATTTCCTTTTTCACCATAGCCCTCTATGGGCTTCCAAATATTCCTTTGCCAATTCCACAAGAACAGCCTTAGCGAAAGGCTTCTTGAAGGGAAAGATGTAACTCTGTGAGATGAATTAACAGCATACAGAGCAGTTTCTCAGAAAGCTTCTTTCCAGTTTTGAACGGAAGATATTTCCTTTTTCACCATAGCCCTCTATGGGCTTCCAAATATCCCTTTGCCAATTCCAGAAGAAGAGCCTTAGCGAAAGGCTTCCTGAAGGGAAAGATGTAACACTGTGAGATGAATAAAGAGAACACAGAGCAGTTTCTCAGAAAGTTCTTTCAAGTTTTGAACGGAAGATATTTCCTTTTTCACCGTAGCCCTCTATGGGCTTCCAAATATCCCTTTGCCAATTCCAGAAGAACAGCCTTAGCGAAAGGCTTCTTGAAGGGAAAGAAGTAACTCTGTGAGATGAATTAACAGAACACAGAGCAGTTTCTCAGAAAGCTTCTTTCCAGTTTTGAACGGAAGATATTTCCTTTTTCACCATAGCCCTCTATGGGCTTTCAAATATCCCTTGCCAATTCCACAAGAAGAGCCTTAGCAAAAGGCTTCTTGAAGGGAAAGATGTAACTCTGTGACATGAATTAAGAGAACACAGAGCGGTTTCTCAGAAAGCTTCTTTCCAGTTTTGAACGGAAGATATTTCCTTTTTCACCATAGCCCTCTATGGGCTTCCAAATATCCCTTTGGAAATTCCACAAGAACAGCCTTAGCGAAAGGCTTCTTGAAGGGAAAGATGTTACTCTGTGAAATGAAGTAACAGAACACAGAGCAATTTTTCAGAAAGCTTCTTTCCAGTTGTGAACTGAAGATATTTCCTTTTTCACCATAGCCCTCTATGGGCTTCCAAATATCTTTGACAATTCCACAAGAACAGCCTTAGCGAAAGGCTTCTTGAAGGGAAAGATGTAACTCTGTGAGATGAATTAACAGAACACAGAGCAGTTTCTCAGAAAGCTTCTTTCCAGTTTTGAACGGAAGATATTTCGTTTTTCATCATAGCCCTCTATGGGCTTCGAAATATTCCTTTGCCAATTCCACAAGAACAGCCTTAGCGAAAGGCATCTTGAAGGGAAAGATGTAACTCTGTGAGCTGAATTAACAGAACACAGAGCAGTTTCTCAGAAAGCTTCTTTCCAGTTTTGAACGGAAGATATTTCCTTTTTCAGCATAGCCCTCTAAGGGCTTCCAAATATCCCTTTGCCAATTCCACAAGAACAGCCTTATCGAAAGGCTTCTTGAAGGGAAAGATGTAACTCTGTGAGATGAATTAACAGAACACAGAGCAGTTTCTCAGAAAGCTTCTTTCCAGTTTTGAACGGAAGATATTTCCTTTTTCACCATAGCCCTCTATGGGCTTCGAAATATTCCTTTGCCAATTCCACAAGAACAGCCTTAGCGAAAGGAATCTTGAAGGGAAAGATGTAACTCTGTGAGCTGAATTAACAGAACACAGAGCAGTTTCTCAGAAAGCTTCTTTCCAGTTTTGAACGGAAGATATTTCCTTTTTCAGCAAAGCCCTCTAAGGGCTTCCAAATATCCCTTTGCCAATTCCACAAGAACAGCCTTAGCGAAAGGCTTCTTGAAGGGAAAGATGTAACTCTGTGAGATGAATTAACAGCACACAGAGCAGTTTCTCAGAAGGCTTCTTTCCAGTTTTGAACAGAAGATATTTCCTTTTTCACCATAGCCCTCCAAGGGCTTCCAAATATAACTTTGCCAATTCCACAAGAACAGCCTTAGCGAAAGGCTTCTTGAAGGGAAAGATGTAACTCTGTGAGATGAATTAACAGAACACAGAGCAGTTTCTCAGAAAGCTTCTTTGCAGTTTTGAACGGAAGATATTTCCTTTTTCACCATAGCCCTCTACGGGCTTCCAAATATCTCTTTGCCAATTCCACAAGAACAGCCTTAGCGAAAGGCTTCTTGAAGGGGAACATATAAATCTGTGAGATGAAATAACAGAACACAGAGCAGTTTCTCAGAAAGCTTCTTTCCAGTTTTGAACGGAAGATATTTTCTTTTTCACCATAGCCCTCTATGGGCTTCCAAATATTCCTTTGCCAATTCCACAAGAACAGCCTTAGCGAAAGGCTTCTTGAAGGGAAAGGTGTAACTCTGTGAGATGAATTAACAGAACACAGAGCGGTATCTCAGAAAGCTTCTTTCCAGTTTTGAACGGAAGATATTTCCTTTTTCACCATAGCCCTCCAAGGGCTTCCAAATATCCCTTTGGCAATTCCACAAGAACAGCATTAGCGAAAGGCTTCTTGAGGGGAAAGACGTAACTCTGTGAGGTGAATTAACAGAACACAGAGCAGTTTCTCAGAAAGCTTCTTTCCAGTTTTCAACGGAAGATATTTCCTTTTTCACCATAGCCCTCTATAGGCTTCCAAATATCCCTTTGCCAATTCCACAAGAACAGCCTTAGCGAAAGGCTTCTTGAAGGGAAAGATGTATCTCTGTGAGATGAATTAACAGAACACAGAGCAGTTTCTCAGAAAGCTTCTTTCCAGTTTTGAACGGAAGATATTTCCTTTTTCACCATAGCCCTCTATGGGCTTCCAAATATCCCTTTGCCAATTCCACAAGAAGAGCCAGAGCGAAAGGCTTCTTGAAGGAAAAGATGTAACACTCTGAGATGAATTAACAGAACACAGAGCAGTTTCTCAGAATGTTTCTTTCCAGGTTTCAACGGAAGATATTTCCTTTGTCATCATAGCCCTCTATGGGCTTCCAAATATCCCTTTGCCAATTCCACAAGAACAGCCTTAGCGAAAGGCTTCTAGAAGGGAAAGATGTAACTCTGTGAGATGAATTAACGGAACACAGAGCAGTTTCTCAGAAAGCTTCTTTCCAGTTTTGAACGGAAGATATTTCCTTTTTCACCATAGCCCTCTATGTGCTTCCAAATATCCCTTTGCCAATTCCACAAGAACAGCCTTAGCGAAAGGCTTCTTGAAGGGAAAGATATAACTCTGTGAGATGAAATAACAGAACACAGAGAAGTTTCTCAGAAAGCTTCTTTCCAGTTTTGAACGGAAGATATTTCCTTTTTCAACATAGCCCTCTATGGGCTTCCAAATATTCCTTTGCCAATTCCACAAGAACAGCCTTAGCGAAAGGCTTCTTGAAGGGAAAGGTGTAACTCTGTGAGATGAATTAACAGAACACAGAACGGTATCTCAGAAAGCTTCTTTCCAGTTTTGAACGGAAGATATTTCCTTTTTCACCATAGCCCTCCAAGGGCTTCCAAATATCCCTTTGCCAATTCCACAAGAACAGCATTAGCGAAAGGCTTCTTGAAGGGAAAGATGTAACTCTGTGAGATGAATTAAGAGAACACAGAGCAGTTTCTCAGAAAGCTTCTTTCCAGTTTTGAACGGAAGATATTTCCTTTTTCACCATAGCCCTCTATGGGCTTCCAAATATCCCTTTGCCAATTCCACAAGAACAGCCTTAGCGAAAGGCTTATTGAAGGGAAAGATGTAACTCTGTGAGATGAATTAACAGAACACAGAGCAGTTTCTCAAAAAGCTTCTTTGAGTTTTGAACGGAAGATATTTCCTTTTTCACCATAGCCCTCTATGGGCTTCCAAATATCCCTTTGCCAATTCCACAAGAACAGCGTTAGCGAAAGGCTTCTTGAAGGGAAAGATGAAACTCTGTGAGATGAATTAACAGAACACAGAGCAGTTTCTCCGAATGCTTCTTTCCAGTTTTGAACGGAAGATATTTCCTTTTTCACCATAGCCCTCTATGTGCTTCCAAATATCCCTTTGCCAATTCCACAAGAACAGCCTTAGCGAAAGGCTTCTTGACGGGAAAGATATAACTCTGTGAGATGAATTAACAGAACACAGAGCAGTTTCTCAGAAACCTTCTTTCCAGTTTTGAACGGAAGATATTTCCTTTTTCACCATAGCCCTCTATGGGCTTCCAAATATTCCTTTGCCAATTCCACAAGAACAGCCTTAGCGAAAGGCTTCTTGAAGGGAAAGATGTAACTCTGTGAGATGAATTAACAGCATACAGAGCAGTTTCTCAGAAAGCTTCTTTCCAGTTTTGAACGGAAGATATTTCCTTTTTCACCATAGCCCTCTATGGGCTTCCAAATATCCCTTTGCCAATTCCACAAGAAGAGCCTTAGCGAAAGGCTTCCTGAAGGGAAAGATGTAACACTGTGAGATGAATAAAGAGAACACAGAGCAGTTTCTCAGAAAGTTCTTTCAAGTTTTGAACGGAAGATATTTCCTTTTTCACCGTAGCCCTCTATGGGCTTCCAAATATCCCTTTGCCAATTCCAGAAGAACAGCCTTAGCGAAAGGCTTCTTGAAGGGAAAGAAGTAACTCTGTGAGATGAATTAACAGAACACAGAGCAGTTTCTCAGAAAGCTTCTTTCCAGTTTTGAACGGAAGATATTTCCTTTTTCACCATAGCCCTCTATGGGCTTTCAAATATCCCTTGCCAATTCCACAAGAAGAGCCTTAGCAAAAGGCTTCTTGAAGGGAAAGATGTAACTCTGTGACATGAATTAAGAGAACACAGAGCGGTTTCTCAGAAAGCTTCTTTCCAGTTTTGAACGGAAGATATTTCCTTTTTCACCATAGCCCTCTATGGGCTTCCAAATATCCCTTTGGAAATTCCACAAGAACAGCCTTAGCGAAAGGCTTCTTGAAGGGAAAGATGTTACTCTGTGAAATGAAGTAACAGAACACAGAGCAATTTTTCAGAAAGCTTCTTTCCAGTTGTGAACTGAAGATATTTCCTTTTTCACCATAGCCCTCTATGGGCTTCCAAATATCTTTGACAATTCCACAAGAACAGCCTTAGCGAAAGGCTTCTTGAAGGGAAAGATGTAACTCTGTGAGATGAATTAACAGAACACAGAGCAGTTTCTCAGAAAGCTTCTTTCCAGTTTTGAACGGAAGATATTTCCTTTTTCACCATAGCCCTCTATGGGCTTCGAAATATTTCTTTGCCAATTCCACAAGAACAGCCTTAGCGAAAGGCATCTTGAAGGGAAAGATGTAACTCTGTGAGCTGAATTAACAGAACACAGAGCAGTTTCTCAGAAAGCTTCTTTCCAGTTTTGAATGGAAGATATTTCCTTTTTCAGCATAGCCCTCTAAGGGCTTCCAAATATCCCTTTGCCAATTCCACAAGAACAGCCTTATCGAAAGGCTTCTTGAAGGGAAAGATGTAACTCTGGGAGATGAATTAACAGCACACAGAGCAGTTTCTCAGAAAGCTTCTTTCCAGTTTTGAACGGAAGATATTTCCTTTTTCACCATAGCCCTCTATGGGCTTCCAAATATCCCTTTGCCAATTCCACAAGAACAGCCTTAGCGAAAGGCTTATTGAAGGGAAAGATGTAACTCTGTGAGATGAATTAACAGAACACAGAGCAGTTTCTCAAAAAGCTTCTTTGAGTTTTGAACGGAAGATATTTCCTTTTTCACCATAGCCCTCTATGGGCTTCCAAATATCCCTTTGCCAATTCCACAAGAACAGCGTTAGCGAAAGGCTTCTTGAAGGGAAAGATGAAACTCTGTGAGATGAATTAACAGAACACAGAGCAGTTTCTCCGAATGCTTCTTTCCAGTTTTGAACGGAAGATATTTCCTTTTTCACCATAGCCCTCTATGTGCTTCCAAATATCCCTTTGCCAATTCCACAAGAACAGCCTTAGCGAAAGGCTTCTTGACGGGAAAGATATAACTCTGTGAGATGAATTAACAGAACACAGAGCAGTTTCTCAGAAACCTTCTTTCCAGTTTTGAACGGAAGATATTTCCTTTTTCACCATAGCCCTCTATGGGCTTCCAAATATTCCTTTGCCAATTCCACAAGAACAGCCTTAGCGAAAGGCTTCTTGAAGGGAAAGATGTAACTCTGTGAGATGAATTAACAGCATACAGAGCAGTTTCTCAGAAAGCTTCTTTCCAGTTTTGAACGGAAGATATTTCCTTTTTCACCATAGCCCTCTATGGGCTTCCAAATATCCCTTTGCCAATTCCACAAGAAGAGCCTTAGCGAAAGGCTTCCTGAAGGGAAAGATGTAACACTGTGAGATGAATAAAGAGAACACAGAGCAGTTTCTCAGAAAGTTCTTTCAAGTTTTGAACGGAAGATATTTCCTTTTTCACCGTAGCCCTCTATGGGCTTCCAAATATCCCTTTGCCAATTCCAGAAGAACAGCCTTAGCGAAAGGCTTCTTGAAGGGAAAGAAGTAACTCTGTGAGATGAATTAACAGAACACAGAGCAGTTTCTCAGAAAGCTTCTTTCCAGTTTTGAACGGAAGATATTTCCTTTTTCACCATAGCCCTCTATGGGCTTTCAAATATCCCTTGCCAATTCCACAAGAAGAGCCTTAGCAAAAGGCTTCTTGAAGGGAAAGATGTAACTCTGTGACATGAATTAAGAGAACACAGAGCGGTTTCTCAGAAAGCTTCTTTCCAGTTTTGAACGGAAGATATTTCCTTTTTCACCATAGCCCTCTATGGGCTTCCAAATATCCCTTTGGAAATTCCACAAGAACAGCCTTAGCGAAAGGCTTCTTGAAGGGAAAGATGTTACTCTGTGAAATGAAGTAACAGAACACAGAGCAATTTTTCAGAAAGCTTCTTTCCAGTTGTGAACTGAAGATATTTCCTTTTTCACCATAGCCCTCTATGGGCTTCCAAATATCTTTGACAATTCCACAAGAACAGCCTTAGCGAAAGGCTTCTTGAAGGGAAAGATGTAACTCTGTGAGATGAATTAACAGAACACAGAGCAGTTTCTCAGAAAGCTTCTTTCCAGTTTTGAACGGAAGATATTTCCTTTTTCACCATAGCCCTCTATGGGCTTCGAAATATTCCTTTGCCAATTCCACAAGAACAGCCTTAGCGAAAGGCATCTTGAAGGGAAAGATGTAACTCTGTGAGCTGAATTAACAGAACACAGAGCAGTTTCTCAGAAAGCTTCTTTCCAGTTTTGAATGGAAGATATTTCCTTTTTCAGCATAGCCCTCTAAGGGCTTCCAAATATCCCTTTGCCAATTCCACAAGAACAGCCTTATCGAAAGGCTTCTTGAAGGGAAAGATGTAACTCTGGGAGATGAATTAACAGCACACAGAGCAGTTTCTCAGAAAGCTTCTTTCCAGTTTTGAACGGAAGATATTTCCTTTTTCACCATAGCCCTCTATGGGCTTCGAAATATTCCTTTGCCAATTCCACAAGAACAGCCTTAGCGAAAGGCATCTTGAAGGGAAAGATGTAACTCTGTGAGCTGAATTAACAGAACACAGAGCAGTTTCTCAGAAAGCTTCTTTCCAGTTTTGAACGGAAGATATTTCCTTTTTCAGCAAAGCCCTCTAAGGGCTTCCAAATATCCCTTTGCCAATTCCACAAGAACAGCCTTAGCGAAAGGCTTCTTGAAGGGAAAGATGTAACTCTGTGAGATGAATTAACAGCACACAGAGCAGTTTCTCAGAAGGCTTCTTTCCAGTTTTGAACGGAAGATATTTCCTTTTTCACCATAGCCCTCCAAGGGCTTCCAAATATCCCTTTGCCAATTCCACAAGAACAGCCTTAGCGAAAGGCTTCTTGAAGGGAAAGATGTAACTCTGTGAGATGAATTAACAGAACACAGAGCAGTTTCTCAGAAAGCTTCTTTGCAGTTTTGAACGGAAGATATTTCCTTTTTCACCATAGCCCTCTACGGGCTTCCAAATATCTCTTTGCCAATTCCACAAGAACAGCCTTAGCGAAAGGCTTCTTGAAGGGGAACATATAAATCTGTGAGATGAAATAACAGAACACAGAGCAGTTTCTCAGAAAGCTTCTTTCCAGTTTTGAACGGAAGATATTTCCTTTTTCACCATAGCCCTCTATGGGCTTCCAAATATCCCTTTGCCAATTCCACAAGAAGAGCCTTAGCGAAAGGCTTCCTGAAGGGAAAGATGTAACACTGTGAGATGAATAAAGAGAACACAGAGCAGTTTCTCAGAAAGTTCTTTCAAGTTTTGAACGGAAGATATTTCCTTTTTCACCGCAGCCCTCTATGGGCTTCCAAATATCCCTTTGCCAATTCCAGAAGAACAGCCTTAGCGAAAGGCTTCTTGAAGGGAAAGAAGTAACTCTGTGAGATGAATTAACAGAACACAGAGCAGTTTCTCAGAAAGCTTCTTTCCAGTTTTGAACGGAAGATATTTCCTTTTTCACCATAGCCCTCTATGGGCTTTCAAATATCCCTTGCCAATTCCACAAGAAGAGCCTTAGCAAAAGGCTTCTTGAAGGGAAAGATGTAACTCTGTGACATGAATTAAGAGAACACAGAGCGGTTTCTCAGAAAGCTTCTTTCCAGTTTTGAACGGAAGATATTTCCTTTTTCACCATAGCCCTCTATGGGCTTCCAAATATCCCTTTGGAAATTCCACAAGAACAGCCTTAGCGAAAGGCTTCTTGAAGGGAAAGATGTTACTCTGTGAAATGAAGTAACAGAACACAGAGCAATTTTTCAGAAAGCTTCTTTCCAGTTGTGAACTGAAGATATTTCCTTTTTCACCATAGCCCTCTATGGGCTTCCAAATATCTTTGACAATTCCACAAGAACAGCCTTAGCGAAAGGCTTCTTGAAGGGAAAGATGTAACTCTGTGAGATGAATTAACAGAACACAGAGCAGTTTCTCAGAAAGCTTCTTTCCAGTTTTGAACGGAAGATATTTCCTTTTTCACCATAGCCCTCTATGGGCTTCGAAATATTCCTTTGCCAATTCCACAAGAACAGCCTTAGCGAAAGGCATCTTGAAGGGAAAGATGTAACTCTGTGAGCTGAATTAACAGAACACAGAGCAGTTTCTCAGAAAGCTTCTTTCCAGTTTTGAATGGAAGATATTTCCTTTTTCAGCATAGCCCTCTAAGGGCTTCCAAATATCCCTTTGCCAATTCCACAAGAACAGCCTTATCGAAAGGCTTCTTGAAGGGAAAGATGTAACTCTGTGAGATGAATTAACAGCACACAGAGCAGTTTCTGAGAAAGCTTCTTTCCAGTTTTGAACGGAAGATATTTCCTTTTTCACCATAGCCCTCTATGGGCTTCGAAATATTCCTTTGCCAATTCCACAAGAACAGCCTTAGCGAAAGGCATCTTGAAGGGAAAGATGTAACTCTGTGAGCTGAATTAACAGAACACAGAGCAGTTTCTCAGAAAGCTTCTTTCCAGTTTTGAACGGAAGATATTTCCTTTTTCAGCAAAGCCCTCTAAGGGCTTCCAAATATCCCTTTGCCAATTCCACAAGAACAGCCTTAGCGAAAGGCTTCTTGAAGGGAAAGATGTAACTCTGTGAGATGAATTAACAGCACACAGAGCAGTTTCTCAGAAGGCTTCTTTCCAGTTTTGAACGGAAGATATTTCCTTTTTCACCATAGCCCTCCAAGGGCTTCCAAATATCCCTTTGCCAATTCCACAAGAACAGCCTTAGCGAAAGGCTTCTTGAAGGGAAAGATGTAACTCTGTGAGATGAATTAACAGAACACAGAGCAGTTTCTCAGAAAGCTTCTTTGCAGTTTTGAACGGAAGATATTTCCTTTTTCACTATAGCCCTCTACGGGCTTCCAAATATCTCTTTGCCAATTCCACAAGAACAGCCTTAGCGAAAGGCTTCTTGAAGGGGAACATATAAATCTGTGAGATGAAATAACAGAACACAGAGCAGTTTCTCAGAAAGCTTCTTTCCAGTTTTGAACGGAAGATATTTTCTTTTTCACCATAGCCCTCTATGGGCTTCCAAATATTCCTTTGCCAATTCCACAAGAACAGCCTTAGCGAAAGGCTTCTTGAAGGGAAAGGTGTAACTCTGTGAGATGAATTAACAGAACACAGAGCGGTATCTCAGAAAGCTTCTTTCCAGTTTTGAACGGAAGATATTTCCTTTTTCACCATAGCCCTCCAAGGGCTTCCAAATATCCCTTTGGCAATTCCCCAAGAACAGCATTAGCTAAAGGTTTCTTGAAGGGAAAGATGTAACTCTGTGAGATGAATTAACGGAACACAGAGCAGTTTCTCAGAAAGCTTCTTTCCAGTTTTGAACGGAAGATATTTCCTTTTTCACCATAGCCCACTATGGGCTTCCAAATATCCCTTTGCCAATTCCACAAGAAGAGCCTTAGCGAAAGGCTTCTTGAAGGAAAAGATGTAACACTGTGAGATGAATTAACAGAACACAGAGCAGTTTCTCAGAAAGTTTCTTTCCAGGTTTCAACGGAAGATATTTCCTTTGTCATCATAGCCCTCTATGGGCTTCCAAATATCCCTTTGCCAATTCCACAAGAACAGCCTTAGCGAAAGGCTTCTTGAAGGGAAAGATGTAACTCTGTGAGATGAATTAACGGAACACAGAGCAGTTTCTCAGAAAGCTTCTTTCCAGTTTTGAACGGAAGATATTTCCTTTTTCACCATAGCCCTCTAAGGGCTTCCAAATATCCCTTTGCCAATTCCACAAGAACAGCCTTAGCGAAAGGCTTCTTGAAGGGAAAGATATAACTCTGTGAGATGAAATAACAGAACACAGAGAAGTTTCTCAGAAAGCTTCTTTCCAGTTTTGAACGGAAGATATTTCCTTTTTCACCATAGCCCTCTAGGGGTTCCAAATATTCCTTTGCCAATTCCACAAGAACAGCCTTAGCGAAAGGCTTCTTGAAGGGAAAGGTGTAACTCTGTGAGATGAATTAAAAGAACACAGAACGGTATCTCAGAAAGCTTCTTTCCAGTTTTGAACGGAAGATATTTCCTTTTTCACCATAGCCCTCCAAGGGCTTCCAAATATCCCTTTGCCAATTCCACAAGAACAGCCTTATCGAAAGGCTTCTTGAACGGAAAGATGTAACTCTGTGAGATGAATTAACGGAACACAGAGCAGTTTCTCAGAAAGCTTCTTTCCAGTTTTGAACGGAAGATATTTCCTTTTTCACCATAGCCCTCTAAGGGCTTCCAAATATCCCTTTGCCAATTCCACAAGAACAGCCTTAGCGAAAGGCTTCTTGAAGGGAAAGATATAACTCTGTGAGATGAAATAACAGAACACAGAGAAGTTTCTCAGAAAGCTTCTTTCCAGTTTTGAACGGAAGATATTTCCTTTTTCACCATAGCCCTCTAGGGGTTCCAAATATTCCTTTGCCAATTCCACAAGAACAGCCTTAGCGAAAGGCTTCTTGAAGGGAAAGGTGTAACTCTGTGAGATGAATTAACAGAACACAGAACGGTATCTCAGAAAGCTTCTTTCCAGTTTTGAACGGAAGATATTTCCTTTTTCACCATAGCCCTCCAAGGGCTTCCAAATATCCCTTTGCCAATTCCACAAGAACAGCATTAGCGAAAGGCTTCTTGAAGGGAAAGATGTAACTCTGTGAGATGAATTAACAGAACACAGAGCAGTTTCTCAGAAAGCTTCTTTCCAGTTTTGAACGGAAGATATTTCCTTTTTCACCATAGCCCTCTATGGGCTTCCAAATATCCCTTTGCCAATTCCACAAGAACAGCCTTATCGAAAGGCTTCTTGAAGGGAAAGATGTAACTCTGTGAGATGAATTAACAGAACACAGAGCAGTTTCTCAAAAAGCTTCTTTGAGTTTTGAACGGAAGATATTTCCTTTTTCACCATAGCCCTCTATGTGCTTCCAAATATCCCTTTGCCAATTCCACAAGAACAGCGTTAGCGAAAGGCTTCTTGAAGGGAAAGATGTAACTCTGTGAGATGAATTAACAGAACACAGAGCAGTTTCTCAGAAAGCTTCTTTCCAGTTTTGAACAGAAGATATTTCCTTTTTCACCATAGCCCTCTGTGGGCTTCGAAATATTCCTTTGCCAATTCCACAAGAACAGACTTAGCGAAAGGCATCTTGAAGGGAAAGATGTAACTCTGTGAGCTGAATTAACAGAACACAGAGCAGTTTCTCAGAAAGCTTCTTTCCAGTTTTGAACGGAAGATATTTCCTTTTTCAGCATAGCCCTCTAAGGGCTTCCAAATATCCCTTTGCCAATTCCACAAGAACAGCCTTATCGAAAGGCTTCTTGAAGGGAAAGATGTAACTCTGTGAGATGAATTAACAGAACACAGAGCAGTTTCTCAGAAAGCTTCTTTCCAGTTTTGAACGGAAGATATTACCTTTTTCACCATAGCCATCTATGGGCTTCTAAATATTCCTTTGCCAATTCCACAAGAACAGCCTTAGCGAAAGGCATCTTGAAGGGAAAGATGTAACTCTGTGAGATGAATTAACAGAACACAGAGCAGTTTCTCAGAAAGCTTCTTTCCAGTTTTGAACGGAAGATATTTCCTTTTTCAGCATAGCCCTCTAAGGGCTTCCAAATATCCCTTTGCCAATTCCACAAGAACAGCCTTAGCGAAAGGCTTCTTGAAGGGAAAGATGTAACTCTGTGAGATGAATTAACAGCACACAGAGCAGTTTCTCAGAAGGCTTCTTTCCAGTTTTGAACGGAAGATATTTCCTTTTTCACCATAGCCCTCCAAGGGCTTGCAAATATCCCTTTGCCAATTCCACAAGAACAGCCTTAGCGAAAGGCTTCTTGAAGGGAAAGATGTAACTCTGTGAGATGAATTACCAGAACGCAGAGCAGTTTCTCAGAAAGCTTCTTTGCAGTTTTGAACGGAAGATATTTCCTTTTTCACCATAGCCCTCTACGGGCTTCCAAATATCTCTTTGCCAATTCCACAAGAACAGCCTTAGCGAAAGGCTTCTTGAAGGGGAACATATAAATCTGTGAGATGAAATAACAGAACACAGAGCAGTTTCTCAGAAAGCTTCTTTCCAGTTTTGAACGGAAGATATTTCCTTTTTCACCATAGCCCTCTATGGGCTTCCAAATATCCCTTTGCCAATTCCACAAGAACAGCCTTAGCGAAAGGCTTCTTCAAGGAAAAGATGTAACACTGTGAGATGAATTAACAGAACACAGAGCAGTTTCTCAGAAAGTTTCTTTCCAGGTTTCAACGGAAGATATTTCCTTTGTCATCATAGCCCTCTATGGGCTTCCAAATATCCCTTTGCCAATTCCACAAGAACAGCCTTAGCGAAAGGCTTCTTGAAGGGAAAGATGTAACTCTGTGAGATGAATTAACGGAACACAGAGCAGTTTCTCAGAAAGCTTCTTTCCAGTTTTGAACGGAAGATATTTCCTTTTTCACCATAGCCCTCTATGGGCTTCCAAATATCCCTTTGCCAATTCCACAAGAACAGCCTTAGCGAAAGGCTTCTTGAAGGGAAAGATATAACTCTGTGAGATGAAATAACAGAACACAGAGAAGTTTCTCAGAAAGCTTCTTTCCAGTTTTGAACGGAAGATATTTCCTTTTTCACCATAGCCCTCTATGGGCTTCCAAATATTCCTTTGCCAATTCCACAAGAACAGCCTTAGCGAAAGGCTTCTTAAAGGGAAAGGTGTAACTCTGTGAGATGAATTAACAGAACACAGAACGGTATCTCAGAAAGCTTCTTTCCAGTTTTGAACGGAAGATATTTCCTTTTTCACCATAGCCCTCCAAGGGCTTCCAAATATCCCTTTGCCAATTCCACAAGAACAGCATTAGCGAAAGGCTTCTTGAAGGGAAAGATGTAACTCTGTGAGATGAATTAACAGAACACAGAGCAGTTTCTCAGAAAGCTTCTTTCCAGTTTTGAACGGAAGATATTTCCTTTTTCACCATAGCCCTCTATGGGCTTCCAAATATCCATTTGCCAATTCCACAAGAACAGCCTTATCGAAAGGCTTCTTGAAGGGAAAGATGTAACTCTGTGAGATGAATTAACAGAACACAGAGCAGTTTCTCAAAAAGCTTCTTTGAGTTTTGAACGGAAGATATTTCCTTTTTCACCATAGCCCTCTATGGGCTTCCAAATATCCCTTTGCCAATTCCACAAGAAGAGCCTTAGCGAAAGGCTTCTTGAAGGAAAAGATGTAACACTGTGAGATGAATTAACAGAACACAGAGCAGTTTCTCAGAAAGTTTATTTTCAGGTTTCAACGGAAGATAATTCCTTTGTCATCATAGCCCTCTATGGGCTTCCAAATATCCCTTTGCCAATTCCACAAGAACAGCCTTAGCGAAAGGCTTCTTGAAGGGAAAGATGTAACTCTGTGAGATGAATTAACGGAACACAGAGCAGTTTCTCAGAAAGCTTCTTTCCAGTTTTGAACGGAAGATATTTCCTTTTTCACCATAGCCCTCTATGGGCTTCCAAATATCCCTTTGCCAATTCCACAAGAACAGCCTTAGCGAAAGGCTTCTTGAAGGGAAAGATATAACTCTGTGAGATGAAATAACAGAACACAGAGAAGTTTCTCAGAAAGCTTCTTTCCAGTTTTGAACGGAAGATATTTCCTTTTTCACCATAGCCCTCTATGGGCTTCCAAATATTCCTTTGCCAATTCCACAAGAACAGCCTTAGCGAAAGGCTTCTTGAAGGGAAAGGTGTAACTCTGTGAGATGAATTAACAGAACACAGAACGGTATCTCAGAAAGCTTCTTTCCAGTTTTGAACGGAAGATATTTCCTTTTTCACCATAGCCCTCCAAGGGCTTCCAAATATCCCTTTGCCAATTCCACAAGAACAGCATTAGCGAAAGGCTTCTTGAAGGGAAAGATGTAACTCTGTGAGATGAATTAACAGAACACAGAGCAGTTTCTCAGAAAGCCTCTTTCCAGTTTTGAACGGAAGAGATTTCCTTTTTCACCATAGCCCTCTATGGGCTTCCAAATATCCCTTTGCCAATTCCACAAGAACAGCCTTATCGAAAGGCTTCTTGAAGGGAAAGATGTAACTCTGTGAGATGAATTAACAGAACACAGAGCAGTTTCTCAAAAAGCTTCTTTGAGTTTTGAACGGAAGATATTTCCTTTTTCACCATAGCCCTCTATGTGCTTCCAAATATCCCTTTGCCAATTCCACAAGAACAGCGTTAGCGAAAGGCTTCTTGAAGGGAAAGATGTAACTCTGTGAGATGAATTAACAGAACACAGAGCAGTTTCTCAGAAAGCTTCTTTCCAGTTTTGAACGGAAGATATTTCCTTTTTCACCATAGCCCTCTGTGGGCTTCGAAATATTCCTTTGCCAATTCCACAAGAACAGCCTTAGCGAAAGGCATCTTGAAGGGAAAGATGTAACTCTGTGAGGTGAATTAACAGAACACAGAACAGTTTCTCAGAAAGCTTCTTTCCAGTTTTGAACGGAAGATATTTCCTTTTTCAGCATAGCCCTCTAAGGGCTTCCAAATATCCCTTTGCCAATTCCACAAGAACAGCCTTATCGAAAGGCTTCTTGAAGGGAAAGATGTAACTCTGTGAGATGAATTAACAGAACACAGAGTAGTTTCTCAGATAGCTTCTTTCCAGTTTTGAACGGAAGATATTTCCTTTTTCACCATAGCCCTCTATGGGCTTCTAAATATTCCTTTGCCAATTCCACAAGAACAGCCTTAGCGAAAGGCATCTTGAAGGGAAAGATGTAACTCTGTGAGCTGAATTAACAGAACACAGAGCAGTTTCTCAGAAAGCTTCTTTCCAGTTTTGAACGGAAGATATTTCCTTTTTCAGCATAGCCCTCTAAGGGCTTCCAAATATCCCTTTGCCAATTCCACAAGAACAGCCTTAGCGAAAGGCTTCTTGAAGGGAAAGATGTAACTCTGTGAGATGAATTAACAACACACAGAGCAGTTTCTCAGAAGGCTTCCTTCCAGTTTTGAACGGAAGATATTTCCTTTTTCACCATAGCCCTCCAAGGGCTTGCAAATATCCCTTTGCCAATTCCACAAGAACAGCCTTAGCGAAAGGCTTCTTGAAGGGAAAGATGTAACTCTGTGAGATGAATTAACAGAACACAGAGCAGTTTCTCAGAAAGCTTCTTTGCAGTTTTGAACGGAAGATATTTCCTTTTTCACCATAGCCCTCTACGGGCTTCCAAATATCTCTTTGCCAATTCCACAAGAACAGCCTTAGGGAAAGGCTTCTTGAAGGGGAACATATAAATCTGTGAGATGAAATAACAGAACACAGAGCAGTTTCTCAGAAAGCTTCTTTCCAGTTTTGAACGGAAGATATTTCCTTTTTCACCATAGCCCTCTATGGGCTTCCAAATATCCCTTTGCCAATTCCACAAGAACAGCCTTAGCGAAAGGCTTCTTGAAGGAAAAGATGTAACACTGTGAGATGAATTAACAGAACACAGAGCAGTTTCTCAGAAAGTTTCTTTCCAGGTTTCAACGGAAGATATTTCCTTTGTCACCATAGCCCTCTATGGGCTTCCAAATATCCCTTTGCCAATTCCACAAGAACAGCCTTAGCGAAAGGCTTCTTGAAGGGAAAGATGCAGCTCTGTGAGATGAATTAACAGAACACAGAGCAGTTTCTCCGAAAGCTTCTTTCCAGTTTTGAACGGAAGATATTTCCTTTTTCACCATAGCCCTCTATGGGCTTCCAAATATCCCTTTGCCAATTCCACAAGAACAGCCTTAGCGAAAGGCTTCTTGAAGGGAAAGATGTAACTCTGTGAGATGAATTAACAGAACACAGAGCAGTTTCTCAGAAAGCTTCTTTCCAGTTTTGAACGGAAGATATTTCCTTTTTCACCATAGCCCTCTATTTGCTTCCAAATATCCCTTTGCCAATTCCACAAGAACAGCCTTAGCGAAAATCTTCTTGAAGGGAAAGATGTAACTCTGTGAGATGAATTAACAGAACACACAGCAGTTTCTCAGAAAGCTTCTTTCCAGTTTTGAACGGAAGATATTTCCTTTTTCACCATAGCCCTCTATGGGCTTCCGAATATCCCTTTGCCAATTCCACAAGAACAGCCTTAGCGAAAGGCTTCTTGAAGGGAAAGATGTAACTCTGTGAAATGAAGTAACAGAACACAGAGCAGTTTTTCAGAAAGCTCCTTTCCAGTTGTGAACTGAAGATATTTCCTTTTTCACCATATCCCTCTATGGGCTTCAAACTATCTTTGACAATTCCACAAGAACAGCCTTAGCGAAAGGCTTCTTGAAGGGAAAGATGTAACTCTGTGAGATGAATTAACAGAACACAGAGCAGTTTCTCAGAAAGCTTCTTTCCAGTTTTGAACGGAAGATATTTCCTTTTTCACCATAGCCCTCTATGGGCTTCCAAATATCCCTTTGCCAATTCAACAAGAACAGCCTTAGCAAAAGGCTTCTTGAAGGGAAAGATGTAACTCTGTGACATGAATTAAGAGAACACAGAGCAGTTTCTCAGAAAGCTTCTTTCCAGTTTTGAACGGAAGATATTTCCTTTTTGACCATAGCCCTCTATGGGCTTCCAAATATCCCTTTGCCAATTCCACAAGAACAGCCTTAGCGAAAGGCTTCTTGAAGGGAAAGATGTAACTCTGTGAGATGAATAAACAGAACATAGAGCAGTTTCTCAGAAACTTCTTTCAAGTTTTGAACGGAAGATATTTCCTTTTTCACCATAGCCCTCTATGGGCTTCCAAATATCCCTTTGCCAATTCCACAAGAACAGCCTTAGCGAAAGGCTTCTTGAAGGGAAAGATGTTACTGTGTGAAATGAAGTAACAGAACACAGAGCAGTTTTTCAGAAAGCTTCTTTCCAGTTGTGAACTGAAGATATTTCCTTTTTCACCATAGCCCTCTATGGGCTTCCAAATATCCCTTTGCCAATTCCACAAGAACAGCCTTAGCGAAAGGCTTCTTGAAGGGAAAGATGTAACTCTGTGAGATGAATTAACAGAACACAGAGCAGTTTCTGAGAAAGCTTCTTTCCAGTTTTGAACGGAAGATATTTCCTTTTTCACCATAGCCCTCTATGGGCTTCGAAATATTCCTTTGCCAATTCCACAAGAACAGCCTTAGCGAAAGGCATCTTGAAGGGAAAGATGTAACTCTGTGAGATGAATTAAAAGAACACAGAGCAGTTTCTCAGAAAGCTTCTTTCCAGTTTTGAACGGAAGATATTTCCTTTTTCAGCATAGCCCTCTATGGGCTTCCAAATATCCCTTTGCCAATTCCACAAGAACAGCCTTAGCGAAAGGCTTCTTGAAGGGAAAGATGTAACTCTGTGAGATGAATTAACATAACACAGAGTAGTTTCTGAGAAAGCTTCTTTCCAGTTTTGAACGGAAGATATTTCCTTTTTCACCATAGCCCTCTATGGGCTTCCAAATATCCCTTTGCCAATTCCACAAGAACAGCCTTAGCGAAAGGCTTCTTGAGGGGAAAGACGTAACTCTGTGAGGTGAATTAACAGAACACAGAGCAGTTTCTCAGAAAGCTTCTTTCCAGTTTTGAACGGAAGATATTTCCTTTTTCACCATAGCCCTCTATGGGCTTCCAAATATCCCTTTGCCAATTCCACAAGAAGAGCCAGAGCGAAAGGCTTCTTGAAGGAAAAGATGTAACACTGTGAGATGAATTAACAGAACACAGAGCAGTTTCTCAGAATGTTTCTTTCCAGGTTTCAACGGAAGATATTTCCTTTGTCATCATAGCCCTCTATGGGCTTCCAAATATCCCTTTGCCAATTCCACAAGAACAGCCTTAGCGAAAGGCTTCTTGAAGGGAAAGATGTAACTCTGTGAGATGAATTAACGGAACACAGAGCAGTTTCTCAGAAAGCTTCTTTCCAGTTTTGAACGGAAGATATTTCCTTTTTCACCATAGCCCTCTATGGGCTTCCAAATATCCCTTTGCCAATTCCACAAGAACAGCCTTAGCGAAAGGCTTCTTGAAGGGAAAGATATAACTCTGTGAGATGAAATAACAGAACACAGAGAAGTTTCTCAGAAAGCTTCTTTCCAGTTTTGAACGGAAGATATTTCCTTTTTCAACATAGCCCTCTATGGGCTTCCAAATATTCCTTTGCCAATTCCACAAGAACAGCCTTAGCGAAAGGCTTCTTGAAGGGAAAGGTGTAACTCTGTGAGATGAATTAACAGAACACAGAACGGTATCTCAGAAAGCTTCTTTCCAGTTTTGAACGGAAGATATTTCCTTTTTCACCATAGCCCTCCAAGGGCTTCCAAATATCCCTTTGCCAATTCCACAAGAACAGCATTAGCGAAAGGCTTCTTGAAGGGAAAGATGTAACTCTGTGAGATGAATTAAGAGAACACAGAGCAGTTTCTCAGAAAGCTTCTTTCCAGTTTTGAACGGAAGATATTTCCTTTTTCACCATAGCCCTCTATGGGCTTCCAAATATCCCTTTGCCAATTCCACAAGAACAGCCTTAGCGAAAGGTTTATTGAAGGGAAAGATGTAACTCTGTGAGATGAATTAACAGAACACAGAGCAGTTTCTCAAAAAGCTTCTTTGAGTTTTGAACGGAAGATATTTCCTTTTTCACCATAGCCCTCTATGGGCTTCCAAATATCCCTTTGCCAATTCCACAAGAACAGCGTTAGCGAAAGGCTTCTTGAAGGGAAAGATGAAACTCTGTGAGATGAATTATCAGAACACAGAGCAGTTTCTCCGAATGCTTCTTTCCAGTTTTGAACGGAAGATATTTCCTTTTTCACCATAGCCCTCTATGTGCTTCCAAATATCCCTTTGCCAATTCCACAAGAACAGCCTTAGCGAAAGGCTTCTTGACGGGAAAGATATAACTCTGTGAGATGAATTAACAGAACACAGAGCAGTTTCTCAGAAACCTTCTTTCCAGTTTTGAACGGAAGATATTTCCTTTTTCACCATAGCCCTCTATGGGCTTCCAAATATCCCTTTGCCAATTCCACAAGAACAGCCTTAGCGAAAGGCATCTTGAAGGGAAAGATGTAACTCTGTGAGATGAATTAACAGCATACAGAGCAGTTTCTCAGAAAGCTTCTTTCCAGTTTTGAACGGAAGATATTTCCTTTTTCACCATAGCCCTCTATGGGCTTCCAAATATCCCTTTGCCAATTCCACAAGAACAGCCTTAGCGAAAGGCTTCCTGAAGGGAAAGATGTAACACTGTGAGATGAATAAAGAGAACACAGAGCAGTTTCTCAGAAAGTTCTTTCAAGTTTTGAACGGAAGATATTTCCTTTTTCACCGTAGCCCTCTATGGGCTTCCAAATATCCCTTTGCCAATTCCAGAAGAACAGCCTTAGCGAAAGGCTTCTTGAAGGGAAAGAAGTAACTCTGTGAGATGAATTAACAGAACACAGAGCAGTTTCTCAGAAAGCTTCTTTCCAGTTTTGAACGGAAGATATTTCCTGTTTCACCATAGCCCTCTATGGGCTTCCAAATATCCCTTGCCAATTCCACAAGAAGAGCCTTAGCAAAAGGCTTCTTGAAGGGAAAGATGTAACTCTGTGACATGAATTAAGAGAACACAGAGCGGTTTCTCAGAAAGCTTCTTTCCAGTTTTGAACGGAAGATATTTCCTTTTTGACCATAGCCCTCTATGGGCTTCCAAATATCCCTTTGCCAATTCCACAAGAACAGCCTTAGCGAAAGGCTTCTTGAAGGGAAAGATGTAACTCTGTGAGATGAATAAACAGAACACAGAGCAGTTTCTCAGAAACTTCTTTCAAGTTTTGAACGGAAGATATTTCCTTTTTCACCATAGCCCTCTATGGGCTTCCAAATATCCCTTTGGAAATTCCACAAGAACAGCCTTAGCGAAAGGCTTCTTGAAGGGAAAGATGTTACTCTGTGAAATGAAGTAACAGAACACAGAGCAATTTTTCAGAAAGCTTCTTTCCAGTTGTGAACTGAAGATATTTCCTTTTTCACCATAGCCCTCTATGGGCTTCCAAATATCTTTGACAATTCCACAAGAACAGCCTTAGCGAAAGGCTTCTTGAAGGGAAAGATGTAACTCTGTGAGATGAATTAACAGAACACAGAGCAGTTTCTCAGAAAGCTTCTTTCCAGTTTTGAACGGAAGATATTTCCTTTTTCACCATAGCCCTCTATGGGCTTCGAAATATTCCTTTGCCAATTCCACAAGAACAGCCTTAGCGAAAGGCATCTTGAAGGGAAAGATGTAACTCTGTGAACTGAATTAACAGAACACAGAGCAGTTTCTCAGAAAGCTTCTTTCCAGTTTTGAACGGAAGATATTTCCTTTTTCAGCATAGCCCTCTAAGGGCTTCCAAATATCCCTTTGCCAATTCCACAAGAACAGCCTTATCGAAAGGCTTCTTGAAGGGAAAGATGTAACTCTGTGAGATGAATTAACAGAACACAGAGCAGTTTCTCAGAAAGCTTCTTTCCAGTTTTGAACGGAAGATATTTCCTTTTTCACCATAGCCCTCTATGGGCTTCGAAATATTCCTTTGCCAATTCCACAAGAACAGCCTTAGCGAAAGGCATCTTGAAGGGAAAGATGTAACTCTGTGAGCTGAATTAACAGAACACAGAGCAGTTTCTCAGAAAGCTTCTTTCCAGTTTTGAACGGAAGATATTTCCTTTTTCAGCAAAGCCCTCTAAGGGCTTCCAAATATCCCTTTGCCAATTCCACAAGAACAGCCTTAGCGAAAGGCTTCTTGAAGGGAAAGATGTAACTCTGTGAGATGAATTAACAGCACACAGAGCAGTTTCTCAGAAGGCTTCTTTCCAGTTTTGAACGGAAGATATTTCCTTTTTCACCATAGCCCTCCAAGGGCTTCCAAATATCCCTTTGCCAATTCCACAAGAACAGCCTTAGCGAAAGGCTTCTTGAAGGGAAAGATGTAACTCTGTGAGATGAATTAACAGCACACAGAGCAGTTTCTCAGAAGGCTTCTTTCCAGTTTTGAACCGAAGATATTTCCTTTTTCACCATAGCCCTCCAAGGGCTTGCAAATATCCCCTTTGCCAATTCCACAAGAACAGCCTTAGCGAAAGGCTTCTTGAAGGGAAAGATGTAACTCTGTGAGATGAATTAACAGAACACAGAGCAGTTTCTCAGAAAGCTTCTTTGCAGTTTTGAACGGAAGATATATCCTTTTTCACCATAGCCCTCTACGGGCTTCCAAATATCTCTTTGCCAATTCCACAAGAACAGCCTAAGCGAAAGGCTTCTTGAAGGGGAACATATAAATCTGTGAGATGAAATAACAGAACACAGAGCAGTTTCTCAGAAAGCTTCTTTCCAGTTTTGAACGGAAGATATTTTCTTTTTCACCATAGCCCTCTACGGGCTTCCAAATATTCCTTTGCCAATTCCACAAGAACAGCCTTAGCGAAAGGCTTCTTGAAGGGAAAGGTGTAACTCTGTGAGATGAATTAACAGAACACAGAGCGGTATCTCAGAAAGCTTCTTTCCAGTTTTGAACGGAAGATATTTCCTTTTTCACCATAGCCCTCCAAGGGCTTCCAAATATCCCTTTGGCAATTCCACAAGAACAGCATTAGCTAAAGGCTTCTTGAAGGGAAAGATGTAACTCTGTGAGATGAATTAACAGAACACAGAGCAGTTTCTCAGAAAGCTTCTTTCCAGTTTTGAACGGAAGATATTTCCTTTTTCACCATAGCCCTCTATGGGCTTCCAAATATCCCTTTGCCAATTCCACAAGAACAGCCTTAGCGAAAGGCTTCTTGAAGGGAAAGATGTAACTCTGTGAGATGAATTAACGGAACACAGAGCAGTTTCTCAGAAAGCTTCTTTCCAGTTTTGAACGGAAGATATTTCCTTTTTCACCATAGCCCTCTATGGGCTTCCAAATATCCCTTTGCCAATTCCACAAGAACAGCCTTAGAGAAAGGCTTCTTGAAGGGAAAGGTGTAACTCTGTGAGATGAATTAACAGAACACAGAACGGTATCTCAGAAAGCTTCTTTCCAGTTTTGAACGGAAGATATTTCCTTTTTCACCATAGCCCTCCAAGGGCTTTCAAATATCCCTTTGCCAATTCCACAAGAACAGCATTAGCGAAAGGCTTCTTGAAGGGAAAGATGTAACTCTGTGAGATGAATTAACAGAACACAGAGCAGTTTCTCAGAAAGCTTCTTTCCAGTTTTGAACGGAAGATATTTCCTTTTTCACCATAGCCCTCTATGGGCTTCCTAATATCCCTTTGCCAATTCCACAAGAACAGCCTTAGCGAAAGGCTTCTTGAAGGGAAAGATGTAACTCTGTGAAATGAAGTAACAGAACACAGAGCAGTTTTTCAGAAAGCTCCTTTCCAGTTGTGAACTGAAGATATTTCCTTTTTCACCATAGCCCTCTATGGGCTTCCAACTATCTTTGACAATTCCACAAGAACAGCCTTAGCGAAAGGCTTCTTGAAGGGAAAGATGTAACTCTGTGAGATGAATTAACAGAACACAGAGCAGATTCTCAGAAAGCTTCTTTCCAGTTTTGAACGGAAGATATTTCCTTTTTCACCATAGCCCTCTATGGGCTTCGAAATATTCCTTTGCCAATTCCACAAGAACAGCCTTAGCGAAAGTCTTCTTGAAGGGAAAGATGTAACTCTGCGAGATGAATTAACAGAACACAGAGCAGTTTCTCAGAAAGCTTCTTTCCAGTTTTGAACGGAAGATATTTCCTTTTTCACGATACCCCTCTATGGGCTTCCAAATATCCCTTTGCCAATTCCACAAGAACAGCCTTAGCGAAAGGCTTCCTGAAGGGAAAGATGTAACTCTGTGAGATGAATTAACAGAATACAGAGCAGTTTCTCAGAAAGCTTCTTTCCAGTTTTGAACGGAAGATATTTCCTTTTTCACCATAGCCCTCTAGGGGATTCCAAATATCCCTTTGCCAATTCCACAAGAACAGCCTTAGCGAAAGGCTTCTTGAAGGGAAAGATGTAACTCTGTGACATGAATTAAGAGAACACAGATCAGTTTCTCAGAAAGCTTTTTTCCAGTTTTGAACGGAAGATATTTCCTTTTTCACCATAGCCCTCTATGGGCTTCCAAATATCCATTTGCCAATTCCACAAGAACAGCCTTAGCGAAAGGCTTCCTGAAGGGAAAGATGTAACTCTGTGAGATGAATAAACAGAACACAGAGCAGTTTCAGAGAATGCTTCTTTCCAGTTTTGAACGGAAGATATTTCCTTTTTCACCATAGCCCTCTATGGGCTTCCAAATATCCCTTTCCCAATTCCACAAGAACAGCCTTAGCGAAAGGCTTCTTGAAGGGAAAGATGTAACTCTGTGAGATGAATTAACAGAATACAGAGCAGTTTCTCAGAAAGCTTCTTTCCAGTTTTGAACGGAAGATATTTCCTTTTTCACCATAGCCCTCTATGGGCTTCCAAATATCCCTTTGCCAATTCCACAAGAACAGCCTTAGCGAAAGGCTTCTTGAAGGGAAAGATGTAACTCTGTGAGATGAATTAACAGAACACAGAGCAGTTTCTCAGAAATCTTCTTTCCAGATTTGAACGGAAGATATTTCCTTTTTCACCATAGCCCTCTATGGGCTTCCAAATATCCCTTTGCCAATTCCACAAGAACAGCCTTAGCGAAAGGCTTCTTGAAGGGAAAGATGCAACTCTGTGAGATGAATTAACAGAACACAGAGCAGTTTCTCAGAATGTTTCTTTCCAGGTTTCAACGGAAGATATTTCCTATGTCATCATAGCCCTCTATGGGCTTCCAAATATCCCTTTGCCAATTCCACAAGAACAGCCTTAGCGAAAGGCTTCTTGAAGGGAAAGATGTAACTCTGTGAGATGAATTAACGGAACACAGAGCAGTTTCTCAGAAAGCTTCTTTCCAGTTTTGAACGGAAGATATTTCCTTTTTCACCATAGCCCTCTATGGGCTTCCAAATATCCCTTTGCCAATTCCACAAGAACAGCGTTAGCGAAAGGCTTCTTGAAGGGAAAGATGAAACTCTGTGAGATGAATTAACAGAACACAGAGCAGTTTCTCCGAATGCTTCTTTCCAGTTTTGAACGGAAGATATTTCCTTTTTCACCATAGCCCTCTATGTGCTTCCAAATATCCCTTTGCCAATTCCACAAGAACAGCCTTAGCGAAAGGCTTCTTGACGGGAAAGATATAACTCTGTGAGATGAATTAACAGAACACAGAGCAGTTTCTCAGAAACCTTCTTTCCAGTTTTGAACGGAAGATATTTCCTTTTTCACCATAGCCCTCTATGGGCTTCCAAATATCCCTTTGCCAATTCCACAAGAACAGCCTAAGCGAAAGGCTTCTTGAAGGGAAAGATGTAACTCTGTGAGATGAATTAACAGCACACAGAGCAGTTTCTCAGAAAGCTTCTTTCCAGTTTTGAACGGAAGATATTTCCTTTTTCACCATAGCCCTCTATGGGCTTCCAAATATCCCTTTGCCAATTCCACAAGAACAGCCTTAGCGAAAGGCTTCCTGAAGGGAAAGATGTAACACTATGAGATGAATAAAGAGAACACAGAGCAGTTTCTCAGAAAGTTCTTTCAAGTTTTGAACGGAAGATATTTCCTTTTTCACCGTAGCCCTCTATGGGCTTCCAAATATCCCTTTGCCAATTCCAGAAGAACAGCCTTAGCGAAAGGCTTCTTGAAGGGAAAGAAGTAACTCTGTGAGATGAATTAACAGAACACAGAGCAGTTTCTCAGAAAGCTTCTTTCCAGTTTTGAACGGAAGATATTTCCTTTTTCACCATAGCCCTCTAAGGGCTTCCAAATATCCCTTGCCAATTCCACAAGAAGAGCCTTAGCAAAAGGCTTCTTGAAGGGAAAGATGTAACTCTGTGACATGAATTAAGAGAACACAGAGCAGTTTCTCAGAAAGCTTCTTTCCAGTTTTGAACGGAAGATATTTCCTTTTTGACCATAGCCCTCTATGGGCTTCCAAATATCCCTTTGCCAATTCCACAAGAACAGCCTTAGCGAAAGGCTTCTTGAAGGGGAAGATGTAACTCTGTGAGATGAATAAACAGAACACAGAGCAGTTTCTCAGAAACTTCTTTCAAGTTTTGAACGGAAGATATTTCCTTTTTCACCATAGCCCTCTATGGGCTTCCAAATATCCCTTTGGCAATTCCACAAGAACAGCCTTAGCGAAATGCTTCTTGAAGGGAAAGATGTTACTCTGTGAAATGAAGTAACAGAACACAGAGCAATTTTTCAGAAAGCTTCTTTCCAGTTGTGAACTGAAGATATTTCCTTTTTCACCATAGCCCTCTATGGGCTTCTAATATCTTTGACAATTCCACAAGAACAGCCTTAGCGAAAGGCTTCTTGAAGGGAAAGATGTAACTCTGTGAGATGAATTAACAGAACACAGAGCAGTTTCTCAGAAAGCTTCTTTCCAGTTTTGAACGGAAGATATTTCCTTTTTCACCATAGCCCTCTATGGGCTTCGAAATATTCCTTTGCCAATTCCACAAGAACAGCCTTATCGAAAGGCTTCTTGAAGGGAAAGATGTAACTCTCTGAGATGAATGAACAGAACACAGAGCAGTTTCTCAGAAAGCTTCTTTCCAGTTTTGAACGGAAGATATTTCCTTTGTCACCATAGCCCTCTATGGGCTTCGAAATATTCCTTTGCCAATTCCACAAGAACAGCCTTAGCGAAAGGCATCTTGAAGGGAAAGATGTAACTCTGTGAGCTGAATTAACAGAACACAGAGCAGTTTCTCAGAAAGCTTCTTTCCAGTTTTGAACGGAAGATATTTCCTTTTTCAGCATAGCCCTCTAAGGGCTTCCAAATATCCCTTTGCCAATTCCAGAAGAACAGCCTTAGCGAAAGGCTTCTTGAAGGGAAAGATGTAACTCTGTGAGATGAATTAACAGCACACAGAGCAGTTTCTCAGAAGGCTTCTTTCCAGTTTTGAACGGAAGATATTTCCTTTTTCACCATAGCCCTCCAAGGGCTTCCAAATATCCCTTTGCCAATTCCACAAGAACAGCCTTATCGAAAGGCTTCTTGAAGGGAAAGATGTAACTCTGTGAGATGAATTAACAGAACACAGAGCAGTTTCTCAGAAAGCTTCTTTGCAGTTTTGAACGGAAGATATTTCCTTTTTCACCATAGCCCTCTACGGGCTTCCAAATATCTCTTTGCCAATTCCACAAGAACAGCCTTAGCGAAAGACTTCTTGAAGGGGAACATATAAATCTGTGAGATGAAATAACAGAACACAGAGCAGTTTCTCAGAAAGCTTCTTTCCAGTTTTGAACGGAAGATATTTTCTTTTTCACCATAGCCCTCTATGGGCTTCCAAATATCCATTTGCCAATTCCACAAGAACAGCCTTAGCGAAAGGCTTCCTGAAGGGAAAGATGTAACTCTGTGAGATGAATAAACAGAACACAGAGCAGTTTCACAGAATGCTTCTTTCCAGTTTTGAACGGAAGATATTTCCTTTTTCACCATAGCCCTCTATGGGCTTCCAAATATCCCTTTCCCAATTCCACAAGAACAGCCTTAGCGAAAGGCTTCTTGAAGGGAAAGATGTAACTCTGTGAGATGAATTAACAGAATACAGAGCAGTTTCTCAGAAAGCTTCTTTCCAGTTTTGAACGGAAGATATTTCCTTTTTCACCATAGCCGTCTATGGGCTTCCAAATATCCCTTTGCCAATTCCACAAGAACAGCCTTAGCGAAAGGCTTCTTGAAGGGAAAGATGTAACTCTGTGAGATGAATTAACAGAACACAGAGCAGTTTCTCAGAAATCTTCTTTCCAGATTTGAACGGAAGATATTTCCTTTTTCACCATAGCCCTCTATGGGCTTCCAAATATCCCTTTGCCAATTCCACAAGAACAGCCTTAGCGAAAGGCTTCTTGAAGGGAAAGATGCAACTCTGTGAGATGAATTAACAGAACACAGAGCAGTTTCTCAGAATGTTTCTTTCCAGGTTTCAACGGAAGATATTTCCTATGTCATCATAGCCCTCTATGGGCTTCCAAATATCCCTTTGCCAATTCCACAAGAACAGCCTTAGCGAAAGGCTTCTTGAAGGGAAAGATGTAACTCTGTGAGATGAATTAACGGAACACAGAGCAGTTTCTCAGAAAGCTTCTTTCCAGTTTTGAACGGAAGATATTTCCTTTTTCACCATAGCCCTCTATGGGCTTCCAAATATCCCTTTGCCAATTCCACAAGAACAGCCTTAGCGAAAGGCTTCTTGAAGGGAAAGATATAACTCTGTGAGATGAAATAACAGAACACAGAGAAGTTTCTCAGAAAGCTTCTTTCCAGTTTTGAACAGAAGATATTTCCTTTTTCAACATAGCCCTCTATGGGCTTCCAAATATTCCTTTGCCAATTCCACAAGAACAGCCTTAGCGAAAGGCTTCTTGAAGGGAAAGGTGTAACTCTGTGAGATGAATTAACAGAACACAGAACGGTATCTCAGAAAGCTTCTTTCCAGTTTTGAACGGAAGATATTTCCTTTTTCACCATAGCCCTCCAAGGGCTTCCAAATATCCCTTTGCCAATTCCACAAGAACAGCATTAGCGAAAGGCTTCTTGAAGGGAAAGATGTAACTCTGTGAGATGAATTAAGAGAACACAGAGCAGTTTCTCAGAAAGCTTCTTTCCAGTTTTGAACGGAAGATATTTCCTTTTTCACCATAGCCCTCTAGGGGCTTCCAAATATCCCTTTGCCAATTCCACAAGAACAGCCTTATCGAAAGGCTTATTGAAGGGAAAGATGTAACTCTGTGAGATGAATTAACAGAACACAGAGCAGTTTCTCAAAAAGCTTCTTTGAGTTTTGAACGGAAGATATTTCCTTTTTCACCATAGCCCTCTATGGGCTTCCAAATATCCCTTTGCCAATTCCACAAGAACAGCGTTAGCGAAAGGCTTCTTGAAGGGAAAGATGAAACTCTGTGAGATGAATTAACAGAACACAGAGCAGTTTCTCCGAATGCTTCTTTCCAGTTTTGAACGGAAGATATTTCCTTTTTCACCATAGCCCTCTATGTGCTTCCAAATATCCCTTTGCCAATTCCACAAGAACAGCCTTAGCGAAAGGCTTCTTGACGGGAAAGATATAACTCTGTGAGATGAATTAACAGAACACAGAGCAGTTTCTCAGAAACCTTCTTTCCAGTTTTGAACGGAAGATATTTCCTTTTTCACCATAGCCCTCTATGGGCTTCCAAATATCCCTTTGCCAATTCCACAAGAACAGCCTAAGCGAAAGGCTTCTTGAAGGGAAAGATGTAACTCTGTGAGATGAATTAACAGCACACAGAGCAGTTTCTCAGAAAGCTTCTTTCCAGTTTTGAACGGAAGATATTTCCTTTTTCACCATAGCCCTCTATGGGCTTCCAAATATCCCTTTGCCAATTCCACAAGAACAGCCTTAGCGAAAGGCTTCCTGAAGGGAAAGATGTAACACTATGAGATGAATAAAGAGAACACAGAGCAGTTTCTCAGAAAGTTCTTTCAAGTTTTGAACGGAAGATATTTCCTTTTTCACCGTAGCCCTCTATGGGCTTCCAAATATCCCTTTGCCAATTCCAGAAGAACAGCCTTAGCGAAAGGCTTCTTGAAGGGAAAGAAGTAACTCTGTGAGATGAATTAACAGAACACAGAGCAGTTTCTCAGAAAGCTTCTTTCCAGTTTTGAACGGAAGATATTTCCTTTTTCACCATAGCCCTCTATGGGCTTCCAAATATCCCTTGCCAATTCCACAAGAAGAGCCTTAGCAAAAGGCTTCTTGAAGGGAAAGATGTAACTCTGTGACATGAATTAAGAGAACACAGAGCAGTTTCTCAGAAAGCTTCTTTCCAGTTTTGAACGGAAGATATTTCCTTTTTGACCATAGCCCTCTATGGGCTTCCAAATATCCCTTTGCCAATTCCACAAGAACAGCCTTAGCGAAAGGCTTCTTGAAGGGGAAGATGTAACTCTGTGAGATGAATAAACAGAACACAGAGCAGTTTCTCAGAAACTTCTTTCAAGTTTTGAACGGAAGATATTTCCTTTTTCACCATAGCCCTCTATGGGCTTCCAAATATCCCTTTGGCAATTCCACAAGAACAGCCTTAGCGAAATGCTTCTTGAAGGGAAAGATGTTACTCTGTGAAATGAAGTAACAGAACACAGAGCAATTTTTCAGAAAGCTTCTTTCCAGTTGTGAACTGAAGATATTTCCTTTTTCACCATAGCCCTCTATGGGCTTCCAAATATCTTTGACAATTCCACAAGAACAGCCTTAGCGAAAGGCTTCTTGAAGGGAAAGATGTAACTCTGTGAGATGAATTAACAGAACACAGAGCAGTTTCTCAGAAAGCTTCTTTCCAGTTTTGAACGGAAGATATTTCCTTTTTCACCATAGCCCTCTATGGGCTTCGAAATATTCCTTTGCCAATTCCACAAGAACAGCCTTATCGAAAGGCTTCTTGAAGGGAAAGATGTAACTCTCTGAGATGAATGAACAGAACACAGAGCAGTTTCTCAGAAAGCTTCTTTCCAGTTTTGAACGGAAGATATTTCCTTTGTCACCATAGCCCTCTATGGGCTTCGAAATATTCCTTTGCCAATTCCACAAGAACAGCCTTAGCGAAAGGCATCTTGAAGGGAAAGATGTAACTCTGTGAGCTGAATTAACAGAACACAGAGCAGTTTCTCAGAAAGCTTCTTTCCAGTTTTGAACGGAAGATATTTCCTTTTTCAGCATAGCCCTCTAAGGGCTTCCAAATATCCCTTTGCCAATTCCACAAGAACAGCCTTAGCGAAAGGCTTCTTGAAGGGAAAGATGTAACTCTGTGAGATGAATTAACAGCACACAGAGCAGTTTCTCAGAAGGCTTCTTTCCAGTTTTGAACGGAAGATATTTCCTTTTTCACCATAGCCCTCCAAGGGCTTCCAAATATCCCTTTGCCAATTCCACAAGAACAGCCTTATCGAAAGGCTTCTTGAAGGGAAAGATGTAACTCTGTGAGATGAATTAACAGAACACAGAGCAGTTTCTCAGAAAGCTTCTTTGCAGTTTTGAACGGAAGATATTTCCTTTTTCACCATAGCCCTCTACGGGCTTCCAAATATCTCTTTGCCAATTCCACAAGAACAGCCTTAGCGAAAGACTTCTTGAAGGGGAACATATAAATCTGTGAGATGAAATAACAGAACACAGAGCAGTTTCTCAGAAAGCTTCTTTCCAGTTTTGAACGGAAGATATTTTCTTTTTCACCACAGCCCTCTATGGGCTTCCAAATATTCCTTTGCCAATTCCACAAGAACAGCCTTAGCGAAAGGCTTCTTGAAGGGAAAGATGTAACTATGTGAGATGAATTAACAGAACACAGAGCAGTTTCTCCGAATGCTTCTTTCCAGTTTTGAATGGAAGATATTTCCTTTTTCACCATAGCCCTCTATGTGCTTCCAAATATCCCTTTGCCAATTCCACAAGAACAGCCTTAGCGAAAGGCTTCTTGACGGGAAAGATATAACTCTGTGAGATGAATTAACAGAACACAGAGCAGTTTCTCAGAAACCTTCTTTCCAGTTTTGAACGGAAGATATTTCCTTTTTCACCATAGCCCTCTATGGGCTTCCAAATATCCCTTTGCCAATTCCACAAGAACAGCCTTAGCGAAAGGCTTCTTGAAGGGAAAGATGTAACTCTGTGAGATGAATTAACAGCACACAGAGCAGTTTCTCAGAAAGCTTCTTTCCAGATTTGAACGGAAGATATTTCCTTTTTCAGCATAGCCCTCTATGGGCTTCCAAATATCCCTTTGCCAATTCCACAAGAACAGCCTTAGCGAAAGGCTTCCTGAAGGGAAAGATGTAACACTATGAGATGAATAAAGAGAACACAGAGCAGTTTCTCAGAAAGTTCTTTCAAGTTTTGAACGGAAGATATTTCCTTTTTCACCGTAGCCCTCTATGGGCTTCCAAATATCCCTTTGCCAATTCCAGAAGAACAGCCTTAGCGAAAGGCTTCTTGAAGGGAAAGAAGTAACTCTGTGAGATGAATTAACAGAACACAGAGCAGTTTCTCAGAAAGCTTCTTTCCAGTTTTGAACGGAAGATATTTCCTTTTTCACCATAGCCCTCTATGGGCTTCCAAATATCCCTTGCCAATTCCACAAGAAGAGCCTTAGCAAAAGGCTTCTTGAAGGGAAAGATGTAACTCTGTGACATGAATTAAGAGAACACAGAGCAGTTTCTCAGAAAGCTTCTTTCCAGTTTTGAACGGAAGATATTTCCTTTTTGACCATAGCCCTCTATGGGCTTCCAAATATCCCTTTGCCAATTCCACAAGAACAGCCTTAGCGAAAGGCTTCTTGAAGGGGAAGATGTAACTCTGTGAGATGAATAAACAGAACACAGAGCAGTTTCTCAGAAACTTCTTTCAAGTTTTGAACGGAAGATATTTCCTTTTTCGCCATAGCCCTCTATGGGCTTCCAAATATCCCTTTGGCAATTCCACAAGAACAGCCTTAGCGAAATGCTTCTTGAAGGGAAAGATGTTACTCTGTGAAATGAAGTAACAGAACACAGAGCAATTTTTCAGAAAGCTTCTTTCCAGTTGTGAACTGAAGATATTTCCTTTTTCACCATAGCCCTCTATGGGCTTCCAAATATCTTTGACAATTCCACAAGAACAGCCTTAGCGAAAGGCTTCTTGAAGGGAAATATGTAACACTGTGAGATGAATTAACAGAACACAGAGCAGTTTCTCAGAAAGCTTCTTTCCAGTTTTGAACGGAAGATATTTCCTTTTTCAGCATAGCCCTCTAAGGGCTTCCAAATATCCCTTTGCCAATTCCACAAGAACAGCCTTATCGAAAGGCTTCTTGAAGGGAAAGATGTAACTCTCTGAGATGAATGAACAGAACACAGAGCAGTTTCTCAGAAAGCTTCTTTCCAGTTTTGAACGGAAGATATTTCCTTTTTCACCATAGCCCTCTATGGGCTTCGAAATATTCCTTTGCCAATTCCACAAGAACAGCCTTAGCGAAAGGCATCTTGAAGGGAAAGATGTAACTCTGTGAGCTGAATTAACAGAACACAGAGCAGTTTCTCAGAAAGCTTCTTTCCAGTTTTGAACGGAAGATATTTCCTTTTTCAGCATAGCCCTCTAAGGGCTTCCAAATATCCCTTTGCCAATTCCACAAGAACAGCCTTAGCGAAAGGCTTCTTGAAGGGAAAGATGTAACTCTGTGAGATGAATTAACAGCACACAGAGCAGTTTCTCAGAAGGCTTCTTTCCAGTTTTGAACGGAAGATATTTCCTTTTTCACCAGAGCCCTCCAAGGGCTTCCAAATATCCCTTTGCCAATTCCACAAGAACAGCCTTAGCGAAAGGCTTCTTGAAGGGAAAGATGTAACTCTGTGAGATGAATTAACAGAACACAGAGCAGTTTCTCAGAAAGCTTCATTGCAGTTTTGAACGGAAGATATTTCCTTTTTCACCATAGCCCTCTACGGGCTTCCAAATATCTCTTTGCCAATTCCACAAGAACAGCCTTAGCGAAAGACTTCTTGAAGGGGAACATATAAATCTGTGAGATGAAATAACAGACCACAGAGCAGTTTCTCAGAAAGGTTCTTTCCAGTTTTGAACGGAAGATATTTTCTTTTTCACCATAGCCCTCTATGGGCTTCCAAATATTCCTTTGCCAATTCCACAAGAACAGCCTTAGCGAAAGGCTTCTTGAAGGGAAAGGTGTAACTCTGTGAGATGAATTAACAGAACACAGAGCGGTATCTCAGAAAGCTTCTTTCCAGTTTTGAACGGAAGACATTTCCTTTTTCACCATAGCCCTCCAAGGGCTTCCAAATATCCCTTTGGCAATTCCACAAGAACAGCATTAGCTAAAGGCTTCTTGCAGGGAAAGATGTAACTCTGTGAGATGAATTAACAGAACACAGAGCAGTTTCTCAGAAAGCTTCTTTCCAGTTTTGAACGGAAGATATTTCCTTTTTCACCATAGCCCTCTATGGGCTTCCAAATATCCCTTTGCCAATTCCACAAGAAGAGCCTTAGCGAAAGGCTTCTTGAAGGAAAAGATGTAACACTGTGAGATGAATTAACAGAACACAGAGCAGTTTCTCAGAAAGTTTCTTTCCAGGTTTCAACGGAAGATATTTCCTTTGTCATCATAGCCCTCTATGGGCTTCCAAATATCCCTTTGCCAATTCCACAAGAACAGCCTTAGCGAAAGGCTTCTTGAAGGGAAAGATGTAACTCTGTGAGATGAATTAACGGAACACAGAGCAGTTTCTCAGAAAGCTTCTTTCCAGTTTTGAACGGAAGATATTTCCATTTTCACCATAGCCCTCTATGTGCTTCCAAATATCCCTTTGCCAATTCCACAAGAACAGCCTTAGCGAAAGGCTTCTTGAAGGGAAAGATATAACTCTGTGAGATGAAATAACAGAACACAGAGCAGTTTCTCAGAAAGCTTCTTTCCAGTTTTGAACGGAAGATATTTCCTTTTTCACCATAGCCCTCTATGGGCTTCCAAATATTCCTTTGCCAATTCCACAAGAACAGCCTTAGCGAAAGGCTTCTTGAAGGGAAAGGTGTAACTCTGTGAGATGAATTAACAGAACACAGAACGGTATCTCAGAAAGATTCTTTCCAGTTTTGAACGGAAGATATTTCCTTTTTCACCATAGCCCTCCAAGGGCTTCCAAATATCCCTTTGCCAATTCCACAAGAACAGCATTAGCGAAAGGCTTCTTGAAGGGAAAGATGTAACTCTGTGAGATGAATTAACAGAACACAGAGCAGTTTCTCAGAAAGCTTCTTTCCAGTTTTGAACGGAAGATATTTCCTTTTTCACCATAGCCCTCTATGGGCTTCCAAATATCCCTTTGCCAATTCCACAAGAACAGCCTTATCGAAAGGCTTCTTGAAGGGAAAGATGTAACTCTGTGAGATGAATTAACAGAACACAGAGCAGTTTCTCAAAAAGCTTCTTTGAGTTTTGAACGGAAGATATTTCCTTTTTCACCATAGCCCTCTATGGGCTTCCAAATATCACTTTGCCAATTCCACAAGAACAGCGTTAGCGAAAGGCTTCTTGAAGGGAAAGATGAAACTCTGTGAGATGAATTAACAGAACACAGAGCAGTTTCTCCGAATGCTTCTTTCCAGTTTTGAACGCAAGATATTTCCTTTTTCACCATAGCCCTCTATGGGCTTCCAAATATCCCTTTGCCAATTCCACAAGAACAGCCTTAGCGAAAGGCTTCTTGAAGGGAAAGGTGTAACTCTGTGAGATGAATTAACAGAACACACAGCAGTTTCCCAGAAAGCTTCTTTCCAGTTTTGAACGGAAGATATTTCCTTTTTCACCATAGCCCTCTAAGGGCTTCCAAATATCCCTTTGCCAATTCCACAAGAACAGCCTTAGCGAAAGGCTTCTTGAAGGGAAAGATGTAACTCTGTGAAATGAAGTAACAGAACACCGAGCAGTTTTTCAGAAAGCTTCTATCCAGTTGTGAACTGAAGATATTTCCTTTTTCACCATAGCCCTCTATGGGCTTCCAACTATCTTTGACAATTCCACAAGAACAGCCTTAGCGAAAGGCTTCTTGAAGGGAAAGATGTAACTCTGTGAGATGAATTAACAGAACACAGAGCAGATTCTCAGAAAGCTTCTTTCCAGTTTTGAACGGAAGATATTTCCTTTTTCACCATAGCCCTCTAGGGCTTCGAAATATTCCTTTGCCAATTCCACAAGAACAGCCTTAGCGAAAGGCTTCTTGAAGGGAAAGATGTAACTCTGCGAGATGAATTAACAGAACACAGAGCAGTTTCTCAGAAAGCTTCTTTCCAGTTTTGAACGGAAGATATTTCCTTTTTCACCATACCCCTCTATGGGCTTCCAAATATCCCTTTGCCAATTCCACAAGAACAGCCTTAGCGAAAGGCTTCTTGAAGGGAAAGATGTAACTCTGTGAGATGAATTAACAGAATACAGAGCAGTTTCTCAGAAAGCTTCTTTCCAGTTTTGAACGGAAGATATTTCCTTTTTCACCATAGCCCTCTATGGGCTTCCAAATATCCCTTTGCCAATTCCACAAGAACAGCCTTAGCGAAAGGCTTCTTGAAGGGAAAGATGTAACTCTGTGACATGAATTAAGAGAACACAGATCAGTTTCTCAGAAAGCTTCTTTCCAGTTTTGAACGGAAGATATTTCCTTTTTCACCATAGCCCTCTATGGGCTTCCAAATATCCATTTGCCAATTCCACAAGAACAGCCTTAGCGAAAGGCTTCCTGAAGGGAAAGATGTAACTCTGTGAGATGAATAAACAGAACACAGAGCAGTTTATCAGAAACTTCTTTCAAGTTTTGAACGGAAGATATTTCCTTTTTCACCATAGCCCTCTATGGGCTTCCAAATCTCCCTTTGCCAATTCCACAAGAACAGCCTTAGCGAAAGGCTTCTTGAAGGGAAAGATGTAACTCTGTGAGATGAATTAAAAGAACACAGAGCAGTTTCTCAGAAAGCTTCTTTCCAGTTTTGAACGGAAGATATTTCCTTTTTCACCATAGCCATCTATGGGCTTCCAAATATCCCTTTCCCAAATCCACAAGAACAGCCTTAGCGAAAGGCTTCTTGAAGGGAAAGATGTAACTCTGTGAGATGAATTAACAGCACACAGAGCAGTTTCTCAGAAAGCTTCTTTCCAGTTTTGAACGGAAGATATTTCCTTTTTCAATATAGCCCTCTATGGGCTTCCAAATATCCCTTTGCCAATTCCACAAGAACAGCCTTAGCGAAAGGCTTCTTGAAGGGAAAGATGTAACTCTGTGAGATGAATTAACAGAACACAGAGCAGTTTCTCAGAAAGCTTCTTTCCAGTTTTGAACGGAAGATATTTCCTTTGTCACCATAGCCCTCTACGGGCTTCCAAATATCTCTTTGCCAATTCCACAAGAACAGCCTTAGCGAAAGGCTTCTTGAAGGGAAAGATGTAACTCTGTGAGATGAATTAACAGAATACAGAGCAGTTTCTCAGAAATCTTCTTTCCAGATTTGAACGGAAGATATTTCCTTTTTCACCATAGCCCTCTATGGGCTTCCAAATATCGCTTTGGCAATTCCACAAGGACAGCCTTAGCGAAAGGCTTCTTGAAGGGAAAGATGTAACTCTGTGAGATGAATTAACAGAACACAGAGCAGTTTCTCAGAAAGCTTCTTTCCAATTTTGAATGGAAGATATTTCCTTTTTCACCATAGCCCTCTATTTGCTTCCAAATATCCCTTTGCCAATTCCACAAGAACAGCCTTAGGAAAAGGCTTCTTGAAGGGAAAGATGTAACTCTGTGAGATGAATTAACAGAACACAGAGCAGTTTCTCAGAAAGCTTCTTTCCAGTTTTGAACGGAAGATATTTCCTTTTTCACCATAGCCCTCTATGGGCTTCCAAATATCGCTTTGGCAATTCCACAAGGACAGCCTTAGCGAAAAGCTTCTTGAAGGGAAAGATGTAACTCTGTGACATGAATTAAGAGAACACAGAGCAGTTTCTCAGAAAGCTTCTTTCCAGTTTTGAACGGAAGATATTTCCTTTTTCACCATAGCCCTCTATGGGCTTCCAAATATCCCTTTGCCAATTCCACAAGAACAGCCTTAGCGAAAGGCTTCCTGAAGGGAAAGATGTCACACTGTGAGATGAATAAAGAGAACACAGAGCAGTTTCTCAGAAAGTTCTTCAAAGTTTTGAACGGAAGATATTTCCTTTTTCACCGTAGCCCTCTATGGGCTTCCAAATATCCCTTTGCCAATTCCAGAAGAACAGCCTTAGCGAAAGGCTTCTTGAAGGGAAAGATGAAACTCTGTGAGATGAATTAACAGAACACAGAGCAGTTTCCCAGAAAGCTTCTTTCCAGTTTTGAACGGAAGATATTTCCTTTTTCACCATAGCCCTCTATGGGCTTCCAAATATCCCTTTGCCAATTCCACAAGAACAGCCTTAGCGAAAGTCTTCTTGAAGGGAAATATGTAACTCTGTGAGATGAATTAACAGAACACAGAGCAGTTTTTCAGAAAGCTTCTTTCCAGTTTTGAACGGAAGATATTTCCTTTTTCACCATAGCCCTCTTTGGGCTTCCAAATATCCCTTTGCCAATTCCACAAGAACAGCCTTAGCGAAAGGCTTCTTGAAGGGAAAGATGTAACTCTGTGAGATGAATTAACAGAACACAGAGCAGTGTCTCAGAAAGTCTCTTTCCAGTTTTGAACGGAAGATATTTCCTTTTTCAGCATAGCCCTCTATGGGCTTCCAAATATCCCTTTGCCAATTCCACAAGAACAGCCTTAGCGAAAGGCTTCTTGAAGGGAAAGATGCAACTCTGTGAGATGAATTAACATAACACAGAGTAGTTCCTGAGAAAGCTTTTTTCCAGTTTTGAACGGAAGATATTTCCTTTTTCACCATAGCCCTCTATGGGCTTCCAAATATCCCTTTGCCAATTCCACAAGAACAGCCTTAGCGAAAGGCTTCTTGAGGGGAAAGATGTAACTCTGTGAGGTGAATTAACAGAACACAGAGCAGTTTCTCAGAAAGCTTCTTTCCAGTTTTGAACGGAAGATATTTCCTTTTTCACCATAGGCCTCTATGGGCATCCAAATATCCCTTTGCCAATTCCACAAGAACAGCCTTAGCGAAAGGCTTCTTGAAGGGAAAGATGTAACTCTGTGAGATGAATTAACGGAACACAGAGCAGTTTCTCAGAAAGCTTCTTTCCAGTTTTGAACGGAAGATATTTCCTTTTTCACCATAGCCCTCTATGGGCTTCCAAATATCCCTTTGCCAATTCCACAAGAACAGCCTTAGAGAAAGGCTTCTTGAAGGGAAAGGTGTAACTCTGTGAGATGAATTAACAGAACACAGAACGGTATCTCAGAAAGCTTTTTTCCAGTTTTGAACGGAAGATATTTCCTTTTTCACCATAGCCCTCCAAGGGCTTTCAAATATCCCTTTGCCAATTCCACAAGAACAGCCTTAGCGAAAGGCTTCTTGAAGGGAAAGATGTAACTCTGTGAGATGAATTAACAGAACACAGAGCAGTTTCTCAGAAAGCTTCTTTCCAGTTTTGAACGGAAGATATTTCCTTTTTCACCATAGCCCTCTATGGGCTTCCTAATATCCCTTTGCCAATTCCACAAGAACAGCCTTAGCGAAAGGCTTCTTGAAGGGAAAGATGTAACTCTGTGAAATGAAGTAACAGAACACAGAGCAGTTTTTCAGAAAGCTCCTTTCCAGTTGTGAACTGAAGATATTTCCTTTTTCACCATAGCCCTCTATGGGCTTCCAACTATCTTTGACAATTCCAAAAGAACACCCTTAGCGAAAGGCTTCTTGAAGGGAAAGATGTAACTCTGTGAGATGAATTAACAGAACACAAAGCAGATTCTCAGAAAGCTTCTTTCCAGTTTTGAACGGAAGATATTTCCTTTTTCACCATAGCCCTCTATGGGCTTCGAAATATTCCTTTGCCAATTCCACAAGAACAGCCTTAGCGAAAGTCTTCTTGAAGGGAAAGATGTAACTCTGCGAGATGAATTAACAGAACACAGAGCAGTTTCTCAGAAAGCTTCTTTCCAGTTTTGAACGGAAGATATTTCCTTTTTCACCATACCCCTCTATGGGCTTCCAAATATCCCTTTGCCAATTACACAAGAACAGCCTTAGCGAAAGGCTTCTTGAAGGGAAAGATGTAACTCTGTGACATGAATTAAGAGAACACAGATCAGTTTCTCAGAAAGCTTCTTTCCAGTTTTGAACGAAGATATTTCCTTTTTCACCATAGCCCTCTATGGGCTTCCAAATATCCATTTGCCAATTCCACAAGAACAGCCTTAGCGAAAGGCTTCCTGAAGGGAAAGATGTAACTCTGTGAGATGAATAAACAGAACACAGAGCAGTTTCACAGAATGCTTCTTTCCAGTTTTGAACGGAAGATATTTCCTTTTTCACCATAGCCCTCTATGGGCTTCCAAATATCCCTTTGCCAATTCCACAAGAACAGCGTTAGCGAAAGGCTTCTTGAAGGGAAAGATGAAACTCTGTGAGATGAATTAACAGAACACAGAGCAGTTTCTCCGAATGCTTCTTTCCAGTTTTGAACGGAAGATATTTCCTTTTTCACCATAGCCCTCTATGTGCTTCCAAATATCCCTTTGCCAATTCCACAAGAACAGCCTTAGCGAAAGGCTTCTTGACGGGAAAGATATAACTCTGTGAGATGAAATAACAGAACACAGAGCAGTTTCTCAGAAAGCATCTTTCCAGTTTTGAACGGAAGATATTTCCTTTTTCACCATAGCCCTCTATGGGCTTCCAAATATCCCTTTGCCAATTCCACAAGAACAGCCTTAGCGAAAGGCTTCTTGAACGGAAAGATGTAACTCTGTGAGATGAATTAACAGCACACAGAGCAGTTTCTCAGAAAGCTTCTTTCCAGTTTTGAACGGAAGATATTTCCTTTTTCACCATAGCCCTCTATGGGCTTCCAAATATCCCTTTGCCAATTCCACAAGAACAGCCTTAGCGAAAGGCTTCTTGAAGGGAAAGATGTTACTCTGTGAAATGAAGTAACAGAACACAGAGCAATTTTTCAGAAAGCTTCTTTCCAGTTGTGAATTGAAGATATTTCCTTTTTCACCATAGCCCTCTATGGGCTTCCAAATATCTTTGACAATTCCACAAGAACAGCCTTAGCGAAAGGCTTCTTGAAGGGAAAGATGTAACTCTGTGAGATGAATTAACAGAACACAGAGCAGTTTCTCAGAAAGCTTCTTTCCAGTTTTGAACGGAAGATATTTCCTTTTTCACCATAGCCCTCTATGGGCTTCGAAATATTCCTTTGCCAATTCCACAAGAACAGCCTTAGCGAAAGGCATCTTGAAGGGAAAGATGTAACTCTGTGAGCTGAATTAACAGAACACAGAGCAGTTTCTCAGAAAGCTTCTTTCCAGTTTTGAACGGAAGATATTTCCTTTTTCAGCATAGCCCTCTAAGGGCTTCCAAATATCCCTTTGCCAATTCCACAAGAACAGCCTTATCGAAAGGCTTCTTGAAGGGAAAGATGTAACTCTCTGAGATGAATGAACAGAACACAGAGCAGTTTCTCAGAAAGCTTCTTTCCAGTTTTGAACGGAAGATATTTCCTTTTTCACCATAGCCCTCTATGGGCTTCGAAATATTCCTTTGCCAATTCCACAAGAACAGCCTTAGCGAAAGGCATCTTGAAGGGAAAGATGTAACTCTGTGAGCTGAATTAACAGAACACAGAGCAGTTTCTCAGAAAGCTTCTTTCCAGTTTTGAACGGAAGATATTTCCTTTTTCAGCATAGCCCTCTAAGGGCTTCCAAATATCCCTTTGCCAATTCCACAAGAACAGCCTTAGCGAAAGGCTTCTTGAAGGGAAAGGTGTAACTCTGTGAGATGAATTAACAGAACACAGAGCGGTATCTCAGAAAGCTTCTTTCCAGTTTTGAACGGAAGATATTTCCTTTTTCACCATAGCCCTCCAAGGGCTTCCAAATATCCCTTTGGCAATTCCACAAGAACAGCATTAGCTAAAGGCTTCTTGAAGGGAAAGATGTAACTCTGTGAGATGAATTAACAGAACACAGAGCAGTTTCTGAGAAAGCTTCTTTCCAGTTTTGAACGGAAGATATTTCCTTTTTCACCATAGCCCTCTATGGGCTTCCAAATATCCCTTTGCCAATTCCACAAGAAGAGCCTTAGCGAAAGGCTTCTTGAAGGAAAAGATGTAACACTGTGAGATGAATTAACAGAACACAGAGCAGTTTCTCAGAAAGTTTCTTTCCAGGTTTCAACGGAAGATATTTCCTTTGTCATCATAGCCCTCTATGGGCTTCCAAATATCCGTTTGCCAATTCCACAAGAACAGCCTTAGCGAAAGGCTTCTTGAAGGGAAAGATGTAACTCTGTGAGATGAATTAACGGAACACAGAGCAGTTTCTCAGAAAGCTTCTTTCCAGTTGTGAACGGAAGATATTTCCTTTTTCACCATAGCCCTCTATGGGCTTCCAAATATCCCTTTGCCAATTCCACAAGAACAGCCTTAGCGAAAGGCTTCTTGAAGGGAAAGATATAACTCTGTGAGATGAAATAACAGAACACAGAGCAGTTTCTCAGAAAGCTTCTTTCCAGTTTTGAACGGAAGATATTTCCTTTTTCACCATAGCCCTCTATGGGCTTCCAAATATTCCTTTGCCAATTCCACAAGAACAGCCTTAGCGAAAGGCTTCTTGAAGGGAAAGGTGTAACTCTGTGAGATGAATTAACAGAACACAGAACGGTATCTCAGAAAGCTTCTTTCCAGTTTTGAACGGAAGATATTTCCTTTTTCACCATAGCCCTCCAAGGGCTTCCAAATATCCCTTTGCCAATTCCACAAGAACAGCATTAGCGAAAGGCTTCTTGAAGGGAAAGATGTAACTCTGTGAGATGAATTAACAGAACACAGAGCAGTTTCTCAGAAAGCTTCTTTCCAGTTTTGAACGGAAGATATTTCCTTTTTCACCATAGCCCTCTATGGGCTTCCAAATATCCCTTTGCCAATTCCACAAGAACAGCCTTATCGAAAGGCTTCTTTAAGGGAAAGATGTAACTCTGTGAGATGAATTAACAGAACACAGAGCAGTTTCTCAAAAAGCTTCTTTGAGATTTGAACGGAAGATATTTCCTTTTTCACCATAGCCCTCTATGGGCTTCCAAATATCCCTTTGCCAATTCCACAAGAACAGCCTTAGCGAAAGGCTTCCTGAAGGGAAAGATGTAACACTGTGAGATGAATAAAGAGAACACAGAGCAGTTTCTCAGAAAGTTCTTTCAAGTTTTGAACGGAAGATATTTCCTTTTTCACCGTAGCCCTCTATGGGCTTCCAAATATCCCTTTGCCAATTCCAGAAGAACAGCCTTAGCGAAAGGCTTCTTGAAGGGAAAGAAGTAACTCTGTGAGATGAATTAACAGAACACAGAGCAGTTTTTCAGAAAGCTTCTTTCCAGTTGTGAACTGAAGATATTTCCTTTTTCACCATAGCCCTCTATGGGCTTCCAAATATCTTTGACAATTCCACAAGAACAGCCTTAGCGAAAGGCTTCTTGAAGGGAAAGATGTAACTCTGTGAGATGAATTAACAGAACACAGAGCAGTTTCTCAGAAAGCTTCTTTCCAGTTTTGAACGGAAGATATTTCCTTTTTCACCATAGCCCTCTATGGGCTTCCAAATATCCCTTTGCCAATTCCACAAGAACAGCCTTAGCGAAAGGCTTCTTGAAGGGAAAGATGTAACTCTGTGAGACGAATTAACAGCACACAGAGCAGTTTCTCAGAAAGCTTCTTTCCAGTTTTGAACGGAAGATATTTCCTTTTTCACCATAGCCCTCCAAGGGCTTCCAAATATCCCTTTGCCAATTCCCCAAGAACAGCCTTAGCGAAAGGCTTCTTGAAGGGAAAGATGTAACTCTGTGAGATGAATTAACAGAACACAGAGCAGTTTCTCAGAAAGCTTCTTTCCAGTTTTGAACGGAAGATATTTCCTTTTTCACCATAGCCCTCTATGGGCTTCCAAATATCCCTTTGCCAATTCCACAAGAACAGCCTTAGCGAAAGGCTTCTTGAAGGGAAAGATGTAACTCTGTGAGAGGAATTAAGAGAACACAGAGCAGTTTCTCAGAAAGCTTCTTTCCAGTTTAGAATGGATGATATTTCCTTTTTCACCATAGCCCTCTATGGGCTTCCAAATATCCCTTTGCCAATTCCACAAGAACAGCCTTAGCAAAAGGCTTCTTGAAGGGGAAGCTATAACTCTGTGAGATGAAATAACAGAACACAGAGCAGTTTCTCGGAAAGCTTCTTTCCAGTTTTGAACGGAAGATATTTTCTTTTTCACCATAGCCCTCTATGGGCTTCCAAATATTCCTTTGCCAATTCCACAAGAACAGCCTTAGCGAAAGGCTTCTTGAAGGGAAAGATGTAACTCTGTGAGATGAATTAACACAACACAGAGCAGTTTCTCAGAAAGCTTCTTTCCAGTTTTGAACGGAAGATATTTCCTTTTTCACCATAGCCCTCTATGGGCTTCCAAATATCCCTTTGCCAATTCCACAAGAACAGCCTTAGCGAAAGGCTTATTGAAGGGAAAGTTGTAACACTGTGAGATGAATTAACAGAACACAGAGCAGTTTCTCAGAAAGTCTCTTTCCAGTTTTGAACGGATGATATTTCCTTTTTCAGCATAGCCCTCTATGGGCTTCCAAATATCCCTTTGCCAATTCCACAAGAACAGCCTTAGCGAAAGGCTTCTTGAGGGGAAAGATGTAACTCTGTGAGGTGAATTAACAGAACACAGAGCAGTTTCTCAGAAAGCTTCTTTCCAGTTTTGAACGGAAGATATTTCCTTTTTCACCATAGGCCTCTATGGGCATCCAAATATCCCTTTGCCAATTCCACAAGAACAGCCTTAGCGAAAGGCTTCTTGAAGGGAAAGATGTAACTCTGTGAGATGAATTAACGGAACACAGAGCAGTTTCTCAGAAAGCTTCTTTCCAGTTTTGAACGGAAGATATTTCCTTTTTCACCATAGCCCTCTATGGGCTTCCAAATATCCCTTTGCCAATTCCACAAGAACAGCCTTAGAGAAAGGCTTCTTGAAGGGAAAGGTGTAACTCTGTGAGATGAATTAACAGAACACAGAACGGTATCTCAGAAAGCTTCTTTCCAGTTTTGAACGGAAGATATTTCCTTTTTCACCATAGCCCTCCAAGGGCTTTCAAATATCCCTTTGCCAATTCCACAAGAACAGCATTAGCGAAAGGCTTCTTGAAGGGAAAGATGTAACTCTGTGAGATGAATTAACAGAACACAGAGCAGTTTCTCAGAAAGCTTCTTTCCAGTTTTGAACGGAAGATATTTCCTTTTTCACCATAGCCCTCTATGGGCTTCCTAATATCCCTTTGCCAATTCCACAAGAACAGCCTTAGCGAAAGGCTTCTTTAAGGGAAAGATGTAACTCTGTGAAATGAAGTAACAGAAAACAGAGCAGTTTCTCAGAAAGCTTCTTTCCAGTTTAGAATGGATGATATTTCCTTTTTCACCATTGCCCTCTATGGGCTTCCAAATATCCCTTTGCCAATTCCACAAGAACAGCCTTAGCGAAAGGCTTCTTGAAGGAAAAGATGTAACACTGTGAGATGAATTAACAGAACACAGAGCAGTTTCTCAGAAAGTTTCTTTCCAGGTTTCAACGGAAGATATTTCCTTTTTCATCATAGCCCTCTATGGGCTTCCAAATATCCCTTTGCCAATTCCACAAGAACAGCCTTAGCGAAAGGCTTCTTGAAGGGAAAGATGTAACTCTGTGACATGAATTAACAGAACACAGAGCAGTTTCTCAGAAAGCTTCTTTCCAGTTTTGAAGAGAAGATATTTCCTTTTTCACCATAGCCCTCTATGGGCTTCCAAATATCCCTTTGCCAATTCCACAAGAACAGCCTTAGCGAAAGGCTTCTTGAAGGGAATGATGTAACTCTGTGAGATGAATTAACAGAACACAGAGCAGTTTCTCAGAAAGCTTCTTTCCAGTTTTGAACGGAAGATATTTCCTTTTTCAACATAGCCCTCTATGGGCTTCCAAATATCCCTCTGCCAATTCCACAAGAACAGCCTTAGCGAAAGACTTCTTGAAGGGAAAGATGTAACTCTGTGAGATGAATTAACAGAACACAGAACAGTTTCTCAGAAAGCTTCTTTCCAGTTTTGAACGGAAGATATTTCCTTTTTCACCTTAGCCCTCTAAGGGCTTCCCAATATCCCTTTACGAATTCCACAGGAACAGCATTAGCGAAAGGCTTCTTGAAGGGAAAGATGTAACTCTGTGAGATGAGTTAACAGAACACAAAGCAGTTTCTCAGAAAGCTTCTTTCCAGTTTTGAACGGAAGATATTTCCTTTTTCACCATAGCCCTCTATGGGCTTCCAAATATCCCTTTGCCAATTCCACAAGAACAGCCTTAGCGAAAGGCTTCTTGAAGGGAAAGATGTAACTCTGTGAGAGGAATTAACAGAACACAGAGCAGTTTCTCAGAAAGCTTCTTTCCAGTTTAGAATGGATGATATTTCCTTTTTCACCATAGCCCTCTATGGGCTTCCAAATATCCCTTTGCCAATTCCACAAGAACAGCCTTAGCAAAAGGCTTCTTGAAGGGGAAGATGTAACTCTGTGAGATGAATTAACAGAACACAGAGCAGTTTCTCAGAAAGCTTCTTTCCAGTTTTGAACGGAAGATATTTCCTTTTTCACCATAGCCCTCTATGGGCTTCCAAATATCCCTTTGCCAATTCCACAAGAACAGCCTTAGCGAAAGGCTTATTGAAGGGAAAGTTGTAACTCTGTGAGATGAATTAACAGAACACAGAGCAGTTTCTCAGAAAGCTTCTTTCCAGTTTTGAACGGAAGATATTTCCTTTTTCACCATAGGCCTCTATGGGCTTCCAAATATCCCTTTGCCAATTGCACAAGAACAGCGTTAGCGAAAGGCTTCTTCAAGGGAAAGATGTAAATCTTTGAGGTGAATTGACAGAACACAGAGCAGTTTCTCAGAAAGCATCTTTCCAGTTTTGAACGGAAGATATTTCCTTTTTCACCATAGCCCTCTATGGGCTTCCAAATATCCCTTTGCCAATTCCACAAGAACAGCCTTAGCGAAAGGCTTATTGAAGGGAAAGATGTAATTCTGTGAAATGAATTAACAGAACACAGAGCAGTTTCCCAGAAAGCTTCTTTCCAGTTTTGAACGGAAGATATTTCCTTTTTCACCATAGCCCTCTATGGGCTTCCAAATATCCCTTTGCCAATTCCACAAGAACAGCCTTAGCGAAAGTCTTCTTGAAGGTAAATATGTAACTCTGTGAGATGAATTAACAGAACACAGAGCAGTTTTTCAGAAAGCTTCTTTCCAGTTTTGAACGGAAGATATTTCCTTTTTCACCATAGCCCTCTTTGGGCTTCCAAATATCCCTTTGCCAATTCCACAAGAACAGCCTTAGCGAAAGGCTTCTTGAAGGGAAAGATGTAACTCTGTGAGATGAATTAACAGAACACAGAGCAGTTTCTCAGAAAGTCTCTTTCCAGTTTTGAACGGAAGATATTTCCTTTTTCAGCATAGCCCTCTATGGGCTTCCAAATATCCCTTTGCCAATTCCACAAGAACAGCCTTAGCGAAAGGCTTCTTGAAGGGAAAGATGCAACTCTGTGAGATGAATTAACATAACACCGAGTAGTTTCTGAGAAAGCTTTTTTCCAGTTTTGAACGGAAGATATTTCCTTTTTCACCATAGCCCTCTATGGGCTTCCAAATATCCCTTTGCCAATTCCACAAGAACAGCCTTAGCGAAAGGCTTCTTGAGGGGAAAGAAGTAACTCTGTGAGGTGAATTAACAGAACACAGAGCAGTTTCTCAGAAAGCTTCTTTCCAGTTTTGAACGGAAGATATTTCCTTTTTCACCATAGGCCTCTATGGGCATCCAAATATCCCTTTGCCAATTCCACAAGAACAGCCTTAGCGAAAGGCTTCTTGAAGGAAAAGATGTAACTCTGTGAGATGAATTAACGGAACACAGAGCAGTTTCTCAGAAAGCTTCTTTCCAGTTTGAACGGAAGATATTTCCTTTTTCACCATAGCCCTCTATGGGCTTCCAAATATCCCTTTGCCAATTCCACAAGAACAGCCTTAGAGAAAGGCTTCTTGAAGGGAAAGGTGTAACTCTGTGAGATGAATTAACAGAACACAGAACGGTATCTCAGAAAGCTTCTTTCCAGTTTTGAACGGAAGATATTTCCTTTTTCACCGTAGCCCTCCAAGGGCTTTCAAATATCCCTTTGCCAATTCCACAAGAACAGCCTTAGCGAAAGTCTTCTTGAAGGGAAATATGTAACTCTGTGAGATGAATTAACAGAACACAGAGCAGTTTCTCAGAAAGCTTCTTTCCAGTTTTGAACGGAAGATATTTCCTTTTTCACCATAGCCCTCTATGGGCTTCCTAATATCCCTTTGCCAATTCCACAAGAACAGCCTTAGCGAAAGGCTTCTTGAAGGGAAAGATGTAACTCTGTGAAATGAAGTAACAGAACACAGAGCAGTTTTTCAGAAAGCTCCTTTCCAGTTGTGAACTGAAGATATTTCCTTTTTCACCATAGCCCTCTATGGGCTTCCAACTATCTTTGACAATTCCACAAGAACAGCCTTAGCGAAAGGCTTCTTGAAGGGAAAGATGTAACTCTGTGAGATGAATTAACAGAACACAGAGCAGATTCTCAGAAAGCTTCTTTCCAGTTTTGAACGGAAGATATTTCCTTTTTCACCATAGCCCTCTATGGGCTTCGAAATATTCCTTTGCCAATTCCACAAGAACAGCCTTAGCGAAAGTCTTCTTGAAGGGAAAGATGTAACTCTGCGAGATGAATTAACAGAACACAGAGCAGTTTCTCAGAAAGTCTCTTTCCAGTTTTGAACGGAAGATATTTCCTTTTTCACCATAGCCCTCTATGGGCTTCCAAATATCCCTTTGCCAATTCCACAAGAACAGCCTTAGCGAAAGGCTTCTTGAAGGGAAAGATGTAACTCTGTGAGATGAATTAACAGAATACAGAGCAGTTTCTCAGAAAGCTTCTTTCCAGTTTTGAACGGAAGATATTTCCTTTTTCACCATAGCCCTCTAGGGGCTTCCAAATATCCCTTTGCCAATTCCACAAGAACAGCCTTAGCGAAAGGCTTCTTGAAGGGAAAGATGTAACTCTGTGACATGAATTAAGAGAACACAGATCAGTTTCTCAGAAAGCTTCTTTCCAGTTTTGAACGGAAGATATTTCCTTTTTCACCATAGCCCTCTATGGGCTTCCAAATATCCATTTGCCAATTCCACAAGAACAGCCTTAGAGAAAGGCTTCCTGAAGGGAAAGATGTAACTCTGTGAGATGAATAAACAGAACACAGAGCAGTTTCACAGAATGCTTCTTTCCAGTTTTGAACGGAAGATATTTCCTTTTTCACCATAGCCCTCTATGGGTTTCCAAATATCCCTTTCCCAATTCCACAAGAACAGCCTTAGCGAAAGGCTTCTTGAAGGGAAAGATGTAACTCTGTGAGATGAATTAACAGAATACAGAGCAGTTTCTCAGAAAGCTTCTTTCCAGTTTTGAACGGAAGATATTTCCTTTTTCACCATAGCCCTCTATGGGCTTCCAAATATCCCTTTGCCAATTCCACAAGAACAGCCTTAGCGAAAGGCTTCTTGAAGGGAAAGATGTAACTCTGTGAGATGAATTAACAGAACACAGAGCAGTTTCTCAGAAAGCTTCTTTGCAGTTTTGAACGGAAGATATTTCCTTTGTCACCATAGCCCTCTACGGGCTTCCAAATATCTCTTTGCCAATTCCACAAGAACAGCCTTAGCGAAAGGCTTCTTGAAAGGAAAGATGTAACTCTGTGAGATGAATTAACAGAATACAGAGCAGTTTCTCAGAAATCTTCTTTCCAGATTTGAACGGAAGATATTTCCTTTTTCACCATAGCCCTCTATGGGCTTCCAAATATCCCTTTGCCAATTCCACAAGAACAGCCTTAGCGAAAGGCTTCTTGAAGGGAAAGATGCAACTCTGTGAGATGAATTAACAGAACACAGAGCAGTTTCTCCGAAAGCTTCTTTCCAGTTTTGAACGGAAGATATTTCCTATTTCACCATAGCCCTCTATGGGCTTCCAAATATCCCTTTGCCAATTCCACAAGAACAGTCTTAGCGAAAGGCTTCTTGAAGGGAAAGATGTAACTCTGTGAGATGAATTAACAGAACACAGAGCAGTTTCTCAGAAAGCTTCTTTCCAGTTTTCAACGGAAGATATTTCCTTTTTCACCATAGCCCTCTATAGGCTTCCAAATATCCCTTTGCCAATTCCACAAGAACAGCCTTAGCGAAAGGCTTCTTGAAGGGAAAGATGTAACTCTGAGAGATGAATTAACAAAACACAGAACGGTATCTCAGAAAGCTTCTTTCCAGTTTTGAACGGAAGATATTTCCTTTTTCACAATAGCCCTCCAAGGGCTTTCAAATATCCCTTTGCCAATTCCACAAGAACAGCATTAGCGAAAGGCTTCTTGAAGGGAAAGATGTAACTCTGTGAGATGAATTAACAGAACACAGAGCAGTTTCTCAGAAAGCTTCTTTCCAGTTTTGAACGGAAGATATTTCCTTTTTCACCATAGCCCTCTATGGGCTTCCTAATATCCCTTTGCCAATTCCACAAGAACAGCCTTAGCGAAAGGCTTCTTGAAGGGAAAGATGTAACTCTGTGAAATGAAGTAACAGAACACAGAGCAGTTTTTCAGAAAGCTCCTTTCCAGTTGTGAACTGAAGATATTTCCTTTTTCACCATAGCCCTCTATGGGCTTCCAACTATCTTTGACAATTCCACAAGAACAGCCTTAGCGAAAGGCTTCTTGAAGGGAAAGATGGAACTCTGTGAGATGAATTAACAGAACACAGAGCAGATTCTCAGAAAGCTTCTTTCCAGTTTTGAACGGAAGATATTTCCTTTTTCACCATAGCCCTCTATGGGCTTCGAAATATTCCTTTGCCAATTCCACAAGAACAGCCTTAGCGAAAGTCTTCTTGAAGGGAAAGATGTAACTCTGCGAGATGAATTAACAGAACACAGAGCAGTTTCTCAGAAAGCTTCTTTCCAGTTTTGAACGGAAGATATTTCCTTTTTCACCATACCCCTCTATGGGCTTCCAAATATCCCTTTGACAATTCCACAAGAACAGCCTTAGCGAAAGGCTTCTTGAAGGGAAAGATGTAACTCTGTGAGATGAATTAACAGAATACAGAGGAGTTTCTCAGAAAGCTTCTTTCCAGTTTTGAACGGAAGATATTTCCTTTTTCACCATAGCCCTCTATGGGCTTCCAAATATCCCTTTCCCAATTCCACAAGAACAGCCTTAGCGAAAGGCTTCTTGAAGGGAAAGATGTAACTCTGTGAGATGAATTAACAGAATACAGAGCAGTTTCTCAGAAAGCTTCTTTCCAGTTTTGAACGGAAGATATTTCCTTTTTCACCATAGCCCTCTATGGGCTTCCAAATATCCCTTTGCCAATTCCACAAGAACAGCCTTAGCGAAAGGCTTCTTGAAGGGAAAGATGTAACTCTGTGAGATGAATTAACAGAACACAGAGCAGTTTCTCAGAAAGCTTCTTTGCAGTTTTGAACGGAAGATATTTCCTTTGTCACCATAGCCCTCTACGGGCTTCCAAATATCTCTTTGCCAATTCCACAAGAACAGCCTTAGCGAAAGGCTTCTTGAAAGGAAAGATGTAACTCTGTGAGATGAATTAACAGAATACAGAGCAGTTTCTCAGAAATCTTCTTTCCAGATTTGAACGGAAGATATTTCCTTTTTCACCATAGTCCTCTATGGGCTTCCAAATATCCCTTTGCCAATTCCACAAGAACAGCCTTAGCGAAAGGCTTCTTGAAGGGAAAGATGTTACTCTGTGGAATGAAGTAACAGAACACAGAGCAATTTTTCAGAAAGCTTCTTTCCAGTTGTGAACTGAAGATATTTCCTTTTTCACCATAGCCCTCTATGGGCTTCCAAATATCTTTGACAATTCCACAAGAACAGCCTTAGCGAAAGGCTTCTCGAAGGGAAAGATGTAACTCTGTGAGATGAATTAACAGAACACAGAGCAGTTTCTCAGAAAGCTTCTTTCCAGTTTTGAACGGAAGATATTTCCTTTTTCACCATAGCCCTCTATGGGCTTCGAAATATTCCTTTGCCAATTCCACAAGAACAGCCTTAGCGAAAGGCATCTTGAAGGGAAAGATGTAACTCTGTGAGATGAATTAACAGAACACAGAGCAGTTTCTCAGAAAGCTTCTTTCCAGTTTTGAACGGAAGATATTTCCTTTTTCAGCATAGCCCTCTAAGGGCTTCCAAATATCCCTTTGCCTATTCCACAAGAACAGCCTTATCGAAAGGCTTCTTGAAGGGAAAGATGTAACTCTCTGAGATGAATGAACAGAACACAGAGCAGTTTCTCAGAAAGCTTCTTTCCAGTTTTGAACGGAAGATATTTCCTTTTTCAGCATAGCCCTCTAAGGGCTTCCAAATATCCCTTTGCCAATTCCACAAGAACAGCCTTAGCGAAAGGCTTCTTGAAGGGAAAGATGTAACTCTGTGAGATGAATTAACAGAACACAGAGCAGTTTCTCAGAAAGCTTCTTTGCAGTTTTGAACGGAAGATATTTCCTTTTTCACCATAGCCCTCTACGGGCTTCCAAATATCTCTTTGCCAATTCCACAAGAACAGCCTTAGCGAAAGACTTCTTGAAGGGGAACATATAAATCTGTGAGATGAAATAACAGAACAGAGAGCAGTTTCTCAGAAAGCTTCTTTCCAGTTTTGAACGGAAGATATTTTCTTTTTCACCATAGCCCTCTATGGGCTTCCAAATATCCCTTTGCCAATTCCACAAGAACAGCCTTAGCGAAAGGCTTCTTGAAGGGAAAGGTGTAACTCTGTGAGATGAATTAACAGAACACAGAGCGGTATCTCAGAAAGCTTCTTTCCAGTTTTGAACGGAAGATATTTCCTTTTTCACCATAGCCCTCCAAGGGCTTCCAAATATCCCTTTGGCAATTCCACAAGAACAGCATTAGCTAAAGGCTTCTTGAAGGGAAAGATGTAACTCTGTGAGATGAATTAGCAGAACACAGAGCAGTTTCTCAGAAAGCTTCTTTCCAGTTTTCAACGGAAGATATTTCCTTTTTCACCATAGCCCTCTATGGGCTTCCAAATATCCCTTTGCCAATTCCACAAGAAGAGCCTTAGCGAAAGGCTTCTTGAAGGAAAAGATGTAACACTGTGAGATGAATTAACAGAACACAGAGCAGTTTCTCAGAAAGTTTCTTTCCAGGTTTCAACGGAAGATATTTCCTTTGTCATCATAGCCCTCTATGGGCTTCCAAATATCCCTTTGCCAATTCCACAAGAACAGCCTTAGCGAAAGGCTTCTTGAAGGGAAAGATGTAACTCTGTGAGATGAATTAACGGAACACAGAGCAGTTTCTCAGAAAGCTTCTTTCCAGTATTGAACGGAAGATATTTCCTTTTTCACCATAGCCCTCTATGGGCTTCCAAATATCCCTTTGCCAATTCCACAAGAACAGCCTTAGAGAAAGGCTTCTTGAAGGGAAAGGTGTAACTCTGTGAGATGAATTAACAGAACACAGAACGGTATCTCAGAAAGCTTCTTTCCAGTTTTGAACGGAAGATATTTCCTTTTTCACCATAGCCCTCCAAGGGCTTTCAAATATCCCTTTGCCAATTCCACAAGAACAGCCTTAGCGAAAGGCTTCTTGAAGGGAAAGATGTAACTCTGTGAGATGAATTAACAGAACACAGAGCAGTTTCTCAGAAAGCTTCTTTCCAGTTTTGAACGGAAGATATTTCCTTTTTCACCATAGCCCTCTATGGGCTTCCTAATATCCCTTTGCCAATTCCACAAGAACAGCCTTAGCGAAAGGCTTCTTGAAGGGAAAGATGTAACTCTGTGAAATGAAGTAACAGAACACAGAGCAGTTTTTCAGAAAGCTCCTTTCCAGTTGTGAACTGAAGATATTTCCTTTTTCACCATAGCCCTCTATGGGCTTCCAACTATCTTTGACAATTCCACAAGAACAGCCTTAGCGAAAGGCTTCTTGAAGGGAAAGATGTAACTCTGTGAGATGAATTAACAGAACACAGAGCAGATTCTCAGAAAGCTTCTTTCCAGTTTTGAACGGAAGATATTTCCTTTTTCACCATAGCCCTCTATGGGCTTCGAAATATTCCTTTGCCAATTCCACAAGAACAGCCTTAGCGAAAGTCTTCTTGAAGGGAAAGATGTAACTCTGCGAGATGAATTAACAGAACACAGAGCAGTTTCTCAGAAAGCTTCTTTCCAGTTTTGAACGGAAGATATTTCCTTTTTCACCATACCCCTCTATGGGCTTCCAAATATCCCTTTGACAATTCCACAAGAACAGCCTTAGCGAAAGGCTTCTTGAAGGGAAAGATGTAACTCTGTGAGATGAATTAACAGAATACAGAGCAGTTTCTCAGAAAGCTTCTTTCCAGTTTTGAACGGAAGATATTTCCTTTTTCACCATAGCCCTCTAGGGGCTTCCAAATATCCCTTTGCCAATTCCACAAGAACAGCCTTAGCGAAAGGCTTCTTGAAGGGAAAGATGTAACTCTGTGACATGAATTAAGAGAACACAGATCAGTTTCTCAGAAAGCTTCTTTCCAGTTTTGAACGGAAGATATTTCCTTTTTCACCATAGCCCTCTATGGGCTTCCAAATATCCATTTGCCAATTCCACAAGAACAGCCTTAGAGAAAGGCTTCCTGAAGGGAAAGATGTAACTCTGTGAGATGAATAAACAGAACACAGAGCAGTTTCACAGAATGCTTCTTTCCAGTTTTGAACGGAAGATATTTCCTTTTTCACCATAGCCCTCTATGGGCTTCCAAATATCCCTTTCCCAATTCCACAAGAACAGCCTTAGCGAAAGGCTTCTTGAAGGGAAAGATGTAACTCTGTGAGATGAATTAACAGAATACAGAGCAGTTTCTCAGAAAGCTTCTTTCCAGTTTTGAACGGAAGATATTTCCTTTTTCACCATAGCCCTCTATGGGCTTCCAAATATCCCTTTGCCAATTCCACAAGAACAGCCTTAGCGAAAGGCTTCTTGAAGGGAAAGATGTAACTCTGTGAGATGAATTAACAGAACACAGAGCAGTTTCTCAGAAAGCTTCTTTGCAGTTTTGAACGGAAGATATTTCCTTTGTCACCATAGCCCTCTACGGGCTTCCAAATATCTCTTTGCCAATTCCACAAGAACAGCCTTAGCGAAAGGCTTCTTGAAAGGAAAGATGTAACTCTGTGAGATGAATTAACAGAATACAGAGCAGTTTCTCAGAAATCTTCTTTCCAGATTTGAACGGAAGATATTTCCTTTTTCACCATAGCCCTCTATGGGCTTCCAAATATCCCTTTGCCAATTCCACAAGAACAGCCTTAGCGAAAGGCTTCTTGAAGGGAAAGATGCAACTCTGTGAGATGAATTAACAGAACACAGAGCAGTTTCTCCGAAAGCTTCTTTCCAGTTTTGAACGGAAGATATTTCCTATTTCACCATAGCCCTCTATGGGCTTCCAAATATCCCTTTGCCAATTCCACAAGAACAGTCTTAGCGAAAGGCTTCTTGAAGGGAAAGATGTAACTCTGTGAGATGAATTAACAGAACACAGAGCAGTTTCTCAGAAAGCTTCTTTCCAGTTTTCAACGGAAGATATTTCCTTTTTCACCATAGCCCTCTATAGGCTTCCAAATATCCCTTTGCCAATTCCACAAGAACAGCCTTAGCGAAAGGCTTCTTGAAGGGAAAGATGTAACTCTGAGAGATGAATTAACAAAACACAGAACGGTATCTCAGAAAGCTTCTTTCCAGTTTTGAACGGAAGATATTTCCTTTTTCACAATAGCCCTCCAAGGGCTTTCAAATATCCCTTTGCCAATTCCACAAGAACAGCATTAGCGAAAGGCTTCTTGAAGGGAAAGATGTAACTCTGTGAGATGAATTAACAGAACACAGAGCAGTTTCTCAGAAAGCTACTTTCCAGTTTTGAACGGAAGATATTTCCTTTTTCACCATAGCCCTCTATGGGCTTCCTAATATCCCTTTGCCAATTCCACAAGAACAGCCTTAGCGAAAGGCTTCTTGAAGGGAAAGATGTAACTCTGTGAAATGAAGTAACAGAACACAGAGCAGTTTTTCAGAAAGCTCCTTTCCAGTTGTGAACTGAAGATATTTCCTTTTTCACCATAGCCCTCTATGGGCTTCCAACTATCTTTGACAATTCCACAAGAACAGCCTTAGCGAAAGGCTTCTTGAAGGGAAAGATGGAACTCTGTGAGATGAATTAACAGAACACAGAGCAGATTCTCAGAAAGCTTCTTTCCAGTTTTGAACGGAAGATATTTCCTTTTTCACCATAGCCCTCTATGGGCTTCGAAATATTCCTTTGCCAATTCCACAAGAACAGCCTTAGCGAAAGTCTTCTTGAAGGGAAAGATGTAACTCTGCGAGATGAATTAACAGAACACAGAGCAGTTTCTCAGAAAGCTTCTTTCCAGTTTTGAACGGAAGATATTTCCTTTTTCACCATACCCCTCTATGGGCTTCCAAATATCCCTTTGACAATTCCACAAGAACAGCCTTAGCGAAAGGCTTCTTGAAGGGAAAGATGTAACTCTGTGAGATGAATTAACAGAATACAGAGGAGTTTCTCAGAAAGCTTCTTTCCAGTTTTGAACGGAAGATATTTCCTTTTTCACCATAGCCCTCTATGGGCTTCCAAATATCCCTTTCCCAATTCCACAAGAACAGCCTTAGCGAAAGGCTTCTTGAAGGGAAAGATGTAACTCTGTGAGATGAATTAACAGAATACAGAGCAGTTTCTCAGAAAGCTTCTTTCCAGTTTTGAACGGAAGATATTTCCTTTTTCACCATAGCCCTCTATGGGCTTCCAAATATCCCTTTGCCAATTCCACAAGAACAGCCTTAGCGAAAGGCTTCTTGAAGGGAAAGATGTAACTCTGTGAGATGAATTAACAGAACACAGAGCAGTTTCTCAGAAAGCTTCTTTGCAGTTTTGAACGGAAGATATTTCCTTTGTCACCATAGCCCTCTACGGGCTTCCAAATATCTCTTTGCCAATTCCACAAGAACAGCCTTAGCGAAAGGCTTCTTGAAAGGAAAGATGTAACTCTGTGAGATGAATTAACAGAATACAGAGCAGTTTCTCAGAAATCTTCTTTCCAGATTTGAACGGAAGATATTTCCTTTTTCACCATAGTCCTCTATGGGCTTCCAAATATCCCTTTGCCAATTCCACAAGAACAGCCTTAGCGAAAGGCTTCTTGAAGGGAAAGATGCAACTCTGTGAGATGAATTAACAGAACACAGAGCAGTTTCTCCGAAAGCTTCTTTCCAGTTTTGAACGGAAGATATTTCCTTTTTCACCATAGCCCTCTATGGGTTTCCAAATATCCCTTTGCCAATTCCACAAGAACAGCCTTAGCGAAAGGCTTCTTGAAGGGAAAGATGTAACTCTGTGAGATGAATTAACAGAACACAGAGCAGTTTCTCAGAAAGCTTCTTTCCAGTTTTCAACGGAAGATATTTCCTTTTTCACCATAGCCCTCTATAGGCTTCCAAATATCCCTTTGCCAATTCCACAAGAACAGCCTTAGCGAAAGGCTTCTTGAAGGGAAAGATGTAACTCTGTGAGATGAATTAACAAAACACAGAGCAGTTTCTCAGAAATCTTCTTTCCAGTTTTGAACGGAAGATATTTCCTTTTTCACCATAGCCCTCTATGGGCTTCCAAATATCCCTTTGCCAATTCCACAAGAAGAGCCTTAGCGAAAGGCTTCTTGAAGGAAAAGATGTAACACTGTGAGATGAATTAACAGAACACAGAGCAGTTTCTCAGAATGTTTCTTTCCAGGTTTCAACGGAAGATATTTCCTTTGTCATCATAGCCCTCTATGTGCTTCCAAATATCCCTTTGCCAATTCCACAAGAACAGCCTTAGCGAAAGGCTTCTTGAAGGGAAAGATGTAACTCTGTGAGATGAATTAACGGAACACAGAACAGTTTCTCAGAAAGCTTCTTTCCAGTTTTGAACGGAAGATATTTCCTTTTTCACCATAGCCCTCTATGGGCTTCCAAATATCCCTTTGCCAATTCCACAAGAACAGCCTTAGCGAAAGGCTTCTTGAAGGGAAAGATATAACTCTGTGAGATGAAATAACAGAACACAGAGAAGTTTCTCAGAAAGCTTCTTTCCAGTTTTGAACAGAAGATATTTCCTTTTTCAACATAGCCCTCTATGGGCTTCCAAATATTCCTTTGCCAATTCCACAAGAACAGCCTTAGCGAAAGGCTTCTTGAAGGAAAGGTGTAACTCTGTGAGATGAATTAACAGAACACAGAACGGTATCTCAGAAAGCTTCTTTCCAGTTTTGAACGGAAGATATTTCCTTTTTCACCATAGCCCTCCAAGGGCTTCCTAATATCCCTTTGCCAATTCCACAAGAACAGCATTAGCGAAAGGCTTCTTGAAGGGAAAGATGTAACTCTGTGAGATGAATTAAGAGAACACAGAGCAGTTTCTCAGAAAGCTTCTTTCCAGTTTTGAACGGAAGATATTTCCTTTTTCACCATAGCCCTCTATGGGCTTCCAAATATCCCTTTGCCAATTCCACAAGAACAGCCTTAGCGAAAGGCTTATTGAAGGGAAAGATGTAACTCTGTGAGATGAATTAACAGAACACAGAGCAGTTTCTCAAAAAGCTTCTTTGAATTTTGAACGGAAGATATTTCCTTTTTCACCATAGCCCTCTATGGGCTTCCAAATATCCCTTTGCCAATTCCACAAGAACAGCGTTAGCGAAAGGCTTCTTGAAGGGAAAGATGAAACTCTGTGAGATGAATTAACAGAACACAGAGCAGTTTCTCAGAAAGCTTCTTTCCAGTTTTGAACGGAAGATATTTCCTTTTTCACCATAGCCCTCTATGGGCTTCCAAATATCCCTTGCCAATTCCACAAGAAGAGCCTTAGCAAAAGGCTTCTTGAAGGGAAAGATGTAACTCTGTGACATGAATTAAGAGAACACAGAGCAGTTTCTCAGAAAGCTTCTTTCCAGTTTTGAACGGAAGATATTTCCTTTTTGACCATAGCCCTCTATGGGCTTCCAAATATCCCTTTGCCAATTCCACAAGAACAGCCTTAGCGAAAGGCTTCTTGAAGGGGAAGATGTAACTCTCTGAGATGAATAAACAGAACACAGAGCAGTTTCTCAGAAACTTCTTTCAAGTTTTGAACGGAAGATATTTCCTTTTTCACCATAGCCCTCTATGGGCTTCCAAATATCCCTTTGGCAATTCCACAAGAACAGCCTTAGCGAAAGGCTTCTTGAAGGGAAAGATGTAACTCTGTGAGATGAATTAACAGAACACAGAGCAGTTTCTCAGAAAGCTTCTTTCCAGTTTTGAACGGAAGATATTTCCTTTTTCACCATAGCCCTCTATGGGCTTCGAAATATTCCTTTGCCAATTCCACAAGAACAGCCTTAGCGAAAGGCATCTTGAAGGGAAAGATGTAACTCTGTGAGATGAATTAACAGAACACAGAGCAGTTTCTCAGAAAGCTTCTTTCCAGTTTTGAACGGAAGATATTTCCTTTTTCAGCATAGCCCTCTAAGGGCTTCCAAATATCCCTTTGCCAATTCCACAAGAACAGCCTTATCGAAAGGCTTCTTGAAGGGAAAGATGTAACTCTCTGAGATGAATGAACAGAACACAGAGCAGTTTCTCAGAAAGCTTCTTTCCAGTTTTGAACGGAAGATATTTCCTTTTTCACCAAAGCCCTCTATGGGCTTCGAAATATTCCTTTGCCAATTCCACAAGAACAGCCTTAGCGAAAGGCTTCTTGAAGGGGAACATATAAATCTGTGAGCTGAATTAACAGAACACAGAGCAGTTTCTCAGAAAGCTTCTTTCCAGTTTTGAACGGAAGATATTTTCTTTTTCACCATAGCCCTCTATGGGCTTCCAAATATTCCTTTGCCAATTCCACAAGAACAGCCTTAGCGAAAGGCTTCTTGAAGGGAAAGGTGTAACTCTGTGAGATGAATTAACAGAACACAGAGCGGTATCTCAGAAAGCTTCTTTCCAGTTTTGAACGGAAGATATTTCCTTTTTCACCATAGCCCTCCAAGGGCTTCCAAATATCCCTTTGGCAATTCCACAAGAACAGCATTAGCTAAAGGCTTCTTGAAGGGAAAGATGTAACTCTGTGAGATGAATTAACAGAACACAGAGCAGTTTCTCAGAAAGCTTCTTTCCAGTTTTGAACGGAAGATATTTCCTTTTTCACCATAGCCCTCTATGGGCTTCCAAATATCCCTTTGCCAATTCCACAAGAAGAGCCTTAGCGAAAGGCTTCTTGAAGGAAAAGATGTAACACTGTGAGATGAATTAACAGAACACAGAGCAGTTTCTCAGAAAGTTTCTTTCCAGGTTTCAACGGAAGATATTTCCTTTGTCATCATAGCCCTCTATGGGCTTCCAAATATCCCTTTGCCAATTCCACAAGAACAGCCTTAGCGAAAGGCTTCTTGAAGGGAAAGATGTAACTCTGTGAGATGAATTAACGGAACACAGAGCAGTTTCCCAGAAAGCTTCTTTCCAGTTTTGAACGGAAGATATTTCCTTTTTCACCATAGCCCTCTATGGGCTTCCAAATATCCCTTTGCCAATTCCACAAGAACAGCCTTAGCGAAAGGCTTCTTGAAGGGAAAGATATAACTCTGTGAGATGAAATAACAGAACACAGAGCAGTTTCTCAGAAAGCTTCTTTCCAGTTTTGAACGGAAGATATTTCCTTTTTCACCATAGCCCTCTATGGGCTTCCAAATATTCCTTTGCCAATTCCACAAGAACAGCCTTAGCGAAAGGCTTCTTGAAGGGAAAGGTGTAACACTGTGAGATGAATTAACAGAACACAGAACGGTATCTCAGAAAGCTTCTTTCCAGTTTTGAACGGAAGATATTTCCTTTTTCACCATAGCCCTCCAAGGGCTTCCAAATATCCCTTTGCCAATTCCACAAGAACAGCATTAGCGAAAGGCTTCTTGAAGGGAAAGATGTAACTCTGTGAGATGAATTAACAGAACACAGAGCAGTTTCTCAGAAAGCTTCTTTCCAGTTTTGAACTGAAGATATTTCCTTTTTCACCATAGCCCTCTATGGGCTTCCAAATATCCCTTTGCCAATTCCACAAGAACAGCCTTAGCGAAAGGCTTCTTGAAGGGAAAGATGTAACTCTGTGAGATGAATTAACAGAACACAGAGCAGTTTCTCAAAAAGCTTCTTTGAGTTTTGAACGGAAGATATTTCCTTTTTCACCATAGCCCTCTATGGGCTTCCAAATATCCCTTTGCCAATTCCACAAGAACAGCGTTAGCGAAAGGCTTCTTGAAGGGAAAGATGAAACTCTGTGAGATGAATTAACAGAACACAGAGCAGTTTCTCAGAAAGCTTCTTTCCAGTTTTGAACGGAAGATATTTCCTTTTTCAGCATAGCCCTCTATGGGCTTCCAAATATCCCTTTGCCAATTCCACAAGAACAGCCTTAGCGAAAGGCTTCTTGAAGGGAAAGGTGTAACTCTGCGAGGTGAATTAACAGAACACAGAGCAGTTTCCCAGAAAGCTTCTTTCCAGTTTTGAACGGAAGATATTTCCTTTTTCACCATAGCCCTCTATGGGCTTCCAAATATCCCTTTGCCAATTCCACAAGAACAGCCTTAGCGAAAGGCTTCTTGAAGGGAAAGATGTAACTCTGTGAGATGAATTAACAGAACACAGAGCAGTTTCTCAGAAAGCTTCTTTCCAGTTTTGAACGGAAGATATTTCCTTTTTCACCATAGCCCTCTATAGGCTTCCAAATATCCCTTTGCCAATTCCACAAGAACAGCCTTAGCGAAAGGCTTCTTGAAGGCAAAGATGTAACTCTGTGAGATGAATTAACAGAACACAGAGCAGTTTCTCAGAAAGCTTCTTTCCAGTTTTGAACGGAAGATATTTCCTTTTTCACCATAGCCCTCTATGGGCTTCCAAATATCCCTTTGCCAATTCCACAAGAAGAGCCTTAGCGAAAGGCTTCTTGAAGGAAAAGATGTAACACTGTGAGATGAATTAACAGAACACAGAGCAGTTTCTCAGAATGTTTCTTTCCAGGTTTCAACGGAAGATATTTCCTTTGTCATCATAGCCCTCTATGGGCTTCCAAATATCCCTTTGCCAATTCCACAAGAACAGCCTTAGCGAAAGGCTTCTTGAAGGGAAAGATGTAACTCTGTGAGATGAATTAACGGAACACAGAGCAGTTTCTCAGAAAGCTTCTTTCCAGTTTTGAACGGAAGATATTTCCTTTTTCACCATAGCCCTCTATGGGCTTCCAAATATCCCTTTGCCAATTCCACAAGAACAGCCTTAGCGAAAGGCTTCTTGAAGGGAAAGTTGTAACTCTGTGAGATGAATTAACAGAACACAGAGCAGTTTCTCAGAAAGCTTCTTTGCAGTTTTGAACGGAAGATATTTCCTTTGTCACCATAGCCCTCTACGGGCTTCCAAATATCACTTTGCCAATTCCACAAGAACAGCCTTAGCGAAAGGCTTCTTGACGGGAAAGATATAACTCTGTGAGATGAATTAACAGAACACAGAGCAGTTTCTCAGAAACCTTCTTTCCAGTTTTGAACGGAAGATATTTCCTTTTTCACCATAGCCCTCTATGGGCTTCCAAATATCCCTTTGCCAATTCCACAAGAACAGCCTTAGCGAAAGGCTTCTCGAAGGGAAAGATGTAACTCTGTGAGATGAATTAACAGCACACAGAGCAGTTTCTCAGAAAGCTTCTTTCCAGTTTTGAACGGAAGATATTTCCTTTTTCACCATAGCCCTCTATGGGCTTCCAAATATCCCTTTGCCAATTCCACAAGAACAGCCTTAGCGAAAGGCTTCCTGAAGGGAAAGATGTAACACTGTGAGATGAATAAAGAGAACACAGAGCAGTTTCTCAGAAAGTTCTTTCAAGTTTTGAACGGAAGATATTTCCTTTTTCACCGTAGCCCACTATGGGCTTCCAAATATCCCTTTGCCAATTCCAGAAGAACAGCCTTAGCGAAAGGCTTCTTGAAGGGAAAGAAGTAACTCTGTGAGATGAATTAACAGAACACAGAGCAGTTTCTCAGAAAGCTTCTTTCCAGTTTTGAACGGAAGATATTTCCTTTTTCACCATAGCCCTCTACGGGCTTCCAAATATCCCTTGCCAATTCCACAAGAAGAGCCTTAGCAAAAGGCTTCTTGAAGGGAAAGATGTAACTCTGTGACATGAATTAAGAGAACACAGAGCAGTTTCTCAGAAAGCTTCTTTCCAGTTTTGAACGGAAGATATTTCCTTTTTGACCATAGCCCTCTATGGGCTTCCAAATATCCCTTTGCCAATTCCACAAGAACAGCCTTAGCGAAAGGGTTCTTGAAGGGGAAGATGTAACTCTGTGAGATGAATAAAAAGAACACAGAGCAGTTTCTCAGAAACTTCTTTCAAGTTTTGAACGGAAGATATTTCCTTTTTCACCATAGCCCTCTATGGGCTTCCAAATATCCCTTTGGCAATTCCACAAGAACAGCCTCAGCGAAATGCTTCTTGAAGGGAAAGATGTTACTCTGTGAAATGAAGTAACAGAACACAGAGCAATTTTTTAGAAAGCTTCTTTCCAGTTGTGAACTGAAGATATTTCCTTTTTCACCATAGCCCTCTATGGGCTTCCAAATATCTTTGACAATTCCACAAGAACAGCCTTAGCGAAAGGCTTCTTGAAAGGAAAGATGTAACTCTGTGAGATGAATTAACAGAACAGACAGCAGTTTCTCAGAAAGCTTCTTTCCAGTTTTGAACGGAAGATATTTCCTTTTTCAGCATAGCCCTCTAAGGGCTTCCAAATATCCCTTTGCCAATTCCACAAGAACAGCCTTAGCGAAAGGCTTCTTGAAGGGAAAGATGTAACTCTCTGAGATGAATGAACAGAACACAGAGCAGTTTCTCAGAAAGCTTCTTTCCAGTTTTGAACGGAAGATATTTCCTTTTTCACCAAAGCCCTCTATGGGCTTCGAAATATTCCTTTGCCAATTCCACAAGAACAGCCTTAGCGAAAGGCTTCCTGAAGGGAAAGATGTAACACTGTGAGCTGAATTAACAGAACACAGAGCAGTTTCTCAGAAAGCTTCTTTCCAGTTTTGAACGGAAGATATTTCCTTTTTCAGCATAGCCCTCTAAGGGCTTCCAAATATCCCTTTGCCAATTCCAGAAGAACAGCCTTAGCGAAAGGCTTCTTGAAGGGAAAGATGTAACTCTGTGAGATGAATTAACAGAACACAGAGCAGTTTCTCAGAAGGCTTCTTTCCAGTTTTGAACGGAAGATATTTCCTTTTTCACCATAGCCCTCCAAGGGCTTCCAAATATCCCTTTGCCAATTCCACAAGAACAGCCTTAGCGAAAGGCTTCTTGAAGGGAAAGATGTAACTCTGTGAGATGAATTAACAGAACACAGAGCAGTTTCTCAGAAAGCTTCTTTCCAGTTTTGAACGGAAGATATTTCCTTTTTCACCATAGCCCTCTATGGGCTTCGAAATATTCCTTTGCCAATTCCACAAGAACAGCCTTAGCGAAAGGCATCTTGAAGGGGAACATATAAATCTGTGAGATGAAATAACAGAACACAGAGCAGTTTCTCAGAAAGCTTCTTTCCAGTTTTGAACGGAAGATATTTCCTTTTTCACCATAGCCCTCTATGGGCTTCCAAATGTCCCTTTGCCAATTCCACAAGAACAGCCTTAGCGAAAGGCTTCTTGAAGGGAAAGATGTAACTCTGTGAGATGAATTAACAGAACACAGAGCGGTATCTCAGAAAGCTTCTTTCCAGTTTTGAACGGAAGATATTTCCTTTTTCACCATAGCCCTCCAAGGGCTTCCAAATATCCCTTTGCCAATTCCACAAGAACAGCCTTAGCGAAAGGCTTCTTGAAGGGAAAGATGTAACTCTGTGAGATGAATTAACAGAACACAGAGCAGTTTCTCAGAAAGCTTCTTTGAAGTTTTCAACGGAAGATATTTCCTTTTTCACCATAGCCCTCTATGGGCTTCCAAATATCTCTTTGCCAATTCCACAAGAACAGCCTTAGCGAAAGGCTTCTTGAAGGGAAAGATGTAACTCTGTGAGATGAATTAACAGCACACAGAGCAGTTTCTCAGAAAGCTTCTTTCCAGTTTTGAACGGAAGATATTTCCTTTTTCACCATAGCCCTCTATGGGCTTCCAAATATCCCTTTGCCAATTCCACAAGAACAGCCTTAGCGAAAGGCTTCTTGAAGGGAAAGATGTAACTCTGTGAGATGAATTAACGGAACACAGAGCAGTTTCTCAGAAAGCTTCTTTGCAGTTTTGAACGGAAGATATTTCCTTTGTCACCATAGCCCTCTACGGGCTTCCAAATATCCCTTTGCCAATTCCACAAGAACAGCCTTAGCGAAAGGCTTCTTGAAGGGAAAGATGTAACTCTGTGAGACGAATTAACAGAATACAGAGCAGTTTCTCAGAAATCTTCTTTCCAGATTTGAATGAAAGATATTTCCTTTTTCACCATAGCCCTCTATGGGCTTCCAAATATCCCTTTGCCAATTCCACAAGAACAGCCTTAGCGAAAGGCTTCTTGAAGGGAAAGATGTAACTCTGTGAGATGAATTAACAGAACACAGAACAGTTTCTCAGAAAGCTTCTTTCCAGTTTTGAACGGAAGATATTTCCTTTTTCAACATAGCCCTCTATGGGCTTCCAAATATCCCTTTGCCAATTCCACAAGAACAGCCTTAGCGAAAGACTTCTTGAAGGGAAAGATGTAACTCTGTGAGATGAATTAACAGAACACAGAGCAGTTTCTCAGAAAGCTTCTTTCCAGTTTTGAACGGAAGATATTTCCTTTTTCACCTTAGCCCTCTATGGGCTTCCAAATATCCCTTTACCAATTCCACAGGAACAGCATTAGCGAAAGGCTTCTTGAAGGGAAAGATGTAACTCTGTGAGATGAGTTAACAGAACACAAAGCAGTTTCTCAGAAAGCTTCTTTCCAGTTTTGAACGGAAGATATTTCCTTTTTCACCATAGCCCTTATGGGCTTCCAAATATCCCTTTGCCAATTCCACAAGAACAGCCTTAGCGAAAGGCTTCTTGAAGGGAAAGATGTAACTCTGTGAGAGGAATTAACAGAACACAGAGCAGTTTCTCAGAAAGTTTCTTTCCAGTTTAGAATGGATGATATTTCCTTTTTCACCATAGCCCTCTATGGGCTTCCAAATATCCCTTTGCCAATTCCACAAGAACAGCCTTAGCAAAAGGCTTCTTGAAGGGGAAGATATAACTCTGTGAGATGAAATAACAGAACACAGAGCAGTTTCTCCGAAAGCTTCTTTCCAGTTTTGAACGGAAGATATTTTCTTTTTCACCATAGCCCTCTATGGGCTTCCAAATATTCCTTTGCCAATTCCACAAGAACAGCCTTAGCGAAAGGCTTCTTGAAGGGAAAGATGTAACTCTGTGAGATGAATTAACAGAACACAGAGCAGTTTCTCAGAAAGCTTCTTTCCAGTTTTGAACGGAAGATATTTCCTTTTTCACCATAGCCCTCTATAGGCTTCCAAATATCCCTTTGCCAATTCCACAAGAACAGCCTTAGCGAAAGGCTTCTTGAAGGGAAATATGTAACTCTGTGAGATGAATTAACAGAAAACAGAGCAGTTTCTCTGAAAGCTTCTTTCCAGTTTAGAATGGATGATATTTCCTTTTTCACCATAGCCCTCTATGGGCTTCCAAATATCCCTTTGCCAATTCCACAAGAACAGCTTTAGCGAAAGGCTTCTTGAAGGAAAAGATGTAACACTGTGAGATGAATTAACAGAACACAGAGCAGTTTCTCAGAAAGTTTCTTTCCAGGTTTCAACGGAAGATATTTCCTTTTTCATCATAGCCTTCTATGGGCTTCCAAATATCCCTTTGCCAATTCCACAAGAACAGCCTTAGCGAAAGGCTTCTTGAAGGGAAAGATGTAACTCTGTGACATGAATTAACAGAACACAGAGCAGTTTCTCAGAAAGCTTCTTTCCAGTTTTGAACAGAAGATATTTCCTTTTTCACCATAGCCCTCTATGGGCTTCCAAATATCCCTTTGCCAATTCCACAAGAACAGCCTTAGCGAAAGGCTTCTTGAAGGGAAAGATGTAACTCTGTGAGATGAATTAACAGAACACAGAGCAGTTTTTCAGAAAGCTTCTTTACAGTTTTGAACGGAAGATATTTCCTTTTTCAACATAGCCCTCTATGGGCTTCCAAATATCCCTCTGCCAATTCCACAAGAACAGCCTTAGCGAAAGACTTCTTGAAGGGAAAGATGTAACTCTGTGAGATGAATTAACAGAACACAGAGCAGTTTCTCAGAAAGCTTCTTTCCAGTTTTGAACGGAAGATATTTCCTTTTTCACCTTAGCCCTCTAAGGGCTTCCAAATATCCCTTTACCAATTCCACAGGAACAGCATTAGCGAAAGGCTTCTTGAAGGGAAAGATGTAACTCTGTGAGATGAGTTAACAGAACACAAAGCAGTTTCTCAGAAAGCTTCTTTCCAGTTTTGAACGGAAGATATTTCCTTTTTCACCATAGCCCTCTATGGGCTTCCAAATATCCCTTTGCCAATTCCACAAGAACAGCCTTAGCGAAAGGCTTCTTGAAGGGAAAGATGTAACTCTGTGAGAGGAATTAACAGAACACAGAGCAGTTTCTCAGAAAGCTTCTTTCCAGTTTAGAATGGATGATATTTCCTTTTTCACCATAGCCCTCTCTGGGCTTCCAAATATCCCTTTGCCAATTCCACAAGAACAGCCTTAGCAAAAGGCTTCTTGAAGGGGAAGATATAACTCTGTGAGATGAAATAACAGAACACAGAGCAGTTTCTCAGAAAGCTTCTTTCCAGTATTGAACGGAAGATATTTTCTTTTTCACCATAGCCCTCTATGGGCTTCCAAATATTCCTTTGCCAATTCCACAAGAACAGCCTTAGCGAAAGGCTTCTTGAAGGGAAAGATGTAATTCTGTGAGATGAATTAACAGAACACAGAGCAGTTTCCCAGAAAGCTTCTTTCCAGTTTTGAACGGAAGATATTTCCTTTTTCACCATAGCCCTCTATGGGCTTCCAAATATCCCTTTGCCAATTCCACAAGAACAGCCTTAGCGAAAGTCTTCTTGAAGGGAAATATGTAACTCTGTGGGATGAATTAACAGAACACAGAGCAGTTTTTCAGAAAGCTTCTTTCCAGTTTTGAACGGAAGATATTTCCTTTTTCACCATAGCCCTCTTTGGGCTTCCAAATATCCCTTTGCCAATTCCACAAGAACAGCCTTAGCGAAAGGCTTCTTGAAGGGAAAGATGTAACTCTGTGAGATGAATTAACAGAACACAGAGCAGTTTCTCAGAAAGTCTCTTTCCAGTTTTGAACGGAAGATATTTCCTTTTTCAGCATAGCCCTCTATGGGCTTCCAAATATCCCTTTGCCAATTCCACAAGAACAGCCTTAGCGAAAGGCTTCTTGAAGGGAAAGATGCAACTCTGTGAGATGAATTAACATAACACAGAGTAGTTTCTGAGAAAGCTTTTTTCCAGTTTTGAACTGAAGATATTTCCTTTTTCACCGTAGCCCTCTATGGGCTTCCAAATATCCCTTTGCCAATTCCACAAGAACAGCCTTAGAGAAAGGCTTCTTGAAGGGAAAGGTGTAACTCTGTGAGATGAATTAACAGAACACAGAACGGTATCTCAGAAAGCTTCTTTCCAGTTTTGAACGGAAGATATTTCCTTTTTCACCATAGCCCTCCAAGGGCTTTCAAATATCCCTTTGCCAATTCCACAAGAACAGCATTAGCGAAAGGCTTCTTGAAGGGAAAGATGTAACTCTGTGAGATGAATTAACAGAACACAGAGCAGTTTCTCAGAAAGCTTCTTTCCAGTTTTGAACGGAAGATATTTCCTTTTTCACCATAGCCCTCTATGGGCTTCCTAATATCCCTTTGCCAATTCCACAAGAACAGCCTTAGCGAAAGGCTTCTTGAAGGGAAAGATGTAACTCTGTGAAATGAAGTAACAGAACACAGAGCAGTTTTTCAGAAAGCTCCTTTCCAGTTGTGAACTGAAGATATTTCCTTTTTCACCATAGCCCTCTATGGGCTTCCAACTATCTTTGACAATTCCACAAGAACAGCCTTAGCGAAAGGCTTCTTGAAGGGAAAGATGTAACTCTGTGAGATGAATTAACAGAACACAGAGCAGATTCTCAGAAAGCTTCTTTCCAGTTTTGAACGGAAGATATTTCCTTTTTCACCATAGCCCTCTATGGGCTTCGAAATATTCCTTTGCCAATTCCACAAGAACAGCCTTAGCGAAAGTCTTCTTGAAGGGAAAGATGTAACTCTGCGAGATGAATTAACAGAACACAGAGCAGTTTCTCAGAAAGCTTCTTTCCAGTTTTGAACGGAAGATATTTCCTTTTTCACCATACCCCTCTATGGGCTTCCAAATATCCCTTTGCCAATTCCACAAGAACAGCCTTAGCGAAAGGCTTCTTGAAGGGAAAGATGTAACTCTGTGAGATGAATTAACAGAATACAGAGCAGTTTCTCAGAAAGCTTCTTTCCAGTTTTGAACGGAAGATATTTCCTTTTTCACCATAGCCCTCTAGGGGCTTCCAAATATCCCTTTGCCAATTCCACAAGAACAGCCTTAGCGAAAGGCTTCTTGAAGGGAAAGATGTAACTCTGTGAGCTGAATTAACAGAACACAGAGCAGTTTCTCAGAAAGCTTCTTTCCAGTTTTGAACGGAAGATATTTCCTTTTTCACCATAGCCCTCTAGGGGCTTCCAAATATCCCTTTGCCAATTCCACAAGAACAGCCTTAGCGAAAGGCTTCTTGAAGGGAAAGATGTAACTCTGTGACATGAATTAAGAGAACACAGATCAGTTTCTCAGAAAGCTTCTTTCAAGTTTTGAACGAAGATATTTCCTTTTTCACAATAGCCCTCTATGGGCTTCCAAATATCCATTTGCCAATTCCACAAGAACAGCCTTAGCGAAAGGCTTCCTGAAGGGAAAGATGTAACTCTGTGAGATGAATAAACAGAACACAGAGCAGTTTCACAGAATGCTTCTTTCCAGTTTTGAACGGAAGATATTTCCTTTTTCACCATAGCCCTCTATGGGCTTCCAAATATCCCTTTGCCAATTCCACAAGAACAGCCTTAGCGAAAGGCTTCTTGAAGGGAAAGATGTAACTCTGTGAGATGAATTAACAGCACACAGAGCAGTTTCTCAGAAAGCTTCTTTCCAGTTTTGAACGGAAGATATTTCCTTTTTCACCATAGCCCTCTATGGGCTTCCAAATATCCCTTTGCCAATTCCACAAGAACAGCCTTAGCGAAAGGCTTCCTGAAGGGAAAGATGTAACACTATGAGATGAATAAAGAGAACACAGAGCAGTTTCTCAGAAAGTTCTTTCCAGTTTTGAACGGAAGATATTTCCTTTTTCACCGTAGCCCTCTATGGGCTTCCAAATATCCCTTTGCCAATTCCAGAAGAACAGCCTTAGCGAAAGGCTTCTTGAAGGGAAAGAAGTAACTCTGTGAGATGAATTAACAGAACACAGAGCAGTTTCTCAGAAAGCTTCTTTCCAGTTTTGAACGGAAGATATTTCCTTTTTCCCCATAGCCCTCTATGGGCTTCCAAATATCCCTTGCCAATTCCACAAGAAGAGCCTTAGCAAAAGGCTTCTTGAAGGGAAAGATGTAACTCTGTGACATGAATTAAGAGAACACAGAGCAGTTTCTCAGAAAGCTTCTTTCCAGTTTTGAACGGAAGATATTTCCTTTTTGACCATAGCCCTCTATGGGCTTCCAAATATCCCTTTGCCAATTCCACAAGAACAGCCTTAGCGAAAGGCTTCTTGAAGGGGAAGATGTAACTCTGTGAGATGAATAAACAGAACACAGAGCAGTTTCTCAGAAACTTCTTTCCAGTTTTGAACGGAAGATATTTCCTTTTTCACCATAGCCCTCTATGGGCTTCCAAATATCCCTTTGGCAATTCCACAAGAACAGCCTTAGCGAAATGCTTCTTGAAGGGAAAGATGTTACTCTGTGAAATGAAGTAACAGAACACAGAGCAATTTTTCAGAAAGCTTCTTTCCAGTTGTGAACTGAAGATATTTCCTTTTTCAACATAGCCCTCTATGGGCTTCCAAATATTCCTTTGCCAATTCCACAAGAACAGCCTTAGCGAAAGGCTTCTTGAAGGGAAAGGTGTAACTCTGTGAGATGAATTAACAGAACACAGAACGGTATCTCAGAAAGCTTCTTTCCAGTTTTGAACGGAAGATATTTCCTTTTTCACCATAGCCCTCCAAGGGCTTCCAAATATCCCTTTGCCAATTCCACAAGAACAGCATTAGCGAAAGGCTTCTTGAAGGGAAAGATGTAACTCTGTGAGATGAATTAACAGAACACAGAGCAGTTTCTCAGAAAGCTTCTTTCCAGTTTTGAACGGAAGATATTTCCTTTTTCACCATAGCCCTCTATGGGCTTCCAAATATCCCTTTGCCAATTCCACAAGAACAGCCTTATCGAAAGGCTTCTTGAAGGGAAAGATGAAACTCTGTGAGATGAATTAACAGAACACAGAGCAGTTTCTCAAAAAGCTTCTTTGAGTTTTGAACGGAAGATATTTCCTTTTTCACCATAGCCCTCTATGGGCTTCCAAATATCCCTTTGCCAATTCCACAAGAACAGCGTTAGCGAAAGGCTTCTTGAAGGGAAAGATGAAACTCTGTGAGATGAATTAACAGAACACAAAGCAGTTTCTCCGAATGCTTCTTTCCAGTTTTGAACGGAAGATATTTCCTTTTTCACCATAGCCCTCTATGGGCTTCCAAATATCCCTTTGCCAATTCCACAAGAACAGCCTTAGCGAAAGGCTTCTTGAAGGGAAAGGTGTAACTCTGTGAGATGAATTAACAGAACACACAGCAGTTTCCCAGAAAGCTTCTTTCCAGTTTTGAACGGAAGATATTTCCTTTTTCACCATAGCCCTCTAAGGGCTTCCAAATATCCCTTTGCCAATTCCACAAGAACAGCCTTAGCGAAAGGCTTCTTGAAGGGAAAGATGTAACTGTGTGAAATGAAGTAACAGAACACAGAGCAGTTTTTCAGAAAGCTTCTTTCCAGTTGTGAACTGAAGATATTTCCTTTTTCACCATAGCCCTCTATGGGCTTCCAACTATCTTTGACAATTCCACAAGAACAGCCTTAGCGAAAGGCTTCTTGAAGGGAAAGATGTAACTCTGTGAGATGAATTAACAGAACACAGAGCAGATTCTCAGAAAGCTTCTTTCCAGTTTTGAACGGAAGATATTTCCTTTTTCACCATAGCCCTCTATGGGCTTCGAAATATTCCTTTGCCAATTCCAGAAGAACAGCCTTAGCGAAAGGCTTCTTGAAGGGAAAGATGTAGCTCTGCGAGATGAATTAACAGAACACAGAGCAGTTTCTCAGAAAGCTTCTTTCCAGTTTTGAACGGAAGATATTTCCTTTTTCACCATACCCCTCTATGGGCTTCCAAATATCCCTTTGCCAATTACACAAGAACAGCCTTAGCGAAAGGCTTCTTGAAGGGAAAGATGTAACTCTGTGAGATGAATTAACAGAATACAGAGCAGTTTCTCAGAAAGCTTCTTTCCAGTTTTGAACGGAAGATATTTCCTTTTTCACCATAGCCCTCTATGGGCTTCCAAATATCCCTTTGCCAATTCCACAAGAACAGCCTTAGCGAAAGGCTTCTTGAAGGGAAAGATGTAACTCTGTGACATGAATTAAGAGAACACAGATCAGTTTCTCAGAAAGCTTCTTTCCAGTTTTGAACGGAAGATATTTCCTTTTTCACCATAGCCCTCTATGGGCTTCCAAATATCCCTTTGCCAATTCCACAAGAACAGCCTTAGCGAAAGGCTTCTTGAAGGGAAAGATGCAACTCTGTGAGATGAATTAACAGAACACAGAGCAGTTTCTCCGAAAGCTGCTTTCCAGTTTTGAACGGAAGATATTTCCTTTTTCACCATAGCCCTCTATGGGCTTCCAAATATCCCTTTGCCAATTCCACAAGAACAGCCTTAGCGAAAGGCTTCTTGAAGGGAAAGATGTAACTCTGTGAGATGAATTAACAGAACACAGAGCAGTTTCTCAGAAAGCTTCTTTCCAGTTTTGAACGGAAGATATTTCCTTTTTCACCATAGCCCTCTATTTGCTTCCAAATATCCCTTTGCCAATTCCACAAGAACAGCCTTAGGAAAAGGCTTCTTGAAGGGAAAGATGTAACTCTGTGAGATGAATTAACAGAACACAGAGCAGTTTCTCAGAAAGCTTCTTTCCAGTTTTGAACGGAAGATATTTCCTTTTTCACCATAGCCCTCTATGGGCTTCCAAATATCGCTTTGGCAATTCCACAAGGACAGCCTTAGCGAAAAGCTTCTTGAAGGGAAAGATGTAACTCTGTGACATGAATTAAGAGAACACAGAGCAGTTTCTCAGAAAGCTTCTTTCTAGTTTTGAACGGAAGATATTTCCTTTTTCACCATAGCCCTCTATGGGCTTCCAAATATCCCTTTGCCAATTCCACAAGAACAGCCTTAGCGAAAGGCTTCCTGAAGGGAAAGATGTAACACTGTGAGATGAATAAAGAGAACACAGAGCAGTTTCTCAGAAAGTTCTTTCAAGGTTTGAACGGAAGATATTTCCTTTTTCACCGTAGCCCTCTATGGGCTTCCAAATATCCCTTTGCCAATTCCAGAAGAACAGCCTTAGCGAAAGGCATCTTGAAGGGAAAGATGTAACTCTGTGAGATGAATTAACAGAACACAGAGCAGTTTCTCAGAAAGCTTCTTTCCAGTTTTTAACGGAAGATATTTCCTTTTTCAGCATCGCCCTCTAAGGGCTTCCAAATATCCCTTTGCCAATTCCACAAGAACAGCCTTAGCGAAAGGCTTCTTGAAGGGAAAGATGTAACTCTGTGAGATGAATTAACAGCACACAGAGCAGTTTCTCAGAAAGATTCTTTCCAGTTTTGAACGGAAGATATTTCCTTTTTCACCATAGCCCTCCAAGGGCTTCCAAATATCCCTTTGCCAATTCCACAAGAACAGCCTTAGCGAAAGACTTCTTGAAGGGAAAGATGTAACTCTGTGAGATGAATTAACAGAACACAGAGCAGTTTCTCAGAAAGATTCTTTCCAGTTTTGAACGGAAGATATTTCCTTTTTCACCTTAGCCCTCTATGGGCTTCCAAATATCCCTCTGCCAATTCCACAAGAACAGCCTTAGCGAAAGACTTCTTGAAGGGAAAGATGTAACTCTGTGAGATGAGTTAACAGAACACAGAGCAGTTTCTCAGAAAGCTTCTTTCCAGTTTTGAACGGAAGATATTTCCTTTTTCACCATAGCCCTCTATGGGCTTCCAAATATTCCTTTGCCAATTCCACAAGAACAGCCTTAGCGAAAGGCTTCTTGAAGGGAAAGATGGAACTCTGTGAGATGAATTAACAGAACACAGAGCAGTTTCTCAGAAAGCTTCTTTCCAGTTTTGAACGGAAGATATTTCCTTTTTCACCATAGCCCTCTATAGGCTTCCAAATATCCCTTTGCCAATTCCACAAGAACAACCTTAGCGAAAGGCTTCTTGAAGGGAAATATGTAACTCTGTGAGATGAATTAACAGAAAACAGAGCAGTTTCTCAGAAAGCTTCTTTCCAGTTTAGAATGGATGATATTTCCTTTTTCACCATAGCCCTCTATGGGCTTCCAAATATCCCTTTGCCAATTCCACAAGAACAGCCTTAGCGAAAGGCTTCTTGAAGGAAAAGATGTAACACTGTGAGATGAATTAACAGAACACAGAGCAGTTTCTCAGAAAGTTTCTTTCCAGGTTTCAACGGAAGATATTTCGTTTTTCATCATAGCCCTCTATGGGCTTCCAAATATCCCTTTGCCAATTCCACAAGAACAGCCTTAGCGAAAGGCTTCTTGAAGGGAAAGATGTAACTCTGTGACATGAATTAACAGAACACAGAGCAGTTTCTCAGAAAGCTTCTTTCCAGTTTTGAACAGAAGATATTTCCTTTTTCTCCATAGCCCTCTATGGGCTTCCAAATATCCCTTTGCCAATTCCACAAGAACAGCCTTAGCGAAAGGCTTCTTGAAGGGAAAGATGTAACTCTGTGAGATGAATTAACAGAACACAGAGCAGTTTCTCAGAAAGCTTCTTTCCAGTTTTGAACGGAAGATATTTCCTTTTTCAACATAGCCCTCTATGGGCTTCCAAATATCCCTCTGCCAATTCCACAAGAACAGCCTTAGCGAAAGACTTCTTGTAGGGAAAGATGTAACTCTGTGAGATGAATTAACAGAACACAGAGCAGTTTCTCAGAAAGCTTCTTTCCAGTTTTGAACGGAAGATATTTCCTTTTTCACCTTAGCCCTCTAAGGGCTTCCAAATATCCCTTTACCAATTCCACAGGAACAGCATTAGCGAAAGGCTTCTTGAAGGGAAAGATGTAACTCTGTGAGATGAGTTAACAGAACACAAAGCAGTTTCTCAGAAAGCTTCTTTCCAGTTTTGAACGGAAGATATTTCCTTTTTCACCATAGCCCTCTATGGGCTTCCAAATATCCCTTTGCCAATTCCACAAGAACAGCCTTAGCGAAAGGCTTCTTGAAGGGAAAGATGTAACTCTGTGAGAGGAATTAACAGAACACAGAGCAGTTTCTCAGAAAGCTTCTTTCCAGTTTAGAATGGATGATATTTCCTTTTTCACCATAGCCCTCTATGGGCTTCCAAATATCCCTTTGCCAATTCCACAAGAACAGCCTTAGCAAAAGGCTTCTTGAAGGGGAAGATATAACTCTGTGAGATGAAATAACAGAACACAGAGCAGTTTCTCAGAAAGCTTCTTTCCAGTTTTGAACGGAAGATATTTTCTTTTTCACCATAGCCCTCTATGGGCTTCCAAATATTCCTTTGCCAATTCCACAAGAACAGCCTTAGCGAAAGGCTTCTTGAAGTGAAAGATGTAACTCTGTGAGATGAATTAACAGAACACAGAGCAGTTTCTCAGAAAGCTTCTTTCCAGTTTTGAACGGAAGATATTTCCTTTTTCACCATAGCCCTCTATGGGCTTCCAAATATCCCTTTGCCAATTCCACAAGAACAGCCTTAGCGAAAGGCTTCTTGAAGGGAAATATGTAACTCTGTGAGATGAATTAACAGAAAACAGAGCAGTTTCTCAGAAAGCTTCTTTCTAGTTTTGAACGGAAGATATTTCCTTTTTCACCATAGCCCTCTATGGGCTTCCAAATATCCCTTTGCCAATTCCACAAGAACAGCCTTAGCGAAAGGCTTCTTGAAGGAAAAGATGTAACACTGTGAGATGAATTAACAGAACACAGAGCAGTTTCTCAGAAAGTTTCTTTCCAGGTTTCAACGGAAGATATTTCCTTTTTCATCATAGCCCTCTATGGGCTTCCAAATATCCCTTTGCCAATTCCACAAGAACAGCCTTAGCGAAAGGCTTCTTGAAGGGAAAGATGTAACTCTGTGACATGAATTAACAGAACACAGAGCAGTTTCTCAGAAAGCTTCTTTCCAGTTTTGAACAGAAGATATTTCCTTTTTCACCATAGCCCTCTATGGGCTTCCAAATATCCCTTTGCCAATTCCACAAGAACAGCCTTAGCGAAAGGCTTCTTGAAGGGAAAGATGTAACTCTGTGAGATGAATTAACAGAACACAGAGCTGTTTCTCAGAAAGCTTCTTTCCAGTTTTGAACGGAAGATATTTCCTTTTTCAACATAGCCCTCTATGGGCTTCCAAATATCCCTCTGCCAATTCCACAAGAACAGCCTTAGCAAAAGACTTCTTGAAGGGAAAGATGTAACTCGGTGAGATGAATTAACAGAACACAGAGCAGTTTCTCAGAAAGCTTCTTTCCAGTTTTGAACGGAAGATATTTCCTTTTTCACCTTAGCCCTCTAAGGGCTTCCAAATATCCCTTTACCAATTCCACAGGAACAGCATTAGCGAAAGGCTTCTTGAAGGAAAAGATGTAACTCTGTGAGATGAGTTAACAGAACACAAAGCAGTTTCTCAGAAAGCTTCTTTCCAGTTTTGAACGGAAGATATTTCCTTTTTCACCATAGCCCTCTATGGGCTTCCAAATATCCCTTTGCCAATTCCACAAGAACAGCCTTAGCGAAAGGCTTCTTGAAGGGAAAGATGTAACTCTGTGAGAGGAATTAACAGAACACAGAGCAGTTTCTCAGAAAGCTTCTTTCCAGTTTAGAATGGATGATATTTCCTTTTTCACCATAGCCCTCTATGGGCTTCCAAATATCCCTTTGCCAATTCCACAAGAACAGCCTTAGCAAAAGGCTTCTTGAAGGGGAAGATATAACTCTGTGAGATGAAATAACAGAACACAGAGCAGTTTCTCGGAAAGCTTCTTTCCAGTTTTGAACGGAAGATATTTTCTTTTTCACCATAGCCCTCTATGGGCTTCCAAATATTCCTTTGCCAATTCCACAAGAACAGCCTTAGCGAAAGGCTTCTTGAAGGGAAAGATGTAACTCTGTGAGATGAATTAACAGAACACAGAGCAGTTTCTCAGAAAGCTTCTTTCCAGTTTTGAACGGAAGATATTTCCTTTTTCACCATAGCCCTCTATGGGCTTCCAAATATCCCTTTGCCAATTCCACAAGAACAGCCTTAGCGAAAGTCTTCTTGAAGGGAAATATGTAACTCTGTGAGATGAATTAACAGAACACAGAGCAGTTTTTCTGAAAGCTTCTTTCCAATTTTGAACGGAAGATATTTCCTTTTTCACCATAGCCCTCTTTGGGCTTCCAAATATCCCTTTGCCAATTCCACAAGAACAGCCTTAGCGAAAGGCTTCTTGAAGGGAATGATGTAACTCTGTGAGATGAATTAACAGAACACAGAGCAGTTTCTCAGAAAGTCTCTTTCCAGTTTTGAACGGAAGATATTTCCTTTTTCAGCATAGCCCTCTATGGGCTTCCAAATATCCCTTTGCCAATTCCACAAGAACAGCCTTAGCGAAAGGCTTCTTGAGGGGAAAGATGCAACTCTGTGAGATGAATTAACATAACACAGAGTAGTTTCTGAGAAAGCTTTTTTCCAGTTTTGAACGGAAGATATTTCCTTTTTCACCATAGCCCTCTATGGGCTTCCAAATATCCCTTTGCCAATTCCACAAGAACAGCCTTAGCGAAAGGCTTCTTCAGGGGAAAGATGTAACTCTGTGAGGTGAATTAACAGAACACAGAGCAGTTTCTCAGAAAGCTTCTTTCCAGTTTTGAACGGAAGATATTTCCTTTTTCACCATAGGCCTCTATGGGCATCCAAATATCCCTTTGCCAATTCCACAAGAACAGCCTTAGCGAAAGGCTTCTTGAAGGGAAAGATGTAACTCTGTGAGATGAATTAACGGAACACAGAGCAGTTTCTCAGAAAGCTTCTTTCATGTTTTGAACGGAAGATATTTCCTTTTTCACCATAGCCCTCTATGGGCTTCCAAATATCCCTTTGCCAATTCCACAAGAACAGCCTTAGAGAAAGGCTTCTTGAAGGGAAAGGTGTAACTCTGTGAGAGGAATTAACAGAACACAGAACGGTATCTCAGAAAGCTTCTTTCCAGTTTTGAACGGAAGATATTTCCTTTTTCACCATAGCCCTCCAAGGGCTTTCAAATATCCCTTTGCTAATTCCACAAGAACAGACTTAGCGAAAGGCTTCTTGAAGGGAAAGATGTAACTCTGTGAGATGAATTAACAGAACACAGAGCAGTTTCTCAGAAAGCTTCTTTCCAGTTTTGAACGGAAGATATTTCCTTTTTCACCATAGCCTTCTATGGGCTTCCTAATATCCCTTTGCCAATTCCACAAGAACAGCCTTAGCGAAAGGCTTCTTGAAGGGAAAGATGTAACTCTGTGAAATGAAGTAACAGAACACAGAGCAGTTTTTCAGAAAGCTCCTTTCCAGTTGTGAACTGAAGATATTTCCTTTTTCACCATAGCCCTCTATGGGCTTCCAACTATCTTTGACAATTCCACAAGAACAGCCTTAGCGAAAGGCTTCTTGAAGGGAAAGATGTAACTCTGTGAGATGAATTAACAGAACACAGAGCAGATTCTCAGAAAGCTTCTTTCCAGTTTTGAACGGAAGATATTTCCTTTTTCACCATAGCCCTCTATGGGCTTCGAAATATTCCTTTGCCAATTCCACAAGAACAGCCTTAGCGAAAGTCTTCTTGAAGGGAAAGATGTAACTCTGCGAGATGAATTAACAGAACACAGAGCAGTTTCTCAGAAAGCTTCTTTCCAGTTTTGAACGGAAGATATTTCCTTTTTCACCATAACCCTCTATGGGCTTCCAAATATCCCTTTGCCAATTCCACAAGAACAGCCTTAGCGAAAGGCTTCTTGAAGGGAAAGATGTAACTCTGTGAGATGAATTAACAGAATACAGAGCAGTTTCTCAGAAAGCTTCTTTCCAGTTTTGAACGGAAGATATTTCCTTTTTCACCATAGCCCTCTAGGGGCTTCCAAATATCCCTTTGCCAATTCCAAAAGAACAGCCTTAGCGAAAGGCTTCTTGAAGGGAAAGATGTAACTCTGTGACATGAATTAAGAGAACACAGATCAGTTTCTCAGAAAGCTTCTTTCCAGTTTTGAACGAAGATATTTCCTTTTTCACCGTAGCCCTCAATGGGCTTCCAAATATCCATTTGCCAATTCCACAAGAACAGCCTTAGCGAAAGGCTTCCTGAAGGGAAAGATGTAACTCTGTGAGATGAATAAACAGAACACAGAGCAGTTTCACAGAATGCTTCTTTCCAGTTTTGAACGGAAGATATTTCCTTTTTCACCATAGCCCTCTATGGGCTTCCAAATATCCCTTTCCCAATTCCACAAGAACAGCCTTAGCGAAAGGCTTCTTGAAGGGAAAGATGTAACTCTGTGAGATGAATTAACAGAATACAGAGCAGTTTCTCCGAAAGCTTCTTTCCAGTTTTGAACGGAAGATATTTCCTTTTTCACCATAGCCCTCTATGGGCTTCCAAATATCCCTTTGCCAATTCCACAAGAACAGCCTTAGCGAAAGGCTTCTTGAAGGGAAAGATGTAACTCTGTGAGATGAATTAACAGAACACAGAGCAGTTTCTCAGAAAGCTTCTTTGCAGTTTTGAACGGAAGATATTTCCTTTGTCACCATAGCCCTCTACGGGCTTCCAAATATCTCTTTGCCAATTCCACAAGAACAGCCTTAGCGAAAGGCTTCTTCAAAGGAAAGATGTAACTCTGTGAGATGAATTAACAGAATACAGAGCAGTTTCTCAGAAATCTTCTTTCCAGATTTGAACGGAAGATATTTCCTTTTTCACCATAGCCCTCTATGGGCTTCCAAATATCCCTTTGCCAATTCCACAAGAACAGCCTTAGCGAAAGGCTTCTTGAAGGGAAAGATGCAACTCTGTGAGATGAATTAACAGAACACAGAGCAGTTTCTCCGAAAGCTTCTTTCCAGTTTTGAACGGAAGATATTTCCTTTTTCACCATAGCCCTCTATGGGCTTCCAAATATCCCTTTGCCAATTCCACAAGAACAGCCTTAGCGAAAGGCTTCTTGAAGGGAAAGATGTAACTCTGTGAGATGAATTAAGAGAACACAGAGCAGTTTCTCTGAAAGCTTCTTTCCAGTTTTGAACGGAAGATATTTCCTTTTTCACCATAGCCCTCTATTTGCTTCCAAATATCCCTTTGCCAATTCCACAAGAACAGCGTTAGCCAAAGGCTTCTTGAAGGGAAAGATGTAACTCTGTGTGATGAATTAACAGAACACAGAGCAGTTTCTCAGAAAGCTTCTTTCCAGTTTTGAACGGAAGATATTTCCTTTTTCACCATAGCCCTCTATGGGCTTCAAAATATCGCTTTGGCAATTCCACAAGGACAGCCTTAGCGAAAAGCTTCTTGAAGGGAAAGATGTAACTCTGTGAGATGAATTAACAGAACACAGAGCAGTTTCTCAGAAAGTTTCTTTCCAGTTTTGAGCGGAAGATATTTCCTTTTTCACCATAGCCCTCTATGGGCTTCCAAATATCCCTTTGCCAATTCCACAAGAACAGCCTTAGCGAAAGGCTTCCTGAAGGGAAAGATGTAACACTGTGAGATGAATAAAGAGAACACAGAGCAGTTTCTCAGAAAGTTCTTTCAAGTTTTGAACGGAAGATATTTCCTTTTTCACCGTAGCCCTCTATGGGCTTCCAAATATCCCTTTGCCAATTCCAGAAGAACAGCCTTAGCGAAAGGCTTCTTGAAGGGAAAGATGTAACTCTGTGAGATGAATTAACATAACACAGAGCAGTTTCTCAGAAAGCTTCTTTCCAGTTTTGAACGGAAGATATTTCCTTTTTCACCATAGCCCTCTATGGGCTTCCAAATATCCCATGCCAATTCCACAAGAACAGCCTTAGCAAAAGGCTTCTTGAAGGGAAAGATGTAACTCTGTGACATGAATTAAGAGAACACAGAGCAGTTTCTCAGAAAGCTTCTTTCCAGTTTTGAACGGAAGATATTTCCTTTTTGACCATAGCCCTCTATGGGCTTCCAAATATCCCTTTGCCAATTCCACAAGAACAGCCTTAGCGAAAGGCTTCTTGAAGGGAAAGATGTAACTCTGTGAGATGAATAAACAGAACACAGAGCAGTTTCTCAGAAACTTCTTTCAAGTTTTGAACGGAAGATATTTCCTTTTTCACCATAGCCCTCTATGGGCTTCCAAATATCCCTTTGGCAATTCCACAAGAACAGGCTTAGCGAAAGGCTTCTTGAAGGGAAAGATGTTACTCTGTGAAATGAAGTAACAGAACACAGAGCAGTTTTTCAGAAAGCTTCTTTCCAGTTGTGAACTGGAGATATTTCCTATTTCACCATAGGCCTCTATGGGCTTCCAAATATCTTTGACAATTCCACAAGAACAGCCTTAGCGAAAGGCTTCTTGAAGGGAAAGATGTAACTCTGTGAGATGAATTAACAGAACACAGAGCAGTTTCTCAGAAAGCTTCTTTCCAGTTTTGAACGGAAGATATTTCCTTTTTCACCATAGCCCTCTATGGGCTTCGAAATATTCCTTTGCCAATTCCACAAGAACAGCCTTAGCGAAAGGCATCTTGAAGGGAAAGATGTAACTCTGTGAGATGAATTAACAGAACACAGAGCAGTTTCTCAGAAAGCTTCTTTCCAGTTTTGAACGGAAGATATTTCCTTTTTCAGCATAGCCCTCTATGGGCTTCCAAATATAGCTTTGCCAATTCCACAAGAACAGCCTTAGTGAAAGGCTTCTTGAAGGGAAAGATGTAACTCTGTGAGATGAATTAACATAACACAGAGTAGTTTCTGAGAAAGCTTCTTTCCAGTTTTGAACGGAAGATATTTCCTTTTTCACCATAGCCCTCTATGGGCTTCCAAATATCCCTTTGCCAATTCCACAAGAACAGCCTTAGCGAATGGCTCCTTGAGGGGAAAGATGTAACTCTGTGAGGTGAATTAACAGAACACAGAGCAGTTTCTCAGAAAGCTTCTTTCCAGTTTTGAACGGAAGATATTTCCTTTTTCACCATAGGCCTCTATGGGCTTCCAAATATCCCTTTGCCAATTCCACAAGAACAGCCTTAGCGAAAGGCTTCTTGAAGGGAAAGATGTAACTCTGTGAGATTAATTAACAGAACACAGAGCAGTTTCTCAGAAAGCTTCTTTCCAGTTTTCAACGGAAGATATTTCCTTTTTCACCATAGCCCTCTATAGGCTTCCAAATATTCCTTTGCCAATTCCACAAGAACAGCCTTAGCGAAAGGCTTCTTGAAGGGAAAGATGTAACTCTGTGAGATGAATTAACAAAACACAGAGCAGTTTCTCAGAAAGCTTCTTTCCAGTTTTGAACGGAAGATATTTCCTTTTTCACCATAGCCCTCTATGGGCTTCCAAATATCCCTTTGCCAATTCCACAAGAAGAGCCTTAGCGAAAGGCTTCTTGAAGGAAAAGATGTAACACTGTGAGATGAATTAACAGAACACAGAGCAGTTTCTCAGAATGTTTCTTTCCAGGTTTCAACGGAAGATATTTCCTTTGTCATCATAGCCCTCTATGGGCTTCCAAATATCCCTTTGCCAATTCCACAAGAACAGCCTTAGCGAAAGGCTTCTTGAAGGGAAAGATGTAACTCTGTGAGATGAATTAACGGAACACAGAGCAGTTTCTCAGAAAGCTTCTTTCCAGTTTTGAACGGAAGATATTTCCTTTTTCACCATAGCCCTCTATGGCCTTCCAAATATCCCTTTGCCAATTCCACAAGAACAGCCTTAGCGAAAGGCTTCTTGAAGGGAAAGATATAACTCTGTGAGATGAAATAACAGAACACAGAGAAGTTTCTCAGAAAGCTTCTTTCCAGTTTTGAACAGAAGATATTTCCTTTTTCAACATAGCCCTCTATGGGCTTCCAAATATTCCTTTGCCAATTCCACAAGAACAGCCTTATCGAAAGGCTTCTTGAAGGGAAAGGTGTAACTCTGTGAGATGAATTAACAGAACACAGAACGGTATCTCAGAAAGCTTCTTTCCAGTTTTGAACGGAAGATATTTCCTTTTTCACCATAGCCCTCTATGGGCTTCCAAATATCCCTTTGCCAATTCCACAAGAACAGCCTTATCGAAAGGCTTATTGAAGGGAAAGATGTAACTCTGTGAGATGAATTAACAGAACACAGAGCAGTTTCTCAAAAAGCTTCTTTGAGTTTTGAACGGAAGATATTTCCTTTTTCACCATAGCCCTCTATGGGCTTCCAAATATCCCTTTGCCAATTCCACAAGAACAGCGTTAGCGAAAGGCTTCTTGAAGGGAAAGATGAAACTCTGTGAGATGAATTAACAGAACACAGAGCAGTTTCTCCGAATGCTTCTTTCCAGTTTTGAACGGAAGATATTTCCTTTTTCACCATAGCCCTCTATGTGCTTCCAAATATCCCTTTGCCAATTCCACAAGAACAGCCTTAGCGAAAGGCTTCTTGACGGGAAAGATATAACTCTGTGAGATGAATTAACAGAACACAGAGCAGTTTCTCAGAAACCTTCTTTCCAGTTTTGAACGGAAGATATTTCCTTTTTCACCATAGCCCTCTATGGGCTTCCAAATATCCCTTTGCCAATTCCACAAGAACAGCCTTAGCGAAAGGCTTCTTGAAGGGAAAGATGTAACTCTGTGAGATGAATTAACAGCACACAGAGCAGTTTCTCAGAAAGCTTCTTTCCAGTTTTGAACGGAAGATATTTCCTTTTTCAGCATAGCCCTCTAAGGGCTTCCAAATATCCCTTTGCCAATTCCACAAGAACAGCCTTAGCGAAAGGCTTCTTGAAGGGAAAGATGTAACTCTCTGAGATGAATGAACAGAACACAGAGCAGTTTCTCAGAAAGCTTCTTTCCAGTTTTGAACGGAAGATATTTCCTTTTTCACCAAAGCCCTCTATGGGCTTCGAAATATTCCTTTGCCAATTCCACAAGAACAGCCTTAGCGAAAGGCATCTTGAAGGGAAAGATGTAACTCTGTGAGCTGAATTAACAGAACACAGAGCAGTTTCTCAGAAAGCTTCTTTCCAGTTTTAAACGGAAGATATTTCCTTTTTCACCATAGCCCTCTAAGGGCTTCCAAATATCCCTTTGCCAATTCCACAAGAACAGCCTTAGCGAAAGACTTCTTGAAGGGAAAGGTGTAACTCTGTGAGATGAATTAACAGCACACAGAGCAGTTTCTCAGAAGGCTTCTTTCCAGTTTTGAACGGAAGATATTTCCTTTTTCACCATAGCCCTCCAAGGGCTTCCAAATATCCCTTTGCCAATTCCACAAGAACAGCCTTAGCGAAAGGCTTCTTGAAGGGAAAGATGTAACTCTGTGAGATGAATTAACAGAACACAGAGCAGTTTCTCAGAAAGCTTCTTTGCAGTTTTGAACGGAAGATATTTCCTTTTTCACCATAGCCCTCTACGGGCTTCCAAATATCTCTTTGCCAATTCCACAAGAACAGCCTTAGCGAAAGACTTCTTGAAGGGGAACATATAAATCTGTGAGATGAAATAACAGAACACAGAGCAGTTTCTCAGAAAGTTTCTTTCCAGGTTTCAACGGAAGATATTCCCTTTGTCATCATAGCCCTCTATGGGCTTCCAAATATCCCTTTGCCAATTCCACAAGAACAGCCTTAGCGAAGGGCTTCTTGAAGGGAAAGATGTAACTCTGTGAGATGAATTAACGGAACACAGAGCAGTTTCTCAGAAAGCTTCTTTCCAGTTTTGAACGGAAGATATTTCCTTTTTCACCATAGCCCTCTATGGGCTTCCAAATATCCCTTTGCCAATTCCACAAGAACAGCCTTAGCGAAAGGCTTCTTGAAGGGAAAGATATAACTCTGTGAGATGAAATAACAGAACACAGAGAAGTTTCTCAGAAAGCTTCTTTGAAGTTTTCAACGGAAGATATTTCCTTTTTCACCATAGCCCTCTATGGGCTTCCAAATATTCCTTTGCCAATTCCCCAAGAACAGCCTTAGCGAAAGGCTTCTTGAAGGGAAAGGTGTAACTCTGTGAGATGAATTAACAGAACACAGAACGGTATCTTCGAAAGCTTCTTTCCAGTTTTGAACGGAAGATATTTCCTTTTTCACCATAGCCCTCCAAGGGCTTCCAAATATCCCTTTGCCAATTCCACAAGAACAGCATTAGCGAAAGGCTTCTTGAAGGGAAAGATGTAACTCTGTGAGATGAATTAACAGAACACAGAGCAGTTTCTCAAAAAGCTTCTTTGAGTTTTGAACGGAAGATATTTCCTTTTTCACCATAGCCCTCTATGGGCTTCCAAATATCCCTTTGCCAATTCCACAAGAACAGCCTTAGCGAAAGGCTTCTTGAAGGGAAAGGTGTAACTCTGTGAGATGAATTAACAGAACACACAGCAGTTTCCCAGAAAGCTTCTTTCCAGTTTTGAACGGAAGATATTTCCTTTTTCACCATAGCCCTCTGAGGGCTTCCAAATATCCCTTTGCCAATTCCACAAGAACAGCCTTAGCGAAAGGCTTCTTGAAGGGAAAGATGTAACTCTGAGAAATGAAGTAACAGAACACAGAGCAGTTTTTCAGAAAGCTTCTTTCCAGTTGTGAACGGAAGATATTTCCTTTTTCACCATAGCCCTCTATGGGCTTCCAACTATCTTTGACAATTCCACAAGAACAGCCTTAGCGAAAGGCTTCTTGAAGGGAAAGATGTAACTCTGTGAGATGAATTAACAGAACACAGAGCAGATTCTCAGAAAGCTTCTTTCCAGTTTTGAACGGAAGATATTTCCTTTTTCACCATAGCCCTCTATGGGCTTCCAAATATCCCTTTGCCAATTACACAAGAACAGCCTTAGCGAAAGGCTTCTTGAAGGGAAAGATGCAACTCTGTGAGATGAATTAACAGAACACAGAGCAGTTTCTCCGAAAGCTTCTTTCCAGTTTTGAACGGAAGATATTTCCTTTTTCACCATAGCCCTCCAAGGGCTTTCAAATATCCCTTTGCCAATTCCACAAGAACAGCCTTAGCGAAAGGCTTCTTGAAGGGAAAGATGTAACTCTGTGAGATGAATTAACAGAACACAGAGCAGTTTCTCAGAAAGCTTCTTTCCAGTTTTGAACGGAAGATATTTCCTTTTTCACCATAGCCCTCTATGGGCTTCCTAATATCCCTTTGCCAATTCCACAAGAACAGCCTTAGCGAAAGGCTTCTTGAAGGGAAAGATGTAACTCTGTGAAATGAAGTAACAGAACACAGAGCAGTTTTTCAGAAAGCTCCTTTCCAGTTGTGAACTGAAGATATTTCCTTTTTCACCATAGCCCTCTATGGGCTTCCAACTATCTTTGACAATTCCACAAGAACAGCCTTAGCGAAAGGCTTCTTGAAGGGAAAGATGTAACTCTGTGAGATGAATTAACAGAACACAGAGCAGATTCTCAGAAAGCTTCTTTCCAGTTTTGAACGGAAGATATTTCCTTTTTCACCATAGCCCTCTATGGGCTTCGAAATATTCCTTTGCCAATTCCACAAGAACAGCCTTAGCGAAAGTCTTCTTGAAGGGAAAGATGTAACTCTGCGAGATGAATTAACAGAACACAGAGCAGTTTCTCAGAAAGCTTCTTTCCAGTTTTGAACGGAAGATATTTCCTTTTTCACCATACCCCTCTATGGGCTTCCAAATATCCCTTTGACAATTCCACAAGAACAGCCTTAGCGAAAGGCTTCTTGAAGGGAAAGATGTAACTCTGTGAGATGAATTAACAGAATACAGAGCAGTTTCTCAGAAAGCTTCTTTCCAGTTTTGAACGGAAGATATTTCCTTTTTCACCATAGCCCTCTAGGGGCTTCCAAATATCCCTTTGCCAATTCCACAAGAACAGCCTTAGCGAAAGGCTTCTTGAAGGGAAAGATGTAACTCTGTGACATGAATTAAGAGAACACAGATCAGTTTCTCAGAAAGCTTCTTTCCAGTTTTGAACGGAAGATATTTCCTTTTTCACCATAGCCCTCTATGGGCTTCCAAATATCCATTTGCCAATTCCACAAGAACAGCCTTAGAGAAAGGCTTCCTGAAGGGAAAGATGTAACTCTGTGAGATGAATAAACAGAACACAGAGCAGTTTCACAGAATGCTTCTTTCCAGTTTTGAACGGAAGATATTTCCTTTTTCACCATAGCCCTCTATGGGCTTCCAAATATCCCTTTCCCAATTCCACAAGAACAGCCTTAGCGAAAGGCTTCTTGAAGGGAAAGATGTAACTCTGTGAGATGAATTAACAGAATACAGAGCAGTTTCTCAGAAAGCTTCTTTCCAGTTTTGAACGGAAGATATTTCCTTTTTCACCATAGCCCTCTATGGGCTTCCAAATATCCCTTTGCCAATTCCACAAGAACAGCCTTAGCGAAAGGCTTCTTGAAGGGAAAGATGTAACTCTGTGAGATGAATTAACAGAACACAGAGCAGTTTCTCAGAAAGCTTCTTTGCAGTTTTGAACGGAAGATATTTCCTTTGTCACCATAGCCCTCTACGGGCTTCCAAATATCTCTTTGCCAATTCCACAAGAACAGCCTTAGCGAAAGGCTTCTTGAAAGGAAAGATGTAACTCTGTGAGATGAATTAACAGAACACAGAGCAGTTTCTCAGAAAGCTTCTTTCCAGTTTTGAACGGAAGATATTTCCTTTTTCAGCATAGCCCTCTATGGGCTTCCAAATATCCCTTTGCCAATTCCACAAGAACAGCCTTAGCGAAAGGCTTCTTGAAGGGAAAGGTGTAACTCTGTGAGATGAATTAACAGAACACACAGCAGTTTCCCAGAAAGCTTCTTTCCAGTTTTGAACGGAAGATATTTCCTTTTTCACCATAGCCCTCTAAGGGCTTCCAAATATCCCTTTGCCAATTCCACAAGAACAGCCTTAGCGAAAGGCTTCTTGAAGGGAAAGATGTAACTCTGAGAAATGAAGTAACAGAACACAGAGCAGTTTTTCAGAAAGCTTCTTTCCAGTTGTGAACGGAAGATATTTCCTTTTTCACCATAGCCCTCTATGGGCTTCCAACTATCTTTGACAATTCCACAAGAACAGCCTTAGCGAAAGGCTTCTTGAAGGGAAAGATGTAACTCTGTGAGATGAATTAACAGAACACAGAGCAGATTCTCAGAAAGCTTCTTTCCAGTTTTGAACGGAAGATATTTCCTTTTTCACCATAGCCCTCTATGGGCTTCCAAATATCCCTTTGCCAATTACACAAGAACAGCCTTAGCGAAAGGCTTCTTGAAGGGAAAGATGCAACTCTGTGAGATGAATTAACAGAACACAGAGCAGTTTCTCCGAAAGCTTCTTTCCAGTTTTGAACGGAAGATATTTCCTTTTTCACCATAGCCCTCTATGGGCTTCCAAATATCCCTTTGCCAATTATACAAGAACAGCCTTAGCGAAAGGCTTCTTGAAGGGAAAGATGTAACTCTGTGAGATGAATTAACAGAACACAGAGCAGTTCCTCAGAAAGCTTCTTTCCAGTTTTGAACGGAAGATATTTCCTTTTTCACCATAGCCCTCTATTTGCTTCCAAATATCCCTTTGCCAATTCCACAAGAACAGCCTTAGGAAAAGGCTTCTTGAAGGGAAAGATGTAACTCTGTGAGACGAATTAACAGAACACAGAGCAGTTTCTCAGAAAGCTTCTTTCCAGTTTTGAACGGAAGATATTTCCTTTTTCACCATAGCCCTCTATGGGCTTCCAAATATCCCTTTGCCAATTCCACAAGAACAGCCTTAGCGAAAGGCTTCCTGAAGGGAAAGATGTAACACTGTGAGATGAATAAAGAGAACACAGAGCAGTTTCTCAGAAAGTTCTTTCAAGTTTTGAACGGAAGATATTTCCTTTTTCACCGTAGCCCTCTATGGGCTTCCAAATATCCCTTTGCCAATTCCAGAAGAACAGCCTTAGCGAAAGGCTTCTTGAAGGGAAAGAAGTAACTATGTGAGATGAATTAACAGAACACAGAGCAGTTTTTCAGAAAGCTTCTTTCCAGTTGTGAACTGAAGATATTTCCTTTTTCACCATAGCCCTCTATGGGCTTCCAAATATCTTTGACAATTCCACAAGAACAGCCTTAGCGAAAGGCTTCTTGAAGGGAAAGATGTAACTCTGTGAGATGAATTAACAGAACAGAGAGCAGTTTCTCAGAAAGCTTCTTTCCAGTTTTGAACGGAAGATATTTCCTTTTTCACCATAGCCCTCTATGGGCTTCGAAATATTCCTTTGCCAATTCCACAAGAACAGCCTTAGCTAAAGGCATCTTGAAGGGAAAGATGTAACTCTGTGAGATGAATTAACAGAACACAGAGCAGTTTCTCAGAAAGCTTCTTTCCAGTTTTGAACGGAAGATATTTCCTTTTTCAGCATAGCCCTCTAAGGGCTTCCAAATATCCCTTTGCCAATTCCACAAGAACAGCCTTAGCGAAAGGCTTCTTGAAGGGAAAGATGTAACTCTGTGAGATGAATTAACAGCACACAGAGCAGTTTCTCAGAAAGCTTCTTTCCAGTTTTGAACGGAAGATATTTCCTTTTTCACCATAGCCCTCCAAGGGCTTCCAAATATCCCTTTGCCAATTCCACAAGAACAGCCTTAGCGAAAGGCTTCTTGAAGGGAAAGATGTAACTCTGTGAGATGAATTAACAGAACACAGAGCAGTTTCTCAGAAAGCTTCTTTGCAGTTTTGAACGGAAGATATTTCCTTTTTCACCATAGCCCTCTACGGGCTTCCAAATATCTCTTTGCCAATTCCACAAGAACAGCCTTAGCGAAAGGCTTCTTGAAGGGGAACATATAACTCTGTGAGATGAAATAACAGAACACAGAGCAGTTTCTCAGAAAGCTTCTTCCCAGTTTTGAACGGAAGATATTTTCTTTTTCACCATAGCCCTCTATGGGCTTCCAAATATTCCTTTGCCAATTCCACAAGAACAGCCTTAGCGAAAGGCTTCTTGAAGGGAAAGGTGTAACTCTGTGAGATGAATTAACAGAACACAGAGCGGTATCTCAGAAAGCTTCTTTCCAGTTTTGAACGGAAGATATTTCCTTTTTCACCATAGCCCTCTAAGGGCTTCCAAATATCCCTTTGCCAATTCCACAAGAACAGCCTTAGCGAAAGGCTTCTTGAAGGGAAAGATGTAACTCTGTGAGATGAATTAACGGAACACAGAGCAGTTTCTCAGAAAGCTTCTTTCCAGTTTTGAACGGAAGATATTTCCTTTTTCACCATAGCCCTCTATGGGCTTCCTAATATCCCTTTGCCAATTCCACAAGAACAGCCTTAGCGAAAGGCTTCTTGAAGGGAAAGATGTAACTCTGTGAAATGAAGTAACAGAACACAGAGCAGTTTTTCAGAAAGCTTCTTTCCAGTTGTGAACTGAAGATATTTCCTTTTTCACCATAGCCCTCTATGGGCTTCCAACTATCTTTGACAATTATACAAGAACAGCCTTAGCGAAAGGCTTCTTGAAGGGAAAGATGTAACTCTGTGAGATGAATTAACCGAACACAGACCAGATTCTCAGAAAGCTTCTTTCCAGTTTTGAACGGAAGATATTTCCTTTTTCACCATAGCCCTCTATGGGCTTCGAAATATTCCTTTGCCAATTCCACAAGAACAGCCTTAGCGAAAGGCTTCTTGAAGGGAAAGATGTAACTCTGCGAGATGAATTAACAGAACACAGAGCAGTTTCTCAGAAAGCTTCTTTCCAGTTTTGAACGGAAGATATTTCCTTTTTCACCATAGCCCTCTATGGGCTTCCAAATATCCCTTTGCCAATTCCACAAGAACAGCCTTACCGAAAGGCTTCTTGAAGGGAAAGATGTAACTCTGTGACATGAATTAAGAGAACACAGATCAGTTTCTCAGAAAGCTTCTTTCCAGTTTTGAACGGAAGATATTTCCTTTTTCACCATAGCCCTCTATGGGCTTCCAAATATCCATTTGCCAATTCCACAAGAACAGCCTTAGCGAAAGGCTTCCTGAAGGGAAAGATGTAACTCTGTGAGATGAATTAACAGAACACAGAGCAGTTTCTCAGAAAGCTTCTTTGCAGATTTGAACGGAAGATATTTCCTTTGTCACCATAGCCCTCTACGGGCTTCCAAATATCTCTTTGCCAATTCCACAAGAACAGCCTTAGCGAAAGGCTTCTTGAAGGGAAAGATGTAACTCTGTGAGACGAATTAACAGAATACAGAGCAGTTTCTCAGAAATCTTCTTTCCAGATTTGAACGGAAGATATTTCCTTTTTCACCATAGCCCTCTATGGGCTTCCAAATATCCCTTTGCCAATTCCACAAGAACAACCTTAGCGAAAGGCTTCTTGAAGGGAAAGATGCAACTCTGTGAGATGAATTAACAGAACACAGAGCAGTTTCTCCGAAAGATTCTTTCCAGTTTTGAACGGAAGATATTTCCTTTTTCACCATAGCCCTCTATGGGCTTCCAAATATCCCTTTGCCAATTTCACAAGAACAGCCTTAGCGAAAGGCTTCTTGAAGGGAAAGATGTAACTCTGTGAGATGAATTAACAGAACACAGAGCAGTTTCTCCGAATGCTTCTTTCCAGTTTTGAACGGAAGATATTTCCTTTTTCACCATAGCCCTCTCTTTGCTTCCAAATATCCCTTTGCCAATTCCACAAGAACAGCCTTAGCCAAAGGCTTCTTGAAGGGAAAGATGTAACTCTGTGAGATGAATTAACAGAACACAGAGCAGTTTCTCAGAAAGCTTCTTTCCAGTTTTGAACGGAAGATATTTCCTTTTTCACCATAGCCCTCTATGGGCTTCCAAATATCGCTTTGGCAATTCCAAAAGGACAGCCTTAGCGAAAAGCTTCTTGAAGGGAAAGATGTAACTCTGTGAGATGAATTAACAGAACACAGAGCAGTTTCTCAGAAAGTTTCTTTCCAGTTTTGAACGGAAGATATTTCCTTTTTCACCATAGCCCTCTATGGGCTTCCAAATATCCCTTTGCCAATTCCACAAGAACAGCCTTAGCGAAAGGCTTCCTGAAGGGAAAGATGTAACACTGTGAGATGAATAAAGAGAACACAGAGCAGTTTCTCAGAAAGTTCTTTCAAGTTTTGAACGGAAGATATTTCCTTTTTCACCGTAGTCCTCTATGGGCTTCCAAATATCCCTTTGCCAATTCCAGAAGAACAGCCTTAGCGAAAGGCTTCTTGAAGGGAAAGATGTAACTCTGTGAGATGAATTAACAGAACACAGAGCAGTTTCTCAGAAAGCTTCTTTCCAGTTTTGAACGGAAGATATTTCCTTTTTCACCGTAGCCCTCTATGGGCTTCCAAATATCCCTTGCCAATTCCACAAGAAGAGCCTTAGCAAAAGGCTTCTTGAAGGGAAAGATGTAACTCTGTGACATGAATTAAGAGAACACAGAGCAGTTTCTCAGAAAGCTTCTTTCCAGTTTTGAACGGAAGATATTTCCTTTTTGACCATAGCCCTCTATGGGCTTCCAAATATCCCTTTGCCAATTCCACAAGAACAGCCTTAGCGAAAGGCTTCTTGAAGGGAAAGATGTAACTCTGTGAGATGAATTAACAGCACACAGAGCAGTTTCTCAGAAAGCTTCTTTCCAGTTTTGAACGGAAGATATTTCCTTTTTCACCATAGCCCTCCAAGGGATTCCAAATATCCCTTTGCCAATTCCACAAGAACAGCCTTAGCGAAAGGCTTCTTGAAGGGAAAGATGTAACTCTGTGAGATGAATTAACAGAACACAGAGCAGTTTCTCAGAAAGCTTCTTTGCAGTTTTGAACGGAAGGTATTTCTTTTTTCACCATAGCCCTCTACGGGCTTCCAAATATCACTTTGCCAATTCCACAAGAACAGCCTTAGCGAAAGGCTTCTTGAAGGGGAACATATAACTCTGTGAGATGAATTAACAGAACACAGAGCAGTTTCTCAGAAAGCTTCTTTCCAGTTTTGAACGGAAGATATTTTCTTTTTCACCATAGCCCTCTATGGGCTTCCAAATATTCCTTTGCCAATTCCACAAGAACAGCCTTAGCGAAAGGCTTCTTGAAGGGAAAGGTGTAACTCTGTGAGATGAATTAACAGAACACAGAGCGGTATCTCAGAAAGCTTCTTTCCAGTTTTGAACGGAAGATATTTCCTTTTTCACCATAGCCCTCTAAGGGCTTCCAAATATCCCTTTGCCAATTCCACAAGAACAGCCTTAGCGAAAGGCTTCTTGAAGGGAAAGATGTAACTCTGTGAGATGAATTAACGGAACACAGAGCAGTTTCTCAGAAAGCTTCTTTCCAGTTTTGAACGGAAGATATTTCCTTTTTCACCATAGCCCTCTATGGGCTTCCTAATATCCCTTTGCCAATTCCACAAGAACAGCCTTAGCGAAAGGCTTCTTGAAGGGAAAGATGTAACTCTGTGAAATGAAGTAACATAACACAGAGCAGTTTTTCAGAAAGCTTCTTTCCAGTTGTGAACTGAAGATATTTCCTTTTTCACCATAGCCCTCTATGGGCTTCCAACTATCTTTGACAATTATACAAGAACAGCCTTAGCGAAAGGCTTCTTGAAGGGAAAGATGTAACTCTGTGAGATGAATTAACCGAACACAGAGCAGATTCTCAGAAAGCTTCTTTCCGGTTTTGAACGGAAGATATTTCCTTTTTCACCATAGCCCTCTATGGGCTTCGAAATATTCCTTTGCCAATTCCACAAGAACAGCCTTAGCGAAAGGCTTCCTGAAGGGAAAGATGTAACTCTGCGAGATGAATTAACAGAACACAGAGCAGTTTCTCAGAAAGCTTCTTTCCAGTTTTGAACGGAAGATATTTCCTTTTTCACCATAGCCCTCTATGGGCTTCCAAATATCCCTTTGCCAATTCCACAAGAACAGCCTTACCGAAAGGCTTCTTGAAGGGAAAGATGTAACTCTGTGACATGAATTAAGAGAACACAGATCAGTTTCTCAGAAAGCTTCTTTCCAGTTTTGAACGGAAGATATTTCCTTTTTTACCATAGCCCTCTATGGGCTTCCAAATATCCATTTGCCAATTCCACAAGAACAGCCTTAGCGAAAGGCTTCTTGAAGGGAAAGATGTAACTCTGTGAGATGAATTAACAGAACACAGAGCAGTTTCTCAGAAAGCTTCTTTCCAGTTTTGAACGGAAGATATTTCCTTTTTCACCATAGCCCTCTATGGGCTTCCAAATATCCCTTTGCCAATTCCACAAGAACAGCCTTAGCGAAAGGCTTCCTGAAGGGAAAGATGTAACACTGTGAGATGAATAAAGAGAACACAGAGCAGTTTCTCAGAAAGTTCTTTCAAGTTTTGAACGGAAGATATTTCCTTTTTCACCGTAGCCCTCTATGGGCTTCCAAATATCCCTTTGCCAATTCCAGAAGAACAGCCTTAGCGAAAGGCTTCTTGAAGGGAAGGATGTAACAATGTGAGATGAATTAACAGAACACAGAGCAGTTTCTCAGAAAGCTTCTTTCCAGTTTTGAACAGAAGATATTTCCTTTTTCACCATAGCCCTCTATGGGCTTCGAAATATTCCTTTGCCAATTCCACAAGAACAGCCTTAGCGAAAGGCATCTTGAAGGGAAAGATGTAACTCTGTGAGCTGAATTAACAGAACACAGAGCAGTTTCTCAGAAAGCTTCTTTCCAGTTTTGAACGGAAGATATTTCCTTTTTCAGCATAGCCCTCTAAGGGCTTCCAAATATCCCTTTGCCAATTCCACAAGAACAGCCTTAGCGAAAGGCTTCTTGAAGGGAAAGATGTAACTCTGTGAGATGAATTCACAGCACACAGAGCAGTTTCTCAGAAAGCTTCTTTCCAGTTTTGAACGGAAGATATTTCCTTTTTCACCATAGCCCTCCAAGGGCTTCGAAATATCCCTTTGCCAATTCCACAAGAACAGCCTTAGCGAAAGGCTTCTTGAAGGGAATGATGTAACTCTGTGAGATGAATTAACAGATCACAGAGCAGTTTCTCAGAAAGCTTCTTTGCAGTTTTGAACGGAAGATATTTCCTTTTTCACCATAGCCCTCTACGGGCTTCCAAATATCTCTTTGCCAATTCCACAAGAACAGCCTTAGCGAAAGGCTTCTTGAAGGGGAACATATAACTCTGTGAGATGAAATAACAGAACACAGAGCAGTTTCTCAGAAAGCTTCTTTCCAGTTTTGAACGGAAGATATTTTCTTTTTCACCATAGCCCTCTATGGGCTTCCAAATATTCCTTTGCCAATTCCACAAGAACAGCCTTAGCGAAAGGCTTCTTGAAGGGAAAGGTGTAACTCTGTGAGATGAATTAACAGAACACAGAGCGGTATCTCAGAAAGCTTCTTTCCAGTTTTGAACGGAAGATATTTACTTTTTCACCATAGCCCTCCAAGGGTTTCCAAATATCCCTTTGCCAATTCCACAAGAACAGCATTAGCGAAAGGCTTCTTTAAGGGAAAGATGTAACTCTGTGAGATGAATTAACAGAACACAGAGCAGTTTCTCAGAAAGCTTCTTTCCAGTTTTGAACGGAAGATATTTCCTTTTTCACCATAGCCCTCTATGGGCTTCCAAATATCCCTTTGCCAATTCCACACGAACAGCCTTAGCGAAAGGCTTCTTGAAGGGAAAGATGTAACTCTGTGAGATGAATTAACAGAACACAGACCAGTTTCTCAAAAAGCTTCTTTGAGTTTTGAACGGAAGATATTTCCTTTTTCACCATAGCCCTCTATGGGCTTCCAAATCTCCCTTTGCCAATTCCACAAGAACAGCCTTAGCGAAAGGCTTCTTGAAGGGAAAGATGTAACTCTGTGAGATGAATTAACAGAACACAGAGCAGTTTCTCAGAATGCTTCTTTCCAGTTTTGAACGGAAGATATTTCCTTTTTCACCATACCCCTCTATGGGCTTCCAAATATCCCTTTCCCAATTCCACAAGAACAGCCTTAGCGAAAGGCTTCTTGAAGGGAAAGATGTAACTCTGTGAGATGAATTAACAGCACACAGAGCAGTTTCTCAGAAAGCTTCTTTCCAGTTTTGAACGGAAGATATTTCCTTTTTCAATATAGCCCTCTATGGGCTTCCAAATATCCCTTTGCCAATTCCACAAGAACAGCCTTAGCGAAAGGTTTCTTGAAGGGAAAGATGTAACTCTGTGAGATGAATTAACAGAACACAGAGCAGTTTCTCAGAAAGCTTCTTTGCAGTTTTGAACGGAAGATATTTCCTTTGTCACCATAGCCCTCTACGGGCTTCCAAATATCTCTTTGCCAATTCCACAAGAACAGCCTTAGCGAAAGGCTTCTTGAAGGGAAAGATGTAACTCTGTGAGACGAATTAACAGAATACAGAGCAGTTTCTCAGAAATCTTCTTTCCAGATTTGAACGGAAGATATTTCCTTTTTCACCATAGCCCTCTATGGGCTTCCAAATATCCCTTTGCCAATTCCACAAGAACAGCCTTAGCGAAAGGCTTCTTGAAGGGAAAGATGCAACTCTGTGAGATGAATTAACAGAACACAGAGCAGTTTCTCCGAAAGCTTCTTTCCAGTTTTGAACGGAAGATATTTCCTTTTTCACCATAGCCCTCTATGGGCTTCCAAATATCCCTTTGCCAATTCCACAAGAACAGCCTTAGCGAAAGGCTTCTTGAAGGGAAAGATGTAACTCTGTGAGATGAATTAACAGAACACAGAGCAGTTTCTCAGAAAGCTTCTTTCCAGTTTTGAACGGAAGATATTTCCTTTTTCACCATAGCCCTCTCTTTGCTTCCAAATATCCCTTTGCCAATTCCACAAGAACAGCCTTAGCCAAAGGCTTCTTGAAGGGAAAGATGTAACTCTGTGAGATGAATTAACAGAACACAGAGCAGTTTCTCAGAAAGCTTCTTTCCAGTTTTGAACGGAAGATATTTCCTTTTTCACCGTAGACCTCTATGGGCTTCCAAATATCGCTTTGGCAATTCCACAAGGACAGCCTTAGCGAAAAGCTTCTTGAAGGGAAAGATGTAACTCTGTGAGATGAATTAACAGAACACAGAGCAGTTTCTCAGAAAGTTTCTTTCCAGTTTTGAACGGAAGATATTTCCTTTTTCACCATAGCCCTCTATGGGCTTCCAAATATCCCTTTGCCAATTCCACAAGAACAGCCTTAGCGAAAGGCTTCCTGAAGGGAAAGATGTAACACTGTGAGATGAATAAAGAGAACACAGAGCAGTTTCTCAGAAAGTTCTTTCAAGTTTTGAACGGAAGATATTTCCTTTTTCACCGTAGCCCTCAATGGGCTTCCAAATATCCCTTTGCCAATTCCAGAAGAACAGCCTTAGCGAAAGGCTTCTTGAAGGGAAGGATGTAACTCTGTGAGATGAATTAACAGAACACAGAGCAGTTTCTCAGAAAGCTTCTTTCCAGTTTTCAACGGAAGATATTTCCTTTTTCACCATAGCCCTCTATGGGCTTCCAAATATCCCTTGCCAATTCCACAAGAAGAGCCTTAGCAAAAGGCTTCTTGAAGGGAAAGATGTAACTCTGTGACATGAATTAAGAGAACACAGAGCAGTTTCTCAGAAAGCTTCTTTCCAGTTTTGAACGGAAGATATTTCCTTTTTGACCATAGCCCTCTATGGGCTTCCAAATATCCCTTTGCCAATTCCACAAGAACAGCCTTAGCGAAAGGCTTATTGAAGGGAAAGATGTAACTCTGTGAGATGAATAAACAGAACACAGAGCAGTTTCTCAGAAACTTCTTTCCAGTTGTGAACTGAAGATATTTCCTTTATCACCATAGCCCTCTATGGGCTTCGAAATATCTTTGACAATTCCACAAGAACAGCCTTAGCGAAAGGCTTCTTGAAGGGAAAGATGTAACTCTGTGAGATGAATTAACAGAACACAGAGCAGTTTCTCAGAAAGCTTCTTTCCAGTTTTGAACGGAAGATATTTCCTTTTTCACCATAGCCCTCTATGGGCTTCGAAATATTCCTTTGCCAATTCCACAAGAACAGCCTTAGCGAAAGGCATCTTGAAGGGAAAGATGTAACTCTGTGAGCTGAATTTACAGAACACAGAGCAGTTTCTCAGAAAGCTTCTTTCCAGTTTTGAACGGAAGATATTTCCTTTTTCAGCATAGCCCTCTAAGGGCTTCCAAATATCCCTTTGCCAATTCCACAAGAACAGCCTTAGCGAAAGGCTTCTTGAAGGGAAAGATGTAACTCTGTGACATGAATTAACAGCACACAGAGCAGTTTCTCAGAAAGCTTCTTTCCAGTTTTGAACGGAAGATATTTCCTTTTTCACCATAGCCCTCTAAGGGCTTCCAAATATCCCTTTGCCAATTCCACAAGAACAGCCTTAGCGAAAGGCTTCTTGAAGGGAATGATGTAACTCTGTGAGATGAATTAACAGATCACAGAGCAGTTTCTCAGAAAGCTTCTTTGCAGTTTTGAACGGAAGATATTTCCTTTTTCACCATAGCCCTCTACGGGCTTCCAAATATCTCTTTGCCAATTCCACCAGAACAGCCTTAGCGAAAGGCTTCTTGAAGGGGAACATATAACTCTGTGAGATGAAATAACAGAACACAGAGCAGTTTCTCAGAAAGCTTCTTTCCAGTTTTGAACGGAAGATATTTTCTTTTTCACCATAGCCCTCTATGGGCTTCCAAATATTCCTTTGCCAATTCCACAAGAACAGCCTTAGCGAAAGGCTTCTTGAAGGGAAAGGTGTAACTCTGTGAGATGAATTAACAGAACACAGAGCGGTATCTCAGAAAGCTTCTTTCCAGTTTTGAACGGAAGATATTTACTTTTTCACCATAGCCCTCCAAGGGTTTCCAAATATCCCTTTGCCAATTCCACAAGAACAGCATTAGCGAAAGGCTTCTTGAAGGGAAAGATGTAACTCTGTGAGATGAATTAACAGAACACAGAGCAGTTTCTCAGAAAGCTTCTTTCCAGTTTTGAGCGGAAGATATTTCCTTTTTCACCATAGCCCTCTATGGGCTTCCAAATATCCCTTTGCCAATTCCACACGAACAGCCTTAGCGAAAGGCTTCTTGAAGGGAAAGATGTAACTCTGTGAGATGAATTAACAGAACACAGACCAGTTTCTCAAAAAGCTTCTTTGAGTTTTGAACGGAAGATATTTCCTTTTTCACCATAGCCCTCTATGGGCTTCCAAATATCCCTTTGCCAATTCCAAAGAACAGCGTTAGCGAAAGGCTTCTTGAAGGGAAAGATGAAACTCTGTGAGATGAATTAACAGAACACAGAGCAGTTTCTCCGAATGTTCTTTCCAGTTTTGAACGGAAGATATTTCCTTTTTCACCACAGCCCTCTATGGGCTTCCAAATATCCCTTTGCCAATTCCACAAGAACAGCCTTAGCGAAAGGCTTCTTGAAGGGAAAGGTGTAACTCTGTGAGATGAATTAACAGAACACACAGCAGTTTCCCAGAAAGCTTCTTTCCAGTTTTGAACGGAAGATATTTCCTTTTTCACCATAGCCCTCTAAGGGCTTCCAAATATCCCTTTGCCAATTCCTCAAGAACAGCCTTAGCGAAAGGCTTCTTGAAGGGAAAGATGTAACTCTGTGAAATGAAGTAACAGAACACAGAGCAGTTTTTCAGAAAGCTTCTTTCCAGTTGTGAACTGAAGATATTTCCTTTTTCACCATAGCCCTCTATGGGCTTCCAACTATCTTTGACAATTCCACAAGAACAGCCTTAGCGAAAGGCTTCTTGAAGGGAAAGATGTAACTCTGTGAGATGAATTAACAGAACACAGAGCAGATTCTCAGAAAGCTTCCTTCCAGTTTTGAACGGAAGATATTTCCTTTTTCACCATAGCCCTCTATGGGCTTCGAAATATTCCTTTGCCAATTCCACAAGAACAGCCTTAGCGAAAGGCTTCTTGAAGGGAAAGATGTAACTCTGCGAGATGAATTAACAGAACACAGAGCAGTTTCTCAGAAAGCTTCTTTCCAGTTTTGAACGGAAGATATTTTCTTTTTCACCATACCCCTCTATGGGCTTCCAAATATCCCTTTGCCAATTCCACAAGAACAGCCCTAGCGAAAGGCTTCTTGAAGGGAAAGATGTAACTCTGTGAGATGAATTAACAGAATACAGAGCAGTTTCTCAGAAAGCTTCTTTCCAGTTTTGAACGGAAGATATTTCCTTTTTCACCATAGCCCTCTATGGGCTTCCAAATATCCCTTTGCCAATTCCACAAGAACAGCCTTAGCGAAAGGCTTCTTGAAGGGAAAGATGTAACTCTGTGACATGAATTAAGAGAACACAGATCAGTTTCTCAGAAAGCTTCTTTCCAGTTTTGAACGGAAGATATTTCCTTTTTCACCATAGCCCTCTATGGGCTTCCAAATATCCATTTGCCAATTCCACAAGAACAGCCTTAGCGAAAGGCTTCCTGAAGGGAAAGATGTAACTCTGTGAGATGAATAAACAGAACACAGAGCAGTTTATCAGAAACTTCTTTCAAGTTTTGAACGGAAGATATCTCCTTTTTCACCATAGCCCTCTATGGGCTTCCAAATCTCCCTTTGCCAATTCCACAAGAACAGCCTTAGCGAAAGGCTTCTTGAAGGGAAAGATGTAACTCTGTGAGATGAATTAACAGAACACAGAGCAGATTCTCAGAATGCTTCTTTCCAGTTTTGAACGGAAGATATTTCCTTTTTCACCATAGCCCTCTATGGGCTTCCAAATATCCCTTTCCCAATTCCACAAGAACAGCCTTAGCGAAAGGCTTCTTGAAGGGAAAGATGTAACTCTGTGAGATGAATTAACAGAACACAGAGCAGTTTCTCCGAAAGCTTCTTTCCAGTTTTGAACGGAAGATATTTCCTTTTTCACCATAGCCCTCTATGGGCTTCCAAATATCCCTTTGCCAATTCCACAAGAACAGCCATAGCGAAAGGCTTCTTGAAGGGAAAGATGTAACTCTGTGAGATGAATTAACAGAACACAGAGCAGTTTCTCAGAAAGCTTCTTTCCAGTTTTGAACGGAAGATATTTCCTTTTTCACCATAGCCCTCTATTTGCTTCCAAATATCCCTTTGCCAATTCCACAAGAACAGCCTTAGCCAAAGGCTTCTTGAAGGGAAAGATGTAACTCTGTGAGATGAACTAACAGAACACAGAGCAGTTTCTCAGAAAGCTTCTTTCCAGTTTTGAACGGAAGATATTTCCTTTTTCACCATAGCCCTCTATGGGCTTCCAAATATCGCTTTGGCAATTCCACAAGGACAGCCTTAGCGAAAAGCTTCTTGAAGGGAAAGATGTAACTCTGTGACATGAATTAAGAGAACACAGAGCAGTTTCTCAGAAAGCTTCTTTCCAGTTTTGAACGGAAGATATTTCCTTTTTCACCATAGCCCTCTATGGGCTTCCAAATATCCCTTTGCCAATTCCACAAGAACAGCCTTAGCGAAAGGCTTCCTGAAGGGAAAGATGTAACACTGTGAGATGAATAAAGAGAACACAGAGCAGTTTCTCAGAAAGTTCTTTCAAGTTTTGAACGGAAGATATTTCCTTTTTCACCGTAGCCCTCTATGGGCTTCCAAATATCCCTTTGCCAATTCCAGAAGAACAGCCTTAGCGAAAGGCTTCTTGAAGGGAAAGATGTAACTCTGTGAGATGAATTAACAGAACACAGAGCAGTTTCTCAGAAAGCTTCTTTCCAGTTTTGAACGGAAGATATTTCCTTTTTCACCAGAGCCCTCTATGGGCTTCCAAATATCCCTTGCCAATTCCACAAGAAGAGCCTTAGCAAAAGGCTTCTTGAAGGGAAAGATGTAACTCTGTGACATGAATTAAGAGAACACAGAGCAGTTTCTCAGAAAGCTTCTTTCCAGTTTTGAACGGAAGATATTTCCTTTTTGACCATAGCCCTCTATGGGCTTCCAAATATCCCTTTGCCAATTCCACAAGAACAGCCTTAGCGAAAGGCTTATTGAAGGGAAAGATGTAACTCTGTGAGATGAATTAACAGAACACAGAGCAGTTTCTCAGAAACTTCTTTCCAGTTGTGAACTGAAGATATTTCCTTTATCACCATAGCCCTCTATGGGCTTCGAAATATCTTTGACAATTCCACAAGAACAGCCTTAGCGAAAGGCTTCTTGAAGGGAAAGATGTAACTCTGTGAGATGAATTAACAGAACACAGAGCAGTTTCTCAGAAAGCTTCTTTCCAGTTTTGAACGGAAGATATTTCCTTTTTCACCATAGCCCTCTATGGGCTTCGAAATATTCCTTTGCCAATTCCACAAGAACAGCCTTAGCGAAAGGCATCTTGAAGGGAAAGATGTAACTCTGTGAGCTGAATTAACAGAACACAGAGCAGTTTCTCAGAAAGCTTCTTTCCAGTTTTGAACGGAAGATATTTTCTTTTTCACCATAGCCCTCTATGGGCTTCCAAATATTCCTTTGCCAATTCCACAAGAACAGCCTTAGCGAAAGGCTTCTTGAAGGGAAAGGTGTAACTCTGTGAGATGAATTAACAGAACACAGAGTGGTATCTCAGAAAGCTTCTTTCCAGTTTTGAACGGAAGATATTTCCTTTTTCACCATAGCCCTCCAAGGGCTTCCAAATATCCCTTTGCCAATTCCACAAGAACAGCATTAGCGAAAGGCTTCTTGAAGGGAAAGATGTAACTCTGTGAGATGAATTAACAGAACACAGAGCAGTTTCTCAGAAAGCTTCTTTCCAGTTTTGAACGGAAGATATTTCCTTTTTCACCATAGCCCTCTATGGGCTTCCAAATATCCCTTTGCCAATTCCACACGAACAGCCTTAGCGAAAGGCTTCTTGAAGGGAAAGATGTAACTCTGTGAGATGAATTAACAGAACACAGACCAGTTTCTCAAAAAGCTTCTTTGAGTTTTGAACGGAAGATATTTCCTTTTTCACCATAGCCCTCTATGGGCTTCCAAATCTCCCTTTGCCAATTCCACAAGAACAGCCTTAGCGAAAGGCTTCTTGAAGGGAAAGATGTAACTCTGTGAGATGAATTAACAGAACACAGAGCAGTTTCTCAGAATGCTTCTTTCCAGTTTTGAACGGAAGATATTTCCTTTTTCACCATACCCCTCTATGGGCTTCCAAATATCCCTTTCCCAATTCCACAAGAACAGCCTTAGCGAAAGGCTTCTTGAAGGGAAAGATGTAACTCTGTGAGATGAATTAACAGCACACAGAGCAGTTTCTCAGAAAGCTTCTTTCCAGTTTTGAACGGAAGATATTTCCTTTTTCAATATAGCCCTCTATGGGCTTCCAAATATCCCTTTGCCAATTCCACAAGAACAGCCTTAGCGAAAGGTTTCTTGAAGGGAAAGATGTAACTCTGTGAGATGAATTAACAGAACACAGAGCAGTTTCTCAGAAAGCTTCTTTGCAGTTTTGAACGGAAGATATTTCCTTTGTCACCATAGCCCTCTACGGGCTTCCAAATATCTCTTTGCCAATTCCACAAGAACAGCCTTAGCGAAAGGCTTCTTGAAGGGAAAGATCTAACTCTGTGAGACGAATTAACAGAATACAGAGCAGTTTCTCAGAAATCTTCTTTCCAGATTTGAACGGAAGATATTTCCTTTTTCACCATAGCCCTCTATGGGCTTCCAAATATCCCTTTGCCAATTCCACAAGAACAGCCTTAGCGAAAGGCTTCTTGAAGGGAAAGATGCAACTCTGTGAGATGAATTAACAGAACACAGAGCAGTTTCTCCGAAAGCTTCTTTCCAGTTTTGAACGGAAGATATTTCCTTTTTCACCATAGCCCTCTATGGGCTTCCAAATATCCCTTTGCCAATTCCACAAGAACAGCCTTAGCGAAAGGCTTCTTGAAGGGAAAGATGTAACTCTGTGAGATGAATTAACAGAACACAGAGCAGTTTCTCAGAAAGTTTCTTTCCAGTTTTGAACGGAAGATATTTCCTTTTTCACCATAGCCCTCTATGGGTTTCCAAATATCCCTTTGCCAATTCCACAAGAACAGCCTTAGCGAAAGGCTTCCTGAAGGGAAAGATGTAACACTGTGAGATGAATAAAGAGAACACAGAGCAGTTTCTCAGAAAGTTCTTTCAAGTTTTGAACGGAAGATATTTCCTTTTTCACCGTAGCCCTCTATGGGCTTCCAAATATCCCTTTGCCAATTCCAGAAGAACAGCCTTAGCGAAAGGCTTCTTGAAGGGAAGGATGTAACTCTGTGAGATGAATTAACAGAACACAGAGCAGTTTCTCAGAAAGCTTCTTTCCAGTTTTGAACGGAAGATATTTCCTTTTTCACCATAGCCCTCTATGGGCTTCCAAATATCCCTTGCCAATTCCACAAGAAGAGCCTTAGCAAAAGGCTTCTTGAAGGGAAAGATGTAACTCTGTGACATGAATTAAGAGAACACAGAGCAGTTTCTCAGAAAGCTTCTTTCCAGTTTTGAACGGAAGATATTTCCTTTTTGACCATAGCCCTCTATGGGCTTCCAAATATCCCTTTGCCAATTCCACAAGAACAGCCTTAGCGAAAGGCTTATTGAAGGGAAAGATGTAACTCTGTGAGATGAATAAACAGAACACAGAGCAGTTTCTCAGAAACTTCTTTCCAGTTGTGAACTGAAGATATTTCCTTTATCACCATAGCCCTCTATGGGCTTCGAAATATCTTTGACAATTCCACAAGAACAGCCTTAGCGAAAGGCTTCTTGAAGGGAAAGATGTAACTCTGTGAGATGAATTAACAGAACACAGAGCAGTTTCTCAGAAAGCTTCTTTCCAGTTTTGAACGGAAGATATTTCCTTTTTCAACATAGCCCTCTATGGGCTTCGAAATATTCCTTTGCCAATTCCACAAGAACAGCCTTAGCGAAAGGCATCTTGAAGGGAAAGATGTAACTCTGTGAGCTGAATTAACAGAACACAGAGGAGTTTCTCAGAAAGCTTCTTTCCAGTTTTGAACGGAAGATATTTCCTTTTTCAGCATAGGCCTCTAAGGGCTTCCAAATATCCCTTTGCCAATTCCACAAGAACAGCCTTAGCGAAAGGCTTCTTGAAGGGAAAGATGTAACTCTGTGAGATGAATTAACAGCACACAGAGCAGTTTCTCAGAAAGCTTCTTTCCAGTTTTGAACGGAAGATATTTCCTTTTTCACCATAGCCCTCCAAGGGCTTCCAAATATCCCTTTGCCAATTCCACAAGAACAGCCTTAGCGAAAGGCTTCTTGAAGGGAATGATGTAACTCTGTGAGATGAATTAACAGATCACAGAGCAGTTTCTCAGAAAGCTTCTTTGCAGTTTTGAACGGAAGATATTTCCTTTTTCACCATAGCCCTCTACGGGCTTCCAAATATCTCTTTGCCAATTCCACAAGAACAGCCTTAGCGAAAGGCTTCTTGAAGGGGAACATATAACTCTGTGAGATGAAATAACAGAACACAGAGCAGTTTCTCAGAAAGCTTCTTTCCAGTTTTGAACGGAAGATATTTTCTTTTTCACCATAGCCCTCTATGGGCTTCCAAATATTCCTTTGCCAATTCCACAAGAACAGCCTTAGCGAAAGGCTTCTTGAAGGGAAAGGTGTAACTCTGTGAGATGAATTAACAGAACACAGAGCGGTATCTCAGAAAGCTTCTTTCCAGTTTTGAACGGAAGATATTTACTTTTTCACCATAGCCCTCCAAGGGTTTCCAAATATCCCTTTGCCAATTCCACAAGAACAGCATTAGCGAAAGGCTTCTTGAAGGGAAAGATGTAACTCTGTGAGATGAATTAACAGAACACAGAGCAGTTTCTCAGAAAGCTTCTTTCCAGTTTTGAACGGAAGATATTTCCTTTTTCACCATAGCCCTCTATGGGCTTCCAAATATCCCTTTGCCAATTCCACACGAACAGCCTTAGCGAAAGGCTTCTTGAAGGGAAAGATGTAACTCTGTGAGATGAATTAACAGAACACAGACCAGTTTCTCAAAAAGCTTCTTTGAGTTTTGAACGGAAGATATTTCCTTTTTCACCATAGCCCTCTATGGGCTTCCAAATATCCCTTTGCCAATTCCACAAGAACAGCGTTAGCGAAAGGCTTCTTGAAGGGAAAGATGAAACTCTGTGAGATGAATTAACAGAACACAGAGCAGTTTCTCCGAATGTTCTTTCCAGTTTTGAACGGAAGATATTTCCTTTTTCACCATAGCCCTCTATGGGCTTCCAAATATCCCTTTGCCAATTCCACAAGAACAGGCTTAGCGAAAGGCTTCTTGAAGGGAAAGGTGTAACTCTGTGAGATGAATTAACAGAACACACAGCAGTTTCCCAGAAAGCTTCTTTCCAGTTTTGAACGGAAGATATTTCCTTTTTCACCATAGCCCTCTAAGGGCTTCCAAATATCCCTTTGCGAATTCCACAAGAACAGCCTTAGCGAAAGGCTTCTTGAAGGGAAAGATGTAACTCTGTGAAATGAAGTAACAGAACACAGAGCAGTTTTTCAGAAAGCTTCTTTCCAGTTGTGAACTGAAGATATTTCCTTTTTCACCATAGCCCTCTATGGGCTTCCAACTATCTTTGACAATTCCACAAGAACAGCCTTAGCGAAAGGCTTCTTGAAGGGAAAGATGTAACTCTGTGAGATGAATTAACAGCACACAGAGCAGTTTCTCAGAAAGCTTCTTTCCAGTTTTGAACGGAAGATATTTCCTTTTTCAATATAGCCCTCTATGGGCTTCCAAATATCCCTTTGCCAATTCCACAAGAACAGCCTTAGCGAAAGGCTTCTTGAAGGGAAAGATGTAACTCTGTGAGATGAATTAACAGAACACAGAGCAGTTTCTCAGAAAGCTTCTTTGCAGTTTTGAACGGAAGATATTTCCTTTGTCACCATAGCCCTCTACGGGCTTCCAAATATCTCTTTGCCAATTCCACAAGAACAGCCTTAGCGAAAGGCTTCTTGAAGGGAAAGATGTAACTCTGTGAGATGAATTAACAGAATACAGAGCAGTTTCTCAGAAATCTTCTTTCCAGATTTGAACGGAAGATATTTCCTTTTTCACCATAGCCCTCTATGGGCTTCCAAATATCCCTTTGCCAATTCCACAAGAACAGCCTTAGCGAAAGGCTTCTTGAAGGGAAAGATGCAACTCGGTGAGATGAATTAACAGAACACAGAGCAGTTTCTCCGAAAGCTTCTTTCCAGTTTTGAACGGAAGATATTTCCTTTTTCACCATAGCCCTCTATGGGCTTCCAAATATCCCTTTGCCAATTCCGCAAGAACAGCCTTAGCGAAAGGCTTCTTGAAGGGAAAGATGTAACTCTGTGAGATGAATTAACAGGACACAGAGCAGTTTCTCAGAAAGCTTCTTTCCAGTTTTGAACGGAAGATATTTCCTTTTTCACCATAGCCCTCTATTTGCTTCCAAATATCCCTTTGCCAATTCCACAAGAACAGCCTTAGCCAAAGGCTTCTTGAAGGGAAAGATGTAACTCTGTGAGATGAATTAACAGAACACAGAGCAGTTTCTCAGAAAGCTTCTTTCCAGTTTTGAACGGAAGATATTTCCTTTTTCACCATAGCCCTCTATGGGCTTCCAAATATCGCTTTGGCAATTCCACAAGGACAGCCTTAGCGAAAAGCTTCTTGAAGGGAAAGATGTAACTCTGTGACATGAATTAAGAGAACACAGAGCAGTTTCTCAGAAAGCTTCTTTCCAGTTTTGAACGGAAGATATTTCCTTTTTCACCATAGCCCTCTATGGGCTTCCAAATATCCCTTTGCCAATTCCACAAGAACAGCCTTAGCGAAAGGCTTCCTGAAGGGAAAGATGTAACACTGTGAGATGAATAAAGAGAACACAGAGCAGTTTCTCAGAAAGTTCTTTCAAGTTTTGAACGGAAGGTATTTCCTTTTTCACCGTAGCCCTCTATGGGCTTCCAAATATCCCTTTGCCAATTCCAGAAGAACAGCCTTAGCGAAAGGCTTCTTGAAGGGAAAGATGTAACTCTGTGAGATGAATTAACAGAACACAGAGCAGTTTCTCAGAAAGCTTCTTTCCAGTTTTGAACGGAAGATATTTCCTTTTTCACCAGAGCCCTCTCTGGGCTTCCAAATATCCCTTGCCAATTCCACAAGAAGAGCCTTAGCAAAAGGCTTCTTGAAGGGAAAGATGTAACTCTGTGACATGAATTAAGAGAACACAGAGCAGTTTCTCAGAAAGCTTCTTTCCAGTTTTGAACGGAAGATATTTCCTTTTTGACCATAGCCCTCTATGGGCTTCCAAATATCCCTTTGCCAATTCCACAAGAACAGCCTTAGCGAAAGGCTTATTGAAGGGAAAGATGTAACTCTGTGAGATGAATTAACAGAACACAGAGCAGTTTCTCAGAAACTTCTTTCCAGTTGTGAACTGAAGATATTTCCTTTATCACCATAGCCCTCTATGGGCTTCCAAATATCTTTGACAATTCCACAAGAACAGCCTTAGCGAAAGGCTTCTTGAAGGGAAAGATGTAACTCTGTGAGATGAATTAACAGAACACAGAGCAGTTTCTCAGAAAGCTTCTTTCCAGTTTTGAACGGAAGATATTTCCTTTTTCACCATAGCCCTCTATGGGCTTCGAAATATTCCTTTGCCAATTCCACAAGAACAGCCTTAGCGAAAGGCATCTTGAAGGGAAAGATGTAACTCTGTGAGCTGAATTAACAGAACACAGAGCAGTTTCTCAGAAAGCTTCTTTCCAGTTTTGAACGGAAGATATTTCCTTTTTCAGCATAGCCCTCTAAGGGCTTCCAAATATCCCTTTGACAATTCCACAAGAACAGCCTTAGCGAAAGGCTTCTTGAAGGGAAAGATGTAACTCTGTGAGATGAATTAACAGCACACAGAGCCGTTTCTCAGAAAGCTTCTTTCCAGTTTTGAACGGAAGATATTTCCTTTTTCACCATAGCCCTCCAAGGGCTTCCAAATATCCCTTTGCCAATTCCACAAGAACAGCCTTAGCGAAAGGCTTCTTGAAGGGAATGATGTAACTCTGTGAGATGAATTAACAGAACACAGAGCAGTTTCTCAGAAAGCTTCTTTGCAGTTTTGAACGGAAGATATTTCCTTTTTCACCATAGCCCTCTACGGGCTTCCAAATATCTCTTTGCCAATTCCACAAGAACAGCCTTAGCGAAAGGCTTCTTGAAGGGGAACATATAACTCTGTGAGATGAAATAACAGAACACAGAGCAGTTTCTCAGAAAGCTTCTTTCCAGTTTTGAACGGAAGATATTTTCTTTTTCACCATAGCCCTCTATGGGCTTCCAAATATTCCTTTGCCAATTCCACAAGAACAGCCTTAGCGAAAGGCTTCTTGAAGGGAAAGGTGTAAATCTGTGAGATGAATTAACAGAACACAGAGCGGTATCTCAGAAAGCTTCTTTCCAGTTTTGAACGGAAGATATTTCCTTTTTCACCATAGCCCTCCAAGGGCTTCCAAATATCCCTTTGCCAATTCCACAAGAACAGCATTAGCGAAAGGCTTCTTGAAGGGAAAGATGTAACTCTGTGAGATGAATTAACAGAACACAGAGCAGTTTCTCAGAAAGCTTCTTTCCAGTTTTGAACGGAAGATATTTCCTTTTTCACCATAGCCCTCTATGGGCTTCCAAATATCCCTTTGCCAATTCCACAAGAACAGCCTTAGCGAAAGGCTTCTTGAAGGGAAAGATGAAACTCTGTGGGATGAATTAACAGAACACAGAGCAGTTTCTCCGAATGCTTCTTTCCAGTTTTGAACGGAAGATATTTCCTTTTTCACCATAGCCCTCTATGGGCTTCCAAATATCCCTTTGCCAATTCCACAAGAACAGCCTTAGCGAAAGGCTTCTTGAAGGGAAAGGTGTAACTCTGTGAGATGAATTAACAGAACACACAGCAGTTTCCCAGAAAGCTTCTTTCCAGTTTTGAACAGAAGATATTTCCTTTTTCACCATAGTCCTCTAAGGGCTTCCAAATATCCCTTTGCCAATTCCACAAGAACAGCCTTAGCGAAAGGCTTCTTGAAGGGAAAGATGTAACTCTGTGAAATGAAGTAACAGAACACAGAGCAGTTTTTCAGAAAGCTTCTTTCCAGTTGTGAACTGAAGATATTTCCTTTTTCACCATAGCCCTCTATGGGCTTCCAACTATCTTTGACAATTCCACAAGAACAGCCTTAGCGAAAGGCTTCTTGAAGGGAAAGATGTAACTCTGTGAGATGAATTAACAGAACACAGAGCAGATTCTCAGAAAGCTTCTTTCCAGTTTTGAACGGAAGATATTTCCTTTTTCACCATAGCCCTCTATGGGCTTCGAAATATTCCTTTGCCAATTCCACAAGAACAGCCTTAGCGAAAGGCTTCTTGAAGGGAAAGATGTAACTCTGCGAGATGAATTAACAGAACACAGAGCAGTTTCTCAGAAAGCTTCTTTCCAGTTTTGAACGGAAGATATTTCCTTTTTCACCATACCCCTCTATGGGCTTCCAAATATCCCTTTGCCAATTCCACAAGAACAGCCTTAGCGAAAGGCTTCTTGAAGGGAAAGGTGTAACTCTGTGAGATGAATTAACAGAATACAGAGCAGTTTCTCAGAAAGCTTCTTTCCAGTTTTGAACGGAAGATATTTCCTTTTTCACCATAGCCCTCTATGGGCTTCCAAATATCCCTTTGCCAATTCCACAAGAACAGCCTTAGAGAAAGGCTTCTTGAAGGGTAAGATGTAACTCTGTGACATGAATTAAGAGAACACAGATCAGTTTCTCAGAAAGCTTCTTTCCAGTTTTGAACGGAAGATATTTCCTTTTTCACCATAGCCCTCTATGGGCTTCCAAATATCCATTTGCCAATTCCAGAAGAACAGCCTTAGCGAAAGGCTTCCTGAAGGGAAAGATGTAACTCTGTGAGATGAATAAACAGAACACAGAGCAGTTTATCAGAAACTTCTTTCAAGTTTTGAACGGAAGATATTTCCTTTTTCACCATAGCCCTCTATGGGCTTCCAAATCTCCCTTTGCCAATTCCACAAGAACAGCCTTAGCGAAAGGCTTCTTGAAGGGAAAGATGTAACTCTGTGAGATGAATGAACAGAACACAGAGCAGTTTCTCAGAATGCTTCTTTCCAGTTTTGAAAGGAAGATATTTCCTTTTTCACCATAGCCCTCTATGGGCTTCCAAATATCCCTTTCCCAATTCCACAAGAACAGCCTTAGCGAAAGGCTTCTTGAAGGGAAAGATGTAACTCTGTGAGATGAATTAACAGCACATAGAGCAGTTTCTCAGAAAGCTTCTTTCCAGTTTTGAACGGAAGATATTTCCTTTTTCAATATAGCCCTCTATGGGCTTCCAAATATCCCTTTGCCAATTCCACAAGAACAGCCTTAGCGAAAGGCTTCTTGAAGGGAAAGGTGTAACTCTGTGAGATGAATTAACAGAACACAGAGCAGTTTCTCAGAAAGCTTCTTTGCAGTTTTGAACGGAAGATATTTCCTTTGTCACCATAGCCCTCTACGGGCTTCCAAATATCTCTTTGCCAATTCCACAAGAACAGCCATAGCGAAAGGCTTCTTGAAGGGAAAGATGTAACTCTGTGAGATGAATTAACAGAATACAGAGCAGTTTCTCAGAAATCTTCTTTCCAGATTTGAACGGAAGATATTTCCTTTTTCACCATAGCCCTCTATGGGCTTCCAAATATCCCTTTGCCAATTCCACAAGAACAGCCTTAGCGAAAGGCTTCTTGAAGGGAAAGATGCAACTCTGTGAGATGAATTAACAGAACACAGAGCAGTTTCTCCGAAAGCTTCTTTCCAGTTGTGAACTGAAGATATTTCCTTTTTCACCATAGCCCTCTATGGGCTTCCAACTATCTTTGACAATTATACAAGAACAGCCTTAGCGAAAGGCTTCTTGAAGGGAAAGATGTAACTCTGTGAGATGAATTAACCGAACACAGAGCAGTTTCTCCGAAAGCTTCTTTCCAGTTTTGAACGGAAGATATTTCCTTTTTCACCATAGCCCTCTATGGGCTTCCAAATATCCCTTTGCCAATTCCACAAGAACAGCCTTAGCGAAAGGCTTCTTGAAGGGAAAGATGTAACTCTGTGAGATGAATTAACAGAACACAGAGCAGTTTCTCAGAAAGCTTCTTTCCAGTTTTGAACGGAAGATATTTCCTTTTTCACCATAGCCCTCTCTTTGCTTCCAAATATCCCTTTGCCAATTCCACAAGAACAGCCTTAGCCAAAGGCTTCTTGAAGGGAAAGATGTAACTCTGTGAGATGAATTAACAGAACACAGAGCAGTTTCTCAGAAAGCTTCTTTCCAGTTTTGAACGGAAGATATTTCCTTTTTCACCATAGCCCTCTATGGGCTTCCAAATATCGCTTTGGCAATTCCACAAGGACAGCCTTAGCGAAAAGCTTCTTGAAGGGAAAGATGTAACTCTGTGAGATGAATTAACAGAACACAGAGCAGTTTCTCAGAAAGTTTCTTTCCAGTTTTGAACGGAAGATATTTCCTTTTTCACCACAGCCCTCTATGGGCTTCCAAATATCCCTTTGCCAATTCCACAAGAACAGCCTTAGCGAAAGGCTTCCTGAAGGGAAAGATGTAACACTGTGAGATGAATAAAGAGAACACAGAGCAGTTTCTCAGAAAGTTCTTTCAAGTTTTGAACGGAAGATATTTCCTTTTTCACCGTAGCCATCTATGGGCTTCCAAATATCCCTTTGCCAATTCCAGAAGAACAGCCTTAGCGAAAGGCTTCTTGAAGGGAAAGATGTAACTCTGTGAGATGAATTAACAGAACACAGAGCAGTTTCTCAGAAAGCTTCTTTCCAGTTTTGAACGGAACATATTTCCTTTTTCACCATAGCCCTCTATGGGCTTCCAAATATCCCTTGCCAATTCCACAAGAAGAGCCTTAGCAAAAGGCTTCTTGAAGGGAAAGATGTAACTCTGTGACATGAATTAAGAGAACACAGAGCAGTTTCTCAGAAAGCTTCTTTCCAGTTTTGAACGGAAGATATTTCCTTTTTGACCATAGCCCTCTATGGGCTTCCAAATATCCCTTTGCCAATTCCACAAGAACAGCCTTAGCGAAAGGCTTATTGAAGGGAAAGATGTAACTCTGTGAGATGAATAAACAGAACACAGAGCAGTTTCTCAGAAACTTCTTTCCAGTTGTGAACTGAAGATATTTCCTTTATCACCATAGCCCTCTATGGGCTTCGAAATATCTTTGACAATTCCACAAGAACAGCCTTAGCGAAAGGCTTCTTGAAGGGAAAGATGTAACTCTGTGAGATGAATTAACAGAACACAGAGCAGTTTCTCAGAAAGCTTCTTTCCAGTTTTGAACGGAGGATATTTCCTTTTTCACCATAGCCCTCTATGGGCTTCGAAATATTCCTTTGCCAATTCCACAAGAACAGCCTTAGCGAAAGGCATCTTGAAGGGAAAGATGTAACTCTGTGAGCTGAATTAACAGAACACAGAGCAGTTTCTCAGAAAGCTTCTTTCCAGTTTTGAACGGAAGATATTTCCTTTTTCAGCATAGCCCTCTAAGGGCTTCCAAATATCCCTTTGCCAATTCCACAAGAACAGCCTTAGCGAAAGGCTTCTTGAAGGGAAAGATGTAACTCTGTGAGATGAATTAACAGCACACAGAGCAGTTTCTCAGAAAGCTTCTTTCCAGTTTTGAACGGAAGATATTTCCTTTTTCACCATAGCCCTCCAAGGGCTTCCAAATATCCCTTTGCCAATTCCACAAGAACAGCCTTAGCGAAAGGCTTCTTGAAGGGAATGATGTAACTCTGTGAGATGAATTAACAGAACACAGAGCAGTTTCTCAGAAAGCTTCTTTGCAGTTTTGAACGGAAGATATTTCCTTTTTCCCCATAGCCCTCTACGGGCTTCCAATATCTCTTTGCCAATTCCACAAGAACAGCCTTAGCGAAAGGCTTCTTGAAGGGGAACATATAACTCTGTGAGATGAAATAACAGAACACAGAGCAGTTTCTCAGAAAGCTTCTTTCCAGTTTTGAACGGAAGATATTTCCTTTTTCACCATAGCCCTCCAAGGGCTTCCAAATATCCCTTTGGCAATTCCACAAGAACAGCATTAGCGAAAGGCTTCTTGAAGGGAAAGATGTAACTCTGTGAGATGAATTAACAGAACACAGAGCAGTTTCTCAGAAAGTTTCTTTCCGGTTTTGAACGGAACATATTTCCTTTTTCACCATAGCCCCCTATGGGCTTCCAAATATCCCTTTGCCAATTCCACAAGAACAGCCTTAGCGAAAGGCTTATTGAAGGGAAAGATGTAACTCTGTGAGATGAATTAACAGAACACAGAGCAGTTTTTCAGAAAGCTTCTTTCCAGTTTTCAACGGAAGATATTTCCTTTTTCACCATAGCTCTCTTTGGGCTTCCAAATATCCCTTTGCCAATTCCACAAGAACAGCCTTAGCGAAAGGCTTCTTGAAGGGAAAGATGTAACTCTGTGAGATGAAGTTAACAGAACACAGAGCAGTTTCTCAGAAAGCTTCTTTCCAGTTTTCAATGGAAGATATTTCCTTTTTCACCATAGCCCTCTATGGGCTTCCAAATATCCCTTTGCCAATTCCACAAGAAGAGCCTTAGCGAAAATCTTCTTGAAGGGAAAGAGGTAAATCTGTGAGATGAATTAACAGAACACACAGCAGTTTCTCGGAAAGCTTCTTTCCAATTTTGAACGGAAGATATATCCTTTTTCACCATAGCCCTCTATGGGCTTCCAAATATCCCTTTGCCAATTCCACAAGAACAGCCGTAGCGAAAGGCTTCTTGAAGGGAAAGATGTAACTCTGTGAGATGAATTAACATAACACAGAGTAGTTTCTGAGAAAGCTTCTTTCCAGTTTTGAACGGAAGATATTTCCTTTTTCACCGTAGCCCTCTATGGGCTTCCCAATATCCCTTTGCCAATTCCACAAGAACAGCCTTAGCGAAAGGCTTCTTGAGGGGAAAGATGTAACTCTGTGAGGTGAATTAACAGAACACAGAGCAGTTTCTCAGAAAGCTTCTTTCCAGTTTTGAACGGAAGATATTTCCTTTTTCACCATAGGCCTCTATGGGCTTCCAAATATCCCTTTGCCAATTCCACAAGAACAGCCTTAGCGAAAGGCTTCTTGAAGGGAAAGATGTAACTCTGTGAGATGAATTAACAGAACACAGAGCAGTTTCTCAGAAAGCTTCTTTCCAGTTTTGAACGGAAGATATTTCCTTTTTCACCATAGCCCTCTATAGGCTTCCAAATATCCCTTTGCCAATTCCACAAGAACAGCCTTAGCGAAAGGCTTCTTAAAGGGAAAGATGTAACTCTGTGAGATGAATTAACAGAACACAGAGCAGTTTCTCAGAAAGCTTCTTTCCAGTTTTGAACGGAAGATATTTCCTTTTTCACCATAGCCCTCTATGGGCTTCCAAATATCCCTTTGCCAATTCCACAAGAAGAGCCTTTGCGAAAGGCTTCTTGAAGGAAAAGATGTAACAGTGTGAGATGAATTAACAGAACACAGAGCAGTTTCTCAGAAAGTTTCTTTCCAGGTTTCAACGGAAGATATTTCCTTTGTCATCATAGCCCTCTATGGGCTTCCAAATATCCCTTTGCCAATTCCACAAGAACAGCCTTAGAGAAAGGCTTCTTGAAGGGAAAGGTGTAACTCTGTGAGATGAATTAACAGAACACAGAACGGTATCTCAGAAAGCTTCTTTCCAGTTTTGAACGGAAGATATTTCCTTTTTCACCATAGCCCTCCAAGGGCTTTCAAATATCCCTTTGCCAATTCCACAAGAACAGCATTAGCGAAAGGCTTCTTGAAGGGAAAGATGTAACTGTGTGAGATGAATTAACAGAACACAGAGCAGTTTCTCAGAAAGCTTCTTTCCAGTTTTGAACGGAAGATATTTCCTTTTTCACCATAGCCCTCTCTTTACTTCCAAATATCCCTTTGCCAATTCCACAAGAACAGCCTTAGCCAAAGGCTTCTTGAAGGGAAAGATGTAACTCTGTGAGATGAATTAACAGAACACAGAGCAGTTTCTCAGAAAGCTTCTTTCCAGTTTTGAACGGAAGATATTTCCTTTTTCACCATAGCCCTCTATGGGCTTCGAAATATTCCTTTGCCAATTCCACAAGAACAGCCTTAGCGAAAGGCATCTTGAAGGGAAAGATGTAACTCTGTGAGCTGAATTAACAGAACACACAGCAGTTTCTCAGAAAGCTTCTTTCCAGTTTTGAACGGAAGATATTTCCTTTTTCAGCATAGCCCTCTAAGGGCTTCCAAATATCCCTTTGCCAATTCCACAAGAACAGCCTTAGCGAAAGGCTTCTTGAAGGGAAAGATGTAACTCTGTGAGATGAATTAACAGAACACAGAGCAGTTTCTCAGAAAGCTTCTTTGCAGTTTTGAACGGAAGATATTTCCTTTTTCACCATAGCCCTCTACGGGCTTCCAAATATCTCTTTGCCAATTCCACAAGAACAGCCTTAGCGAAAGGCTTCTTGAAGGGGAACATATAACTCTGTGAGATGAAATAACAGACCACAGAGCAGTTTCTCAGAAAGCCTCTTTCCAGTTTTGAACGGAAGATATTTCCTTTTTCACCATAGCCCTCCAAGGGCTTCCAAATATCCCTTTGGCAATTCCACAAGAACAGCATTAGCGAAAGGCTTCTTGAAGGGAAAGATGTAACTCTGTGAGATGAATTAACAGAACACAGAGCAGTTTCTCAGAAAGCTTCTTTCCAGTTTTGAACGGAAGATATTTCCTTTTTCACCATAGCCCTCTATGGGCTTCCAAATATCCCTTTCCCAATTCCACAAGAACAGCCTTAGCGAAAGGCTTATTGAAGGGAAAGATGTAACTCTGTGAGATGAATTAACAGAACACAGAGCAGTTTTTCAGAAAGCTTCTTTCCAGTTTTCAACGGAAGATATTTCCTTTTTCACCATAGCCCTCTTTGGGCTTCCAAATATCCCTTTGCCAATTCCACAAGAACAGCCTTAGCGAAAGGCTTCTTGAAGGGAAAGATGGAACTCTGTGAGATGAAGTTAACAGAACACAGAGCAGTTTCTCAGAAAGCTTCTTTCCAGTTTTCAATGGAAGATATTTCCTTTTTCACCATAGCCCTCTATGGGCTTCCAAATATCCCTTTGCCAATTCCACAAGAAGAGCCTTAGCGAAAATCTTCTTGAAGGGAAAGAGGTAAATCTGTGAGATGAATTAACAGAACACACAGCAGTTTCTCGGAAAGCTTCTTTCCAATTTTGAACGGAAGATATATCCTTTTTCACCATAGCCCTCTATGGGCTTCCAAATATCCCTTTGCCAATTCCACAAGAACAGCCTTAGCGAAAGGCATCTTGAAGGGAAAGATGTAACTCTGTGAGATGAATTAACAGAACACAGAGCAGTTTCTCAGAAAGCTTCTTTCCAGTTTTGAACGGAAGATATTTCCTTTTTCAGCATAGCCCTCTATGGGCTTCCAAATATCCCTTTGCCAATTCCACAGGAACAGCCGTAGCGAAAGGCTTCTTGAAGGGAAAGATGTAACTCTGTGAGATGAATTAACATAACACAGAGTAGTTTCTGAGAAAGCTTCTTTCCAGTTTTGAACGGAAGATATTTCCTTTTTCACCATAGCCCTCTATGGGCTTCCCAATATCCCTTTGCCAATTCCACAAGAACAGCCTTAGCGAAAGGCTTCTTGAGGGGAAAGATGTAACTCTGTGAGGTGAATTAACAGAACACAGAGCAGTTTCTCAGAAAGCTTCTTTCCAGTTTTGAACGGAAGATATTTCCTTTTTCACCATAGGCCTCTATGGGCTTCCAAATATCCCTTTGCCAATTCCACAAGAACAGCCTTAGCGAAAGGCTTCTTGAAGGGAAAGATGTAACTCTGTGAGATGAATTAACAGAACACAGAGCAGTTTCTCAGAAAGCTTCTTTCCAGTTTTGAACGGAAGATATTTCCTTTTTCACCATAGCCCTCTATAGGCTTCCAAATATCCCTTTGCCAATTCCACAAGAACAGGCTTAGCGAAAGGCTTCTTAAAGGGAAAGATGTAACTCTGTGAGATGAATTAACAGAACACAGAGCAGTTTCTCAGAAAGCTTCTTTCCAGTTTTGAACGGAAGATATTTCCTTTTTCACCATAGCCCTCTATGGGCTTCCAAATATCCCTTTGCCAATTCCACAAGAAGAGCCTTTGCGAAAGGCTTCTTGAAGGAAAAGATGTAACAGTGTGAGATGAATTAACAGAACACAGAGCAGTTTCTCAGAAAGTTTCTTTCCAGGTTTCAACGGAAGATATTTCCTTTGTCATCACAGCCCTCTATGGGCTTCCAAATATCCCTTTGCCAATTCCACAAGAACAGCCTTAGAGAAAGGCTTCTTGAAGGGAAAGGTGTAACTCTGTGAGATGAATTAACAGAACACAGAACGGTATCTCAGAAAGCTTCTTTCCAGTTTTGAACGGAAGATATTTCCTTTTTCACCATAGCCCTCCAAGGGCTTTCAAATATCCCTTTGCCAATTCCACAAGAACAGCATTAGCGAAAGGCTTCTTGAAGGGAAAGATGTAACTCTGTGAGATGAATTAACAGAACACAGAGCAGTTTCTCAGAAAGCTTCTTTCCAGTTTTGAACGGAAGATATTTCCTTTTTCACCATAGCCCTCTAAGGGCTTCCAAATATCCCTTTGCCAATTCCACAAGAACAGCCTTAGCGAAAGGCTTCTTGAAGGGAAAGATGTATCTCTGTGAGATGAATTTACAGAACACAGAGCAGTTTCTCAGAAAGCTTCTTTCCAGTTTTGAACGGAAGATATTTCCTTTTTCACCATAGCCCTCTATGTGCTTCCTAATATCCCTTTGCCCATTCCACAAGAACAGCCTTAGCGAAAGGCTTCTTGAAGGGAAAGATGTAACTCTGTGAAATGAAGTAACAGGACACAGAGCAGTTTTTCAGAAAGCTTCTTTCTAGTTGTGAACTGAAGATATTTCCTTTTTCACCATTGCCCTCTATGGGCTTCCAACTATCTTTGCCAATTCCACAAGAACAGCCTTAGCGAAAGGCTTCTTGAAGGGAAAGATGTAACTCTGTGAGTTGAATTAACAGAACACAGAGCAGATTCTCAGAAAGCTTCTTTCCAGTTTTGAACGGAAGATATTTCCTTTTTCACCATAGCCCTCTATGGGCTTCGAAATATTCCTTTGCCAATTCCACAAGAACAGCTTTAGCGAAAGGCTTCTTGAAGGGAAAGATGTAACTCTGCGAGATGAATTAACAGAACACAGAGCAGTTTCTCAGAAAGCTTCTTTCCAGTTTTGAACGGAAGATATTTCCTTTTTCACCATACCCCTCTATGGGCTTCCAAATATCCCTTTGCCAATTCCACAAGAACAGCCTTAGCGAAAGGCTTCTTGAAGGGAAAGATGCAACTCTGTGAGATGAATTTACAGAACACAGAGCAGTTTCTCCGAAAGCTTCTTTCCAGTTTTGAACGGAAGATATTTCCTTTTTCACCATAGCCCTCCAAGGGCTTCCAAATATCCCTTTGCCAATTCAACAAGAACAGCCTTAGCGAAAGGCTTCTTGAAGGGAAAGATGTAACTCTGTGAGATGAATTAACAGAATACAGAGCAGTTTCCCAGAAATCTTCTTTCCAGATTTGAACGGAAGATATTTCCTTTTTCACCATAGCCCTCTATGGGCTTCCAAATATCCCTTTGCCAATTCCACAAGAACAGCCTTAGCGAAAGGCTTCTTGAAGGGAAACATGTAACTCTGTGAGATGAATTAACAGAACACAGAGCAGTTTCTCCGAAAGCTTCTTTCCAGTTTTGAACGGAAGATATTTCCTTTTTCACCATAGCCCTCTATGGGCTTCCAAATATCCCTTTGCCAATTCCACAAGAACAGCCTTAGCCGAAGGCTTCTTGAAGGGAAATATGTAACTCTGTGAGATGAATTAACAGAACACAGAGCAGTTTCTCAGAAAGCTTCTTTCCAGTTTTGAACGGAAGATATTTCCTTTTTCACCATAGCCCTCTATTTGCTTCCAAATATCCCTTTGCCAATTCCACAAGAACAGCCTTAGCCAAAGGCTTCTTGAAGGGAAAGATGTAACTCTGTGGGATGAATTAACAGAACACAGAGCAGTTTCTCAGAAAGCTTCTTTCCAGTTTTGAACGGAAGATATTTCCTTTTTCACCATAGCCCTCTATGGGCTTCCAAATATCGCTTTGGCAATTCCACAAGAACAGCCTTAGCGAAAGGCTACCTGAAGGGAAAGATGTAACACTGTGAGATGAATGAAGAGAACACAGAGCAGTTTCTCAGAAAGTTCTTTCAAGTTTTGAACGGAAGATAATTCCTTTTTCACCGTAGCCCTCTATGGGCTTCCAAATCTCCCTTTGCCAATTCCAGAAGAACAGCCTTAGCGAAAGGCTTCTTGAAGGGAAAGATGTAACTCTGTGAGATGAATTAACATAACACAGAGCAGTTTCTCAGAAAGCTTCTTTCCAGTTTTGAACGGAAGATATTTCCTTTTTCACCATAGCCCTCTATGGGCTTCCAAATATCCCTTGCCAATTCCACAAGAACAGCCTTAGCAAAAGGCTTCTTGAAGGGAAAGATGTAACTCTGTGACATGAATTAAGAGAACACAGAGCAGTTTCTCAGAAAGCTTCCTTCCAGTTTTGAACGGAAGATATTTCCTTTTTGACCATAGCCCTCTATGGGCTTCCAAATATCCCTTTGCCAATTCCACAAGAACAGCCTTAGAGAAAGGCTTCTTGAAGGGAAAGATGTAACTCTGTGAGATGAATTAACAGAACACAGAGCAGTTTCTCAGAAACTTCTTTCAAGTTTTGAACGGAAGATATTTCCTTTTTCACCATAGCCCTCTATGGGCTTCCAAATATCCCTTTGGCAATTCCACAAGTACAGCCTTAGCGAAAGGCTTCTTGAAGGGAAAGATGTTACTCTGTGAAATGAAGTAACAGAACACAGAGCAGTTTTTCAGAAAGCTTCTTTCCAGTTGTGAACTGAAGATATTTCCTTTTTCACCATAGCCCTCTATGGGCTTCCAAATATCTTTGACAATTCCACAAGAACAGCCTTAGCGAAAGGCTTCTTGAAGGGAAAGATGTAACTCTGTGAGATGAATTAACAGAACACAGAGCAGTTTCTCAGAAAGCTTCTTTCCAGTTTTGAACGGAAGATATTTCCTTTTTCACCATAGCCCTCTATGGGCTTCGAAATATTCCTTTGCCAATTCCACAAGAACAGCCTTAGCGAAAGGCTTCTTGAAGGGAAAGATGTAACTCTGCGAGATGAATTAACAGAACACAGAGCAGTTTCTCAGAAACCTTCTTTCCAGTTTTGAACAGAAGATATTTCCTTTTTCACCATAGCCCTCTATGGGCTTCCAAATCTCCCTTTGCCAATTCCACAAGAACAGCGTTAGCGAAAGGCTTCTTGAAGGGAAAGATGTAACTCTGTGAGATGAATTAACAGAACACAGAGCAGTTTCTCAGAATGCTTCTTTCAAGTTTTGAACGGAAGATATTTCCTTTTTCACCATAGCCCTCTATGGGCTTCCAAATATCCCTTTGCCAATTCCACAAGAACAGCCTTAGCGAAAGGCTTCTTGAAGGGAAAGATGTAACTCTGTGAGATGAATTAACAGAACACAGAGCAGTTTCTCAGAAAGCTTCTTTCCAGTTTTGAACGGAAGATATTTCCTTTTTCACCATAGCCCTCTATGGGCTTCCAAATATCCCTTTGCCAATTCCCCAAGAACAGCCTTAGCGAAAGGCTTCTTGAAGGGAAAGATGTAACTCTGTGAGATGAATTAACAGAACACAGAGCAGTTTCTCAGAAAGCTTCTTTCCAGTTTTGAACAGAAGATATTTCCTTTTTCACCATAGCCCTCTACGGGCTTCCAAATATCTCTTTGCCAATTCCACAAACAGCCATAGCGAAAGGCTTCTTGAAGGGAAAGATGTAACTCTGTGAGATGAATTAACAAAATACAGAGCAGTTTCTCAGAAAGCTTCTTTCCAGATTTGAACGGAAGATATTTCCTTTTTCACCATAGCCCTCTAAGGGCTTCCAAATATCCCTTTGCCAATTCCACAAGAACAGACTTAGCGAAAGGCTTCTTGAAGGGAAAGATGTAACTCTGTGAGATGAATTAACAGAACACAGAGCAGTTTCTCAGAAAGCTTCTTTCCAGTTTTGAACGGAAGATATTTCCTTTTTCACCATAGCCCTCTATGGGCTTCCAAATATCGCTTTGGCAATTCCACAAGAACAGCCTTAGCGAAAGGCTTCTTGAAGAGAAAGATGTAACTCTGGGAGATGAATTAACAGAACACAGAGCCGTTTCTCAGAACGCTTCTTTCCAGGTTTGAACGGAAGATATTTCCTTTTTCATCATAGCCCTCTATGGGCTTCCAAATAGCCCTTTGCAAATTCCACAAGAACAGCCTTAGCGAAAGGCTTCTTGAAGGGAAAGATGTAACTCTGTGAGATGAATTAACAGAGCACAGAGCAGTTTCTCAGAAAGCTTCTTTCCAGTTTTGAACGGAAGATATTTCCTTTTTCACCATAGCCCTCTATGGGCTTCCATATATCCCTTTGCCAATTCCACAAGAGCAGCCTTAGCGAAAGGCTTCTTGAAGGGAAAATGTAACTCTGTGAAATGAATTAACAGAACACAGAGCAGTTTCTCAGAAAGCTCTTTCTAGTTTTCAATGGAAGATATTTCCTTTTTCACCATAGCCCTCTATGGGCTTCCAAATATCCCTTTCCAAATTCCACAAGAACAGCCTTAGCGAAAGGCTTCTTGAAGGGAAAGATGTAACTCTGTGAGATGAATTAACAGAACACAGAGCAGTTTCTCAGAAAGCTTCTTTCCAGTTTTGAACGGAAGATATTTCCTTTTTCACCGTAGCCCTCTATGGGCTTCCAAATATCCCTTTGCCAATTCCACAGAACAGCCTTAGCGAAAGGCTTCTTGAAGGGAAAATGTAACTCTGTGAGATGAATTAACAGAACAGAGAGCAGTTTCTCAGAAAGCTTCTTTCCAGTTTTGAACGGAAGATATTTCCTTTTTCACCATAGCCCTCTATGGGCTTCCAAATATCCCTTTGCCAAATCCACAAGAACAGCCTTAGCGAAAGGCTTCTTGAAGGGAAAGATGTAACTCTGTGAGATGAATTAACAGAACACAGAGCAGTTTCTCAGAAAGCTTCTTTCCAGTTTTGAAAGGAAGATATTTCCTTTTTCACCATACCCCTCTATGGGCTTCCAAATATCCCTTTGGCAATTCCACAAGAACAGCATTAGCAAAAGGCTTCTTGAAGGGAAAGATGTAACTCTGTGAGATGAATTAACAGAACACACAGCAGTTTCTCAGACAGCTTCTTTCCAGTTTTGAACGGAAGATATTTCCTATTTCACCATAGCCCTCTATGGGCTTCCATATATCCCTTTACCAATTCCACAAGAACAGCCTTAGCGAAAGGCTTCTTGAAGGGAAAGATGGAACTCTGTGAGATGAATTAACCGAACACAGAGCAGATTCTCAGAAAGCTTCTTTCCAGTTTTGAACGGAAGATATTTCCTTTTTCACCATAGCCCTCTATGGGCTTCGAAATATTCCTTTGCCAATTCCACAAGAACAGCCTTAGCGAAAGGCTTCTTGAAGGGAAAGATGTAACTCTGCGAGATGAATTAACAGAACACAGAGCAGTTTCTCAGAAAGCTTCTTTCCTGTTTTGAACGGAAGATATTTCCTTTTTCACCATAGCCCTCCAAGGGCTTTCAAATATCCCTTTGCCAATTCCACAAGAACAGCATTAGCGAAAGGCTTCTTGAAGGGAAAGATGTAACTCTGTGAGATGAATTAACAGAACACAGAGCAGTTTCTCAGAAAGCTTCTTTCCAGTTTTGAACGGAAGATATTTCCTTTTTCACCATAGCCCTCTAAGGGCTTCCAAATATCCCTTTGCCAATTCCACAAGAACAGCCTTAGCGAAAGGCTTCTTGAAGGGAAAGATGTATCTCTGTGAGATGAATTTACAGAACACAGAGCAGTTTCTCAGAAAGCTTCTTTCCAGTTTTGAACGGAAGATATTTCCTTTTTCACCATAGCCCTCTATGGGCTTCCTAATATCCCTTTGCCAATTCCACAAGAACAGCCTTAGCGAAAGGCTTCTTGAAGGGAAAGATGTAACTCTGTGAAATGAAGTAACAGGACACAGAGCAGTTTTTCAGAAAGCTTCTTTCTAGTTGTGAACTGAAGATATTTCCTTTTTCACCATTGCCCTCTATGGGCTTCCAACTATCTTTGCCAATTCCACAAGAACAGCCTTAGCGAAAGGCTTCTTGAAGGGAAAGATGTAACTCTGTGAGTTGAATTAACAGAACACAGAGCAGATTCTCAGAAAGCTTCTTTCCAGTTTTGAACGGAAGATATTTCCTTTTTCACCATAGCCCTCTATGGGCTTCGAAATATTCCTTTGCCAATTCCACAAGAACAGCTTTAGCGAAAGGCTTCTTGAAGGGAAAGATGTAACTCTGCGAGATGAATTAACAGAACACAGAGCAGTTTCTCAGAAAGCTTCTTTCCAGTTTTGAACGGAAGATATTTCCTTTTTCACCATACCCCTCTATGGGCTTCCAAATATCCCTTTGCCAATTCCACAAGAACAGCCTTAGCGAAAGGCTTCTTGAAGGGAAAGATGCAACTCTGTGAGATGAATTTACAGAACACAGAGCAGTTTCTCCGAAAGCTTCTTTCCAGTTTTGAACGGAAGATATTTCCTTTTTCACCATAGCCCTCCAAGGGCTTCCAAATATCCCTTTGCCAATTCAACAAGAACAGCCTTAGCGAAAGGCTTCTTGAAGGGAAAGATGTAACTCTGTGAGATGAATTAACAGAATACAGAGCAGTTTCCCAGAAATCTTCTTTCCAGATTTGAACGGAAGATATTTCCTTTTTCACCATAGCCCTCTATGGGCTTCCAAATATCCCTTTGCCAATTCCACAAGAACAGCCTTAGCGAAAGGCTTCTTGAAGGGAAACATGTAACTCTGTGAGATGAATTAACAGAACACAGAGCAGTTTCTCCGAAAGCTTCTTTCCAGTTTTGAACGGAAGATATTTCCTTTTTCACCATAGCCCTCTATGGGCTTCCAAATATCCCTTTGCCAATTCCACAAGAACAGCCTTAGCCGAAGGCTTCTTGAAGGGAAATATGTAACTCTGTGAGATGAATTAACAGAACACAGAGCAGTTTCTCAGAAAGCTTCTTTCCAGTTTTGAACGGAAGATATTTCCTTTTTCACCATAGCCCTCTATTTGCTTCCAAATATCCCTTTGCCAATTCCACAAGAACAGCCTTAGCCAAAGGCTTCTTGAAGGGAAAGATGTAACTCTGTGGGATGAATTAACAGAACACAGAGCAGTTTCTCAGAAAGCTTCTTTCCAGTTTTGAACGGAAGATATTTCCTTTTTCACCATAGCCCTCTATGGGCTTCCAAATATCGCTTTGGCAATTCCACAAGAACAGCCTTAGCGAAAGGCTTCCTGAAGGGAAAGATGTAACACTGTGAGATGAATGAAGAGAACACAGAGCAGTTTCTCAGAAAGTTCTTTCAAGTTTTGAACGGAAGATAATTCCTTTTTCACCGTAGCCCTCTATGGGCTTCCAAATCTCCCTTTGCCAATTCCAGAAGAACAGCCTTAGCGAAAGGCTTCTTGAAGGGAAAGATGTAACTCTGTGAGATGAATTAACATAACACAGAGCAGTTTCTCAGAAAGCTTCTTTCCAGTTTTGAACGGAAGATATTTCCTTTTTCACCATAGCCCTCTATGGGCTTCCAAATATCCCTTGCCAATTCCACAAGAACAGCCTTAGCAAAAGGCTTCTTGAAGGGAAAGATGTAACTCTGTGACATGAATTAAGAGAACACAGAGCAGTTTCTCAGAAAGCTTCCTTCCAGTTTTGAACGGAAGATATTTCCTTTTTGACCATAGCCCTCTATGGGCTTCCAAATATCCCTTTGCCAATTCCACAAGAACAGCCTTAGAGAAAGGCTTCTTGAAGGGAAAGATGTAACTCTGTGAGATGAATTAACAGAACACAGAGCAGTTTCTCAGAAACTTCTTTCAAGTTTTGAACGGAAGATATTTCCTTTTTCACCATAGCCCTCTATGGGCTTCCAAATATCCCTTTGGCAATTCCACAAGTACAGCCTTAGCGAAAGGCTTCTTGAAGGGAAAGATGTTACTCTGTGAAATAAAGTAACAGAACACAGAGCAGTTTTTCAGAAAGCTTCTTTCCAGTTGTGAACTGAAGATATTTCCTTTTTCACCATAGCCCTCTATGGGCTTCCAAATATCTTTGACAATTCCACAAGAACAGCCTTAGCGAAAGGCTTCTTGAAGGGAAAGATGTAACTCTGTGAGATGAATTAACAGAACACAGAGCAGTTTCTCAGAAAGCTTCTTTCCAGTTTTGAACGGAAGATATTTCCTTTTTCACCATAGCCCTCTATGGGCTTCGAAATATTCCTTTGCCAATTCCACAAGAACAGCCTTAGCGAAAGGCTTCTTGAAGGGAAAGATGTAACTCTGCGAGATGAATTAACAGAACACAGAGCAGTTTCTCAGAAACCTTCTTTCCAGTTTTGAACAGAAGATATTTCCTTTTTCACCATAGCCCTCTATGGGCTTCCAAATCTCCCTTTGCCAATTCCACAAGAACAGCGTTAGCGAAAGGCTTCTTGAAGGGAAAGATGTAACTCTGTGAGATGAATTAACAGAACACAGAGCAGTTTCTCAGAATGCTTCTTTCAAGTTTTGAACGGAAGATATTTCCTTTTTCACCATAGCCCTCTATGGGCTTCCAAATATCCCTTTGCCAATTCCACAAGAACAGCCTTAGCGAAAGGCTTCTTGAAGGGAAAGATGTAACTCTGTGAGATGAATTAACAGAACACAGAGCAGTTTCTCAGAAAGCTTCTTTCCAGTTTTGAACGGAAGATATTTCCTTTTTCACCATAGCCCTCTATGGGCTTCCAAATATCCCTTTGCCAATTCCCCAAGAACAGCCTTAGCGAAAGGCTTCTTGAAGGGAAAGATGTAACTCTGTGAGATGAATTAACAGAACACAGAGCAGTTTCTCAGAAAGTTTCTTTCCAGTTTTGAACAGAAGATATTTCCTTTTTCACCATAGCCCTCTACGGGCTTCCAAATATCTCTTTGCCAATTCCACAAACAGCCATAGCGAAAGGCTTCTTGAAGGGAAAGATGTAACTCTGTGAGATGAATTAACAAAATACAGAGCAGTTTCTCAGAAAGCTTCTTTCCAGATTTGAACGGAAGATATTTCCTTTTTCACCATAGCCCTCTAAGGGCTTCCAAATATCCCTTTGCCAATTCCACAAGAACAGACTTAGCGAAAGGCTTCTTGAAGGGAAAGATGTAACTCTGTGAGATGAATTAACAGAACACAGAGCAGTTTCTCAGAAAGCTTCTTTCCAGTTTTGAACGGAAGATATTTCCTTTTTCACCATAGCCCTCTATGGGCTTCCAAATATCGCTTTGGCAATTCCACAAGAACAGCCTTAGCGAAAGGCTTCTTGAAGAGAAAGATGTAACTCTGGGAGATGAATTAACAGAACACAGAGCCGTTTCTCAGAACGCTTCTTTCCAGGTTTGAACGGAAGATATTTCCTTTTTCATCATAGCCCTCTATGGGCTTCCAAATAGCCCTTTGCAAATTCCACAAGAACAGCCTTAGCGAAAGGCTTCTTGAAGGGAAAGATGTAACTCTGTGAGATGAATTAACAGAGCACAGAGCAGTTTCTCAGAAAGCTTCTTTCCAGTTTTGAACGGAAGATATTTCCTTTTTCACCATAGCCCTCTATGGGCTTCCAAATATCCCTTTGCCAATTCCACAAGAGCAGCCTTAGCGAAAGGCTTCTTGAAGGGAAAATGTAACTCTGTGAAATGAATTAACAGAACACAGAGCAGTTTCTCAGAAAGCTCTTTCTAGTTTTCAATGGAAGATATTTCCTTTTTCACCATAGCCCTCTATGGGCTTCCAAATATCCCTTTCCAAATTCCACAAGAACAGCCTTAGCGAAAGGCTTCTTGAAGGGAAAGATGTAACTCTGTGAGATGAATTAACAGAACACAGAGCAGTTTCTCAGAAAGCTTCTTTCCAGTTTTGAACGGAAGATATTTCCTTTTTCACCGTAGCCCTCTATGGGCTTCCAAATATCCCTTTGCCAATTCCACAGAACAGCCTTAGCGAAAGGCTTCTTGAAGGGAAAATGTAACTCTGTGAGATGAATTAACAGAACAGAGAGCAGTTTCTCAGAAAGCTTCTTTCCAGTTTTGAACGGAAGATATTTCCTTTTTCACCATAGCCCTCTATGGGCTTCCAAATATCCCTTTGCCAAATCCACAAGAACAGCCTTAGCGAAAGGCTTCTTGAAGGGAAAGATGTAACTCTGTGAGATGAATTAACAGAACACAGAGCAGTTTCTCAGAAAGCTTCTTTCCAGTTTTGAAAGGAAGATATTTCCTTTTTCACCATACCCCTCTATGGGCTTCCAAATATCCCTTTGGCAATTCCACAAGAACAGCATTAGCAAAAGGCTTCTTGAAGGGAAAGATGTAACTCTGTGAGATGAATTAACAGAACACACAGCAGTTTCTCAGACAGCTTCTTTCCAGTTTTGAACGGAAGATATTTCCTATTTCACCATAGCCCTCTATGGGCTTCCATATATCCCTTTACCAATTCCACAAGAACAGCCTTAGCGAAAGGCTTCTTGAAGGGAAAGATGGAACTCTGTGAGATGAATTAACCGAACACAGAGCAGATTCTCAGAAAGCTTCTTTCCAGTTTTGAACGGAAGATATTTCCTTTTTCACCATAGCCCTCTATGGGCTTCGAAATATTCCTTTGCCAATTCCACAAGAACAGCCTTAGCGAAAGGCTTCTTGAAGGGAAAGATGTAACTCTGCGAGATGAATTAACAGAACACAGAGCAGTTTCTCAGAAAGCTTCTTTCCTGTTTTGAACGGAAGATATTTCCTTTTTCACCATAGCCCTCTATGGGCTTCCAAATATACCTTTGCCAATTCCACTAGAACAGCCTTACCGAAAGGCTTCTTGAAGGGAAAGATGTAACTCTGTGACATGAATTAAGAGAACACAGATCAGTTTCTCAGAAAGCTTCTTTCCAGTTTTGAACGGAAGATATTTCCTTTTTCACCATAGCCCTCTATGGGCTTCCAAATATCCATTTGCCAATTCCACAAGAACAGCCTTAGCGAAAGGCTTACTGAAGGGAAAGATGTAACTCTGTGAGATGAATTAACAGAACACAGAGCAGTTTCTCAGAAAGCTTCTTTGCAGTTTTGATCGGAAGATATTTCCTTTGTCACCATAGCCCTCTACGGGCTTCCAAATATCTCTTTGCCAATTCCACAAGAACAGCCTTAGCGAAAGGCTTCTTGAAGGGAAAGATCTAACTCTGTGAGACGAATTAACATAATACAGAGCAGTTTCTCAGAAATCTTCTTTCCAGATTTGAACGGAAGATATTTCCTTTTTCACCATAGCCCTCTATGGGCTTCCAAATATCCCTTTGCCAATTCCACAAGAACAGCCTTAGCGAAAGGCTTCTTGAAGGGAAAGATGCAACTCTGTGACATGAATTAACACAACACAGAGCAGTTTCTCCGAAAGCTTCTTTCCAGTTTTGAACGGAAGATATTTCCTTTTTCACCATAGCCCTCTATGGGCTTCCAAATATCCCTTTGCCAATTCCACAAGAACAGCCTTAGCGAAAGGCTTCTTGAAGGGAAAGATGTAACTCTGTGAGATGAATTAACAGAACACAGAGCAGTTTCTCAGAAAGCTTCTTTCCAGTTTTGAACGGAAGATATTTCCTTTTTCACCATAGCCCTCTCTTTGCTTCCAAATATCCCTTTGCCAATTCCACAAGAACAGCCTTAGCCAAAGGCTTCTTGAAGGGAAAGATGTAACTCTGTGAGATGAATTAACAGAACACAGATCAGATTCTCAGAAAGCTTCTTTCCAGTTTTGAACGGAAGATATTTCCTTTTTCACCATAGCCCTCTATGGGCTTCCAAATATCGCTTTGGCAATTCCACAAGGACAGCCTTAGCGAAAAGCTTCTTGAAGGGAAAGATGTAACTCTGTGAGATGAATTAACAGAACACAGAGCAGTTTCTCAGAAAGTTTCTTTCCAGTTTTGAACGGAAGATATTTCCTTTTTCACCATAGCCCTCTATGGGCTTCCAAATATCCCTTTGCCAATTCCACAAGAACAGCCTTAGCGAAAGGCTTCCTGAAGGGAAAGATGTAACACTGTGAGATGAATAAAGAGAACACAGAGCAGTTTCTCAGAAAGTTCTTTCAAGTTTTGAACGGAAGATATTTCCTTTTTCACCGTAGCCCTCTATGGGCTTCCAAATATCCCTTTGCCAATTCCAGAAGAACAGCCTTAGCGAAAGGCTTCTTGAAGGGAAGGATGTAACTCTGTGAGATGAATTAACAGAACACAGAGCAGTTTCTCAGAAAGCTTCTTTCCAGTTTTGAACGGAAGATATTTCCTTTTTCACCATAGCCCTCTATGGGCTTCCAAATATCGCTTGCCAATTCCACAAGAAGAGCCTTAGCAAAAGGCTTCTTGAAGGGAAAGATGTAACTCTGTGACATGAATTAAGAAAACACAGAGCAGTTTCTCAGAAAGCTTCTTTCCAGTTTTGAACGGAAGATATTTCCTTTTTGACCATAGCCCTCTATGGGCTTCCAAATATCCCTTTGCCAATTCCACAAGAACAGACTTAGCGAAAGGCTTATTGAAGGGAAAGATGTAACTCTGTGAGATGAATAAACAGAACACAGAGCAGTTTCTCAGAAACTTCTTTCCAGTTGTGAACTGAAGATATTTCCTTTATCACCATAGCCCTCTATGGGCTTCGAAATATCTTTGACAATTCCACAAGAACAGCCTTAGCGAAAGGCTTCTTGAAGGGAAAGATGTAACTCTGTGAGATGAATTAACAGAACACAGAGCAGTTTCTCAGAAAGCTTCTTTCCAGTTTTGAACGGAAGATATTTCCTTTTTCACCATAGCCCTCTATGGGCTTCGAAATATTCCTTTGCCAATTCCACAAGAACAGCCTTAGCGAAAGGCATCTTGAAGGGAAAGATGTAACTCTGTGAGCTGAATTAACAGAACACAGAGCAGTTTCTCAGAAAGCTTCTTTCCAGTTTTGAACGGAAGATATTTCCTTTTTCAGCATAGCCCTCTAAGGGCTTCCAAATATCCCTTTGCCAATTCCACAAGAACAGCCTTAGCGAAAGGCTTCTTGAAGGGAAAGATGTAACTCTGTGAGATGAATTAACAGCACACAGAGCAGTTTCTCAGAAAGCTTCTTTCCAGTTTTGAACGGAAGATATTTCCTTTTTCACCATAGCCCTCCAAGGGCTTCCAAATATCCCTTTGCCAATTCCACAAGAACAGCCTTAGCGAAAGGCTTCTTGAAGGGAATGATGTAACTCTGTGAGATGAATTAACAGATCACAGAGCAGTTTCTCAGAAAGCTTCTTTGCAGTTTTGAACGGAAGATATTTCCTTTTTCACCATAGCCCTCTACGGGCTTCCAAATATCTCTTTGCCAATTCCACAAGAACAGCCTTAGCGAAAGGCTTCTTGGAGGGGAACATATAACTCTGTGAGATGAAATAACAGAACACAGAGCAGTTTCTCAGAAAGCTTCTTTCCAGTTTTGAACGGAAGATATTTTCTTTTTCACCATAGCCCTCTATGGGCTTCCAAATATTCCTTTGCCAATTCCACAAGAACAGCCTTAGCGAAAGGCTTCTTGAAGGGAAAGGTGTAACTCTGTGAGATGAATTAACAGAACACAGAGCGGTATCTCAGAAAGCTTCTTTCCAGTTTTGAACGGAAGATATTTCCTTTTTCACCATAGCCCTCCAAGGGTTTCCAAATATCCCTTTGCCAATTCCACAAGAACAGCATTAGCGAAAGGCTTCTTGAAGGGAAAGATGTAACTCTGTGAGATGAATTAACAGAACACAGAGCAGTTTCTCAGAAAGCTTCTTTCCAGTTTTGAACGGAAGATATTTCCTTTTTCACCATAGCCCTCTATGGGCTTCCAAATATCCCTTTGCCAATTCCACACGAACAGCCTTAGCGAAAGGCTTCTTGAAGGGAAAGATGTAACTCTGTGAGATGAATTAACAGAACACAGACCAGTTTCTCAAAAAGCTTCTTTGAGTTTTGAACGGAAGATATTTCCATTTTCACCATAGCCCTCTATGGGCTTGCAAATATCCCTTTGCCAATTCCACAAGAACAGCGTTAGCGAAAGGCTTCTTGAAGGGAAAGATGAAACTCTGTGAGATGAATTAACAGAACACAGAGCAGTTTCTCAGAAACTTCTTTCCAGTTGTGAACTGAAGATATTTCCTTTATCACCATAGCCCTCTATGGGCTTCGAAATATCTTTGACAATTCCACAAGAACAGCCTTAGCGAAAGGCTTCTTGAAGGGAAAGATGTAACTCTGTGAGATGAATTAACAGAACACAGAGCAGTTTCTCAGAAAGCTTCTTTCCAGTTTTGAACGGAAGATATTTCCTTTTTCACCATAGCCCTCTATGGGCTTCGAAATATTCCTTTGCCAATTCCACAAGAACAGCCTTAGCGAAAGGCATCTTGAAGGGAAAGATGTAACTCTGTGAGCTGAATTAACAGAACACAGAGCAGTTTCTCAGAAAGCTTCTTTCCAGTTTTGAACGGAAGATATTTCCTTTTTCAGCATAGCCCTCTAAGGGCTTCCAAATATCCCTTTGCCAATTCCACAAGAACAGCCTTAGCGAAAGGCTTCTTGAAGGGAAAGATGTAACTCTGTGAGATGAATTAACAGCACACAGAGCAGTTTCTCAGAAAGCTTCTTTCCAGTTTTGAACGGAAGATATTTCCTTTTTCACCATAGCCCTCCAAGGGCTTCCAAATATCCCTTTGCCAATTCCACAAGAACAGCCTTAGCGAAAGGCTTCTTGAAGGGAATGATGTAACTCTGTGAGATGAATTAACAGATCACAGAGCAGTTTCTCAGAAAGCTTCTTTGCAGTTTTGAACGGAAGATATTTCCTTTTTCACCATAGCCCTCTACGGGCTTCCAAATATCTCTTTGCCAATTCCACAAGAACAGCCTTAGCGAAAGGCTTCTTGGAGGGGAACATATAACTCTGTGAGATGAAATAACAGAACACAGAGCAGTTTCTCAGAAAGCTTCTTTCCAGTTTTGAACGGAAGATATTTTCTTTTTCACCATAGCCCTCTATGGGCTTCCAAATATTCCTTTGCCAATTCCACAAGAACAGCCTTAGCGAAAGGCTTCTTGAAGGGAAAGGTGTAACTCTGTGAGATGAATTAACAGAACACAGAGCGGTATCTCAGAAAGCTTCTTTCCAGTTTTGAACGGAAGATATTTCCTTTTTCACCATAGCCCTCCAAGGGTTTCCAAATATCCCTTTGCCAATTCCACAAGAACAGCATTAGCGAAAGGCTTCTTGAAGGGAAAGATGTAACTCTGTGAGATGAATTAACAGAACACAGAGCAGTTTCTCAGAAAGCTTCTTTCCAGTTTTGAACGGAAGATATTTCCTTTTTCACCATAGCCCTCTATGGGCTTCCAAATATCCCTTTGCCAATTCCACACGAACAGCCTTAGCGAAAGGCTTCTTGAAGGGAAAGATGTAACTCTGTGAGATGAATTAACAGAACACAGACCAGTTTCTCAAAAAGCTTCTTTGAGTTTTGAACGGAAGATATTTCCATTTTCACCATAGCCCTCTATGGGCTTGCAAATATCCCTTTGCCAATTCCACAAGAACAGCGTTAGCGAAAGGCTTCTTGAAGGGAAAGATGAAACTCTGTGAGATGAATTAACAGAACACAGAGCAGTTTCTCCGAATGCTTCTTTCCAGTTTTGAACGGAAGATATTTCCTTTTTCACCATAGCCCTCTATGGGCTTCCAAATATCCCTTTGCCAATTCCACAAGAACAGCCTTAGCGAAAGGCTTCTTGAAGGGAAAGGTGTAACTCTGTGAGATGAATTAACAGAACACACAGCAGTTTCCCAGAAAGCTTCTTTCCAGTTTTGAACGGAAGATATTTCCTTTTTCACCATAGCCCTCTAAGGGCTTCCAAATATCCCTTTGCCAATTCCACAAGAACAGCCTTAGCGAAAGGCTTCTTGAAGGGAAAGATGTAACTCTGTGAAATGAAGTAACAGAACACAGAGCAGTTTTTCAGAAAGCTTCTTTCCAGTTGTGAACTGAAGATATTTCCTTTTTCACCATAGCCCTCTATGGGCTTCCAACTATCTTTGACAATTCCACAAGAACAGCCTTAGCGAAAGGCTTCTTGAAGGGAAAGATGTAACTCTGTGAGATGAATTAACAGAACACAGAGCAGATTCTCAGAAAGCTTCTTTCCAGTTTTGAACGGAAGATATTTCGTTTTTCACCATAGCCCTCTATGGGCTTCGAAATATTCCTTTGCCAATTCCACAAGAACAGCCTTAGCGAAAGGCTTCTTGAAGGGAAAGATGTAACTCTGCGAGATGAATTAACAGAACACAGAGCAGTTTCTCAGAAAGCTTCTTTCCAGTTTTGAACGGAAGATATTTCCTTTTTCACCATACCCCTCTATGGGCTTCCAAATATCCCTTTGCCAATTCCACAAGAACAGCCTTAGCGAAAGGCTTCTTGAAGGGAAAGATGTAACTCTGTGAGATGAATTAACAGAATACAGAGCAGTTTCTCAGAAAGCTTCTTTCCAGTTTTGAACGGAAGATATTTCCTTTTTCACCATAGCCCTCTATGGGCTTCCAAATATCCCTTTGCCAATTCCACAAGAACAGCCTTAGCGAAAGGCTTCTTGAAGGGAAAGATGTAACTCTGTGAAATGAATTAAGAGAACACAGATCAGTTTCTCAGAAAGCTTCTTTCCAGTTTTGAACGGAAGATATTTCCTTTTTCACCATAGCCCTCTATGGGCTTCCAAATATCCATTTGCCAATTCCACAAGAACAGCCTTAGCGAAAGGCTTCCTGAAGGGAAGATGTAACTCTGTGAGATGAATAAACAGAACACAGAGCAGTTTATCAGAAACTTCTTTCAAGTTTTGAACGGAAGATATTTCCTTTTTCACCATAGCCCTCTATGGGCTTCCAAATCTCCCTTTGCCAATTCCACAAGAACAGCCTTAGCGAAAGGCTTCTTGAAGGGAAAGATGTAACTCTGTGAGATGAATTAACAGAACACAGAGCAGTTTCTCAGAATGCTTCTTTCCAGTTTTGAACGGAAGATATTTCCTTTTTCTCCATAGCCCTCTAAGGGCTTCCAAATATCCCTTTCCCAATTCCACAAGAACAGCCTTAGCGAAAGGCTTCTTGAAGGGAAAGATGTAACTCTGTGAGATGAATTAACAGCACACAGAGCAGTTTCTCAGAAAGCTTCTTTCCAGTTTTGAACGGAAGATATTTCCTTTATCAATATAGCCCTCTATGGGCATCCAAATATCCCTCTGCCAATTCCACAAGAACAGCCTTAGCGAAACGCTTCTTGAAGGGAAAGATGTAACTCTGTGAGATGAAGTAACAGAACACAGAGCAGTTTCTCAGAAAGCTTCTTTGCAGTTTTGAACGGAAGATATTTCCTTTGTCACCATAGCCCTCTACGGGCTTCCAAATATCTCTTTGCCAATTCCACAAGAACAGCCTTAGCGAAAGGCTTCTTGAAGGGAAAGATGTAACTCTGTGAGATGAATTAACAGAATACAGAGCAGTTTCTCAGAAATCTTCTTTCCAGATTTGAACGGAAGATATTTCCTTTTTCACCATAGCCCTCTATGGGCTTCCAAATATCCCTTTGCCAATTCCACAAGAACAGCCTTAGCGAAAGGCTTCTTGAAGGGAAAGATGCAACTCTGTGAGATGAATTAACAGAACACAGAGCAGTTTCTCCGAAAGCTTTTTTCCAGTTTTGAACGGAAGATATTTCCTTTTTCACCATAGCCCTCTATGGGCTTCCAAATATCCCTTTGCCAATTCCACAAGAACAGCCTTAGCGAAAGGCTTCTTGAAGGGAAAGATGTAACTCTGTGAGATGAATTAACAGAACACAGAGCAGTTTCTCAGAAAGCTTCTTTCCAGTTTTGAACGGAAGATATTTCCTTTTTCACCATAGCCCTCTATTTGCTTCCAAATATCCCTTTGCCAATTCCACAAGAACAGCCTTAGCCAAAGGCTTCTAGAAGGGAAAGATGTAACTCTGTGAGATGAATTAACAGAACACAGAGCAGTTTCTCATAAAGCTTCTTTCCAGTTTTGAACGGAAGATATTTCCTTTTTCACCATAGCCCTCTATGGGCTTCCAAATATCCCTTGCCAATTCCACAAGAAGAGCCTTAGCAAAAGGCTTCTTGAAGGGAAAGATGTAACTCTGTGACATGAATTAAGAGAACACAGAGCAGTTTCTCAGAAAGCTTCTTTCCAGTTTTGAACGGAAGATATTTCCTTTTTGACCTTAGCCCTCTATGGGCTTCCAAATATCCCTTTGCCAATTCCACAAGAACAGCCTTAGCGAAAGGCTTATTGAAGGGAAAGATGTAACTCTGTGAGATGAATTAACAGAACACAGAGCAGTTTCTCAGAAACTTCTTTCCAGTTGTGAACTGAAGATATTTCCTTTATCACCATAGCCCTCTATGGGCTTCGAAATATCTTTGACAATTCCACAAGAACAGCCTTAGCGAAAGGCTTCTTGAAGGGAAAGATGTAACTCTGTGAGATGAATTAACAGAACACAGAGCAGTTTCTCAGAAAGCTTCTTTCCAGTTTTGAACGGAAGATATTTCCTTTTTCACCAGAGCCCTCTATGGGCTTCGAAATATTCCTTTGCCAATTCCACAAGAACAGCCTTAGCGAAAGGCATCTTGAAGGGAAAGATGTAACTCTGTGAGCTGAATTAACAGAACACAGAGCAGTTTCTCAGAAAGCTTCTTTCCAGTTTTGAACGGAAGATATTTCCTTTTTCAGCATAGCCCTCTAAGGGCTTCCAAATATCCATTTGCCAATTCCACAAGAACAGCCTTAGCGAAAGGCTTCCTGAAGGGAAAGATGTAACTCTGTGAGATGAATAAACAGAACACAGAGCAGTTTATCAGAAACTTCTTTCAAGTTTTGAACGGAAGATATTTCCTTTTTCACCATAGCCCTCTATGGGCTTCCAAATCTCCCTTTGCCAATTCCACAAGAACAGCCTTAGCGAAAGGCTTCTTGAAGGGAAAGATGTAACTCTGTGAGATGAATTAACAGAACACAGAGCAGTTTCTCAGAATGCTTCTTTCCAGTTTTGAACGGAAGATATTTCCTTTTTCACCATAGCCCTCTATGGGCTTCCAAATATCCCTTTCCCAATTCCACAAGAACAGCCTTAGCGAAAGGCTTCTTGAAGGGAAAGATGTAACTCTGTGAGATGAATTAACAGCACACAGAGCAGTTTCTCAGAAAGCTTCTTTCCAGTTTTGAACGGAAGATATTTCCTTTTTCAATATAGCCCTCTATGGGCTTCCAAATATCCCTTTGCCAATTCCACAAGAACAGCCTTAGCGAAAGGCTTCTTGAAGGGAAAGGTGTAACTCTGTGAGATGAATTAACAGAACACAGAGCAGTTTCTCAGAAAGCTTCTTTGCAGTTTTGAACGGAAGATATTTCCTTTGTCACCATAGCCCTCTACGGGCTTCCAAATATCTCTTTGCCAATTCCACAAGAACAGCCTTAGCGAAAGGCTTCTTGAAGGGAAAGATGTAACTCTGTGAGATGAATTAACAGAATACAGAGCAGTTTCTCAGAAATCTTCTTTCCAGATTTGAACGGAAGATATTTCCTTTTTCACCATAGCCCTCTATGGGCTTCCAAATATCCCTTTGCCAATTCCACAAGAACAGCCTTAGCGAAAGGCTTCTTGAAGGGAAAGATGCAACTCTGTGAGATGAATTAACAGAACACAGAGCAGTTTCTCCGAAAGCTTCTTTCCAGTTTTGAACGGAAGATATTTCCTTTTTCACCATAGCCCTCTATGGGCTTCCAAATATCCCTTTGCCAATTCCACAAGAACAGCCTTAGCGAAAGGCTTCTTGAAGGGAAAGATGTAACTCTGTGAGATGAATTTAGAGAACACCGAGCAGTTTCTCAGAAAGCTTCTTTCCAGTTTTGAACGGAAGATATTTCCTTTTTCACCATAGCCCTCTATGGGCTTCCAAATATCCCTTTGCCAATTCCACAAGAACAGCCTTAGCCAAAGGCTTCTTGAAGGGAAAGATGTAACTCTGTGAGATGAATTAACAGAACACAGAGCAGTTTCTCAGAAAGCTTCTTTCCAGTTTTGAACGGAAGATATTTCCTTTTTCACCATAGCCCTCTATGGGCTTCCAAATATCGCTTTGGCAATTCCACAAGGACAGCCTTAGCGAAAAGCTTCTTGAAGGGAAAGATGTAACTCTGTGACATGAATTAAGAGAACACAGAGCAGTTTCTCAGAAAGCTTCTTTCCAGTTTTGAACGGAAGATATTTCCTTTTTCACCATAGCCCTCTATGGGCTTCCAAATATCCCTTTGCCAATTCCACAAGAACAGCCTTAGCGAAAGGCTTCCTGAAGGGAAAGATGTAACACTGTGAGATGAATAAAGAGAACACAGAGCAGTTTCTCAGAAAGTTCTTTCAAGTTTTGAACGGAAGATATTTCCTTTTTCACCGTAGCCCTCTATGGGCTTCCAAATATCCCTTTGCCAATTCCAGAAGAACAGCCTTAGCGAAAGGCTTCTTGAAGGGAAAGAAGTAACTCTGTGAGATGAATTAACAGAACACAGAGCAGTTTTTCAGAAAGCTTCTTTCCAGTTGTGAACTGAAGATATTTCCTTTTTCACCATAGCCCTCTATGGGCTTCCAAATATCTTTGACAATTACACAAGAACAGCCTTAGCGAAAGGCTTCTTGAAGGGAAAGATGTAACTCTGTGAGATTAATTAACAGAACAGAGAGCAGTTTCTCAGAAAGCTTCTTTCCAGTTTTGAACGGAAGATATTTCCTTTTTCACCATAGCCCTCTATGGGCTTCGAAATATTCCTTTGCCAATTCCACAAGAACAGCCTTAGCGAAAGGCATCTTGAAGGGAAAGATGTAACTCTGTGAGATGAATTAACAGAACACAGAGCAGTTTCTCAGAAAGCTTCTTTCCAGTTTTGAACGGAAGATATTTCCTTTTTCAGCATAGCCCTCTAAGGGCTTCCAAATATCCCTTTGCCAATTCCACAAGAACAGCCATAGCGAAAGGCTTCTTGAAGGGAAAGATGTAACTCTGTGAGATGAATTAACAGAACACAGAGCAGTTTCTCAGAAAGCTTCTTTCCAGTTTTGAACGGAAGATATTTCCTTTTTCACCATAGCCCTCTATGGGCTTCCTAATATCCCTTTGCCAATTCCACAAGAACAGCCTTAGCGAAAGGCTTCTTGAAGGGAAAGATGTAACTCTGTGAAATGAAGTAACAGAACACAGAGCAGTTTTTCAGAAAGCTTCTTTCCAGTTGTGAACTGAAGATATTTCCTTTTTCACCATAGCCCTCTATGGGCTTCCAACTATCTTTGACAATTATACAAGAACAGCCTTAGCGAAAGGCTTCTTGAAGGGAAAGATGTAACTCTGTGAGATGAATTAAGCGAACACAGAGCAGATTCTCAGAAAGCTTCTTTCCAGTTTTGAACGGAAGATATTTCCTTTTTCACCATAGCCCTCTCTTTGCTTCCAAATATCCCTTTGCCAATTCCACAAGAACAGCCTTAGCCAAAGGCTTCTTGAAGGGAAAGATGTAACTCTGTGAGATGAATTAACAGAACACAGAGCAGTTTCTCAGAAAGCTTCTTTCCAGTTTTGAACGGAAGATATTTCCTTTTTCACCATAGCCCTCTATGGGCTTCCAAATATCGCTTTGGCAATTCCACAAGGACAGCCTTAGCGAAAAGCTTCTTGAAGGGAAAGATGTAACTCTGTGAGATGAATTAACAGAACACAGAGCAGTTTCTCAGAAAGTTTCTTTCCAGTTTTGAACGGAAGATATTTCCTTTTTCACCATAGCCCTCTATGGGCTTCCAAATATCCCTTTGCCAATTCCACAAGAACAGCCTTAGCGAAAGGCTTCCTGAAGGGAAAGATGTAACACTGTGAGATGAATAAAGAGAACACAGAGCAGTTTCTCAGAAAGTTCTTTCAAGTTTTGAACGGAAGATATTTCCTTTTTCACCGTAGCCATCTATGGGCTTCCAAATATCCCTTTGCCAATTCCAGAAGAACAGCCTTAGCGAAAGGCTTCTTGAAGGGAAAGATGTAACTCTGTGAGATGAATTAACAGAACACAGAGCAGTTTCTCAGAAAGCTTCTTTCCAGTTTTGAACGGAAGATATTTCCTTTTTCACCATAGCCCTCTATGGGCTTCCAAATATCCCTTGCCAATTCCACAAGAAGAGCCTTAGCAAAAGGCTTCTTGAAGGGAAAGATGTAACTCTGTGACATGAATTAAGAGAACACAGAGCAGTTTCTCAGAAAGCTTCTTTCCAGTTTTGAACGGAAGATATTTCCTTTTTGACCATAGCCCTCTATGGGCTTCCAAATATCCCTTTGCCAATTCCACAAGAACAGCCTTAGCGAAAGGCTTATTGAAGGGAAAGATGTAACTCTGTGAGATGAATAAACAGAACACAGAGCAGTTTCCCACTAACTTCTTTCCAGTTGTGAACTGAAGATATTTCCTTTATCACCATAGCCCTCTATGGGCTTCGAAATATCTTTGACAATTCCACAAGAACAGCCTTAGCGAAAGGCTTCTTGAAGGGAAAGATGTAACTCTGTGAGATGAATTAACAGAACACAGAGCAGTTTCTCAGAAAGCTTCTTTCCAGTTTTGAACGGAAGATATTTCCTTTTTCACCATAGCCCTCTATGGGCTTCGAAATATTCCTTTGCCAATTCCACAAGAACAGCCTTAGCGAAAGGCATCTTGAAGGGAAAGATGTAACTCTGTGAGCTGAATTAACAGAACACAGAGCAGTTTCTCAGAAAGCTTCTTTCCAGTTTTGAACGGAAGATATTTCCTTTTTCAGCATAGCCCTCTAAGGGCTTCCAAATATCCCTTTGCCAATTCCACAAGAACAGCCTTAGCGAAAGGCTTCTTGAAGGGAAAGATGTAACTCTGTGAGATGAATTAACAGCACACAGAGCAGTTTCTCAGAAAGCTTCTTTCCAGTTTTGAACGGAAGATATTTCCTTTTTCACCATAGCCCTCCAAGGGCTTCCAAATATCCCTTTGCCAATTCCACAAGAACAGCCTTAGCGAAAGGCTTCTTGAAGGGAATGATGTAACTCTGTGAGATGAAATAACAGAACACAGAGCAGTTTCTCAGAAAGTTTCTTTGCAGTTTTGAACGGAAGATATTTCCTTTTTCACCATAGCCCTCTACGGGCTTCCAAATATCTCTTTGCCAATTCCACAAGAACAGCCTTAGCGAAAGGCTTCTTGAAGGGGAACATATAACTCTGTGAGATGAAATAACAGAACACAGAGCAGTTTCTCAGAAAGCTTCTTTCCAGTTTTGAACGGAAGATACTTTCTTTTTCACCATAGCCCTCTATGGGCTTCCAAATATTCCTTTGCCAATTCCACAAGAACAGCCTTAGCGAAAGGCTTCTTGAAGGGAAAGGTGTAACTCTGTGAGGTGAATTAACGGAACACAGAGCGGTATCTCAGAAAGCTTCTTTCCAGTTTTGAACGGAAGATATTTCCTTTTTCACCATAGCCCTCCAAGGGCTTCCAAATATCCCTTTGGCAATTCCACAAGAACAGCATTAGCGAAAGGCTTCTTGAAGGGAAAGATGTAACTCTGTGAGATGAATTAACAGAACACAGAGCAGTTTCTCAGAAAGTTTCTTTCCAGTTTTGAACGGAACATATTTCCTTTTTCACCATAGCCCCCTATGGGCTTCCAAATATCCCTTTGCCAATTCCACAAGAACAGCCTTAGCGAAAGGCTTCTTGAAGGGAAAGATGTAACTCTGTGAGATGAATTAACAGAACACAGAGCAGTTTTTCAGAAAGCTTCTTTCCAGTTTTCAACGGAAGATATTTCCTTTTTCACCATAGCCCTCTTTGGGCTTCCAAATATCCCTTTGCCAATTCCACAAGAACAGCCTTAGCGAAAGGCTTCTTGAAGGGAAAGATGTAACTCTGTGAGATGAAGTTAACAGAACACAGAGCAGTTTCTCAGAAAGCTTCTTTCCAGTTTTCAATGGAAGATATTTCCTTTTTCACCATAGCCCTCTATGGGCTTCCAAATATCCCTTTGCCAATTCCACAAGAAGAGCCTTAGCGAAAATCTTCTTGAAGGGAAAGAGGTAAATCTGTGAGATGAATTAACAGAACACACAGCAGTTTCTCGGAAAGCTTCTTTCCAATTTTGAACGGAAGATATATCCTTTTTCACCATAGCCCTCTATGGGCTTCCAAATATCCCTTTGCCAATTCCACAAGAACAGCCTTAGCGAAAGGCATCTTGAAGGGAAAGATGTAACTCTGTGAGATGAATTAACAGAACACAGAGCAGTTTCTCAGAAAGCTTCTTTCCAGTTTTGAACGGAAGATATTTCCTTTTTCAGCATAGCCCTCTATGGGCTTCCAAATATCCCTTTGCCAATTCCACAAGAACAGCCGTAGCGAAAGGCTACTTGAAGGGAAAGATGTAACTCTGTGAGATGAATTAACATAACACAGAGTAGTTTCTGAGAAAGCTTCTTTCCAGTTTTGAACGGAAGATATTTCCTTTTTCACCATAGCCCTCTATGGGCTTCCCAATATCCCTTTGCCAATTCCACAAGAACAGCCTTAGCGAAAGGCTTCTTGAGGGGAAAGATGTAACTCTGTGAGGTGAATTAACAGAACACAGAGCAGTTTCTCAGAAAGCTTCTTTCCAGTTTTGAACGGAAGATATTTCCTTTTTCACCATAGGCCTCTATGGGCTTCCAAATATCCCTTTGCCAATTCCACAAGAACAGCCTTAGCGAAAGGCTTCTTGAAGGGAAAGATGTAACTCTGTGAGATGAATTAACAGAACACAGAGCAGTTTCTCAGAAAGCTTCTTTCCAGTTTTGAACGGAAGATATTTCCTTTTTCACCATAGCCCTCTATAGGCTTCCAAATATCCCTTTGCCAATTCCACAAGAACAGCCTTAGCGAAAGGCTTCTTAAAGGGAAAGATGTAACTCTGTGAGATGAATTAACAGAACACAGAGCAGTTTCTCAGAAAGCTTCTTTCCAGTTTTGAACGGAAGATATTTCCTTTTTCACCATAGCCCTCTATGGGCTTCCAAATATCCCTTTGCCAATTCCACAAGAAGAGCCTTTGCGAAAGGCTTCTTGAAGGAAAAGATGTAACAGTGTGAGATGAATTAACAGAACACAGAGCAGTTTCTCAGAAAGTTTCTTTCCAGGTTTCAACGGAAGATATTTCCTTTGTCATCATAGCCCTCTATGGGCTTCCAAATATCCCTTTGCCAATTCCACAAGAACAGCCTTAGAGAAAGGCTTCTTGAAGGGAAAGGTGTAACTCTGTGAGATGAATTAACAGAACACAGAACGGTATCTCAGAAAGCTTCTTTCCAGTTTTGAACGGAAGATATTTCCTTTTTCACCATAGCCCTCCAAGGGCTTTCAAATATCCCTTTGCCAATTCCACAAGAACAGCATTAGCGAAAGGCTTCTTGAAGGGAAAGATGTAACTGTGTGAGATGAATTAACAGAACACAGAGCAGTTTCTCAGAAAGCTTCTTTCCAGTTTTGAACGGAAGATATTTCCTTTTTCACCATAGCCCTCTCTTTACTTCCAAATATCCCTTTGCCAATTCCACAAGAACAGCCTTAGCCAAAGGCTTCTTGAAGGGAAAGATGTAACTCTGTGAGATGAATTAACAGAACACAGAGCAGTTTCTCAGAAAGCTTCTTTCCAGTTTTGAACGGAAGATATTTCCTTTTTCACCATAGCCCTCTATGGGCTTCGAAATATTCCTTTGCCAATTCCACAAGAACAGCCTTAGCGAAAGGCATCTTGAAGGGAAAGATGTAACTCTGTGAGCTGAATTAACAGAACACAGAGCAGTTTCTCAGAAAGCTTCTTTCCAGTTTTGAACGGAAGATATTTCCTTTTTCAGCATAGCCCTCTATGGGCTTCCAAATATCCCTTTGCCAATTCCACAAGAACAGCCTTAGCGAAAGGCTTCTTGAAGGGAAAGATGTAACTCTGTGAGCTGAATTAACAGAACACAGAGCAGTTTCTCAGAAAGCTTCTTTCCAGTTTTGAACGGAAGATATTTCCTTTTTCACCATAGCCCTCTATGGGCTTCCTAATATCCCTTTGACAATTCCACAAGAACAGCCTTAGCGAAAGGCTTCTTGAAGGGAAAGATGTAACTCTGTGAAATGAAGTAACAGAACACAGAGCAGTTTTTCAGAAAGCTTCTTTCCAGTTGTGAACTGAAGATATTTCCTTTTTCACCATAGCCCTCTATGGGCTTCCATCTATCTTTGACAATTATACAAGAACAGCCTTAGCGAAAGGCTTCTTGAAGGGAAAGATGTAACTCTGTGAGATGAATTAACCGAACACAGAGCAGATTCTCAGAAAGCTTCTTTCCAGTTTTGAACGGAAGATATTTCCTTTTTCACCATAGCCCTCTATGGGCTTCGAAATATTCCTTTGCCAATTCCACAAGAACAGCCTTAGCGAAAGGCATCTTGAAGGGAAAGATGTAACTCTGCGAGATGAATTAACAGAACACAGAGCAGTTTCTCAGAAAGCTTCTTTCCAGTTTTGAACGGAAGATATTTCCTTTTTCACCATAGCCCTCTATGGGCTTCCAAATATCCCTTTGCCAATTCCACAAGAACAGCCTTACCGAAAGGCTTCTTGAAGGGAAAGATGTAACTCTGTGACATGAATTAAGAGAACACAGATCAGTTTCTCAGAAAGCTTCTTTCCAGTTTTGAACGGAAGATATTTCCTTTTTCACCATAGCCCTCTATGGGCTTCCAAATATCCCTTTGCCAATTCCACAAGAACAGCCTTAGCGAAAGGCTTCCTGAAGGGAAAGATGTAACTCTGTGAGATGAATTAACAGAACACAGAGCAGTTTCTCAGAAAGCTTCTTTGCAGTTTTGAACGGAAGATATTTCCTTTGTCACCATAGCCCTCTACGGGCTTCCAAATATCTCTTTGCCAATTCCACAAGAACAGCCTTAGCGAAAGGCTTCTTGAAGGGAAAGATGTAACTCTGTGAGACGAATTAACAGAATACAGAGCAGTTTGTCAGAAATCTTCTTTCCAGATTTGAACGGAAGATATTTCCTTTTTCACCATAGCCCTCTATGGGCTTCCAAATATCCCTTTGCCAATTCCACAAGAACAGCCTTAGCGAAAGGCTTCTTGAAGGGAAAGATGCAACTCTGTGAGATGAATTAACAGAACACAGAGCAGTATCTCCGAAAGCTTCTTTCCAGTTTTGAACGGAAGATATTTCCTTTTTCACCATAGCCCTCTATGGGCTTCCAAATATCCCTTTGCCAATTCCACAAGAACAGCCTTAGCGAAAGGCTTCTTGAAGGGAAAGATGTAACTCTGTGAGATGAATTAACAGAACACAGAGCAGTTTCTCAGAAAGCTTCTTTCCAGTTTTGAACGGAAGATATTTCCTTTTTCACCATAGCCCTCTCTTTGCTTCCAAATATCCCTTTGCCAATTCCACAAGAACAGCCTTAGCCAAAGGCTTCTTGAAGGGAAAGATGTAACTCTGTGAGATGAATTAACAGAACACAGAGCAGTTTCTCAGAAAGCTTCTTTCCAGTTTTGAACGGAAGATATTTCCTTTTTCACCATAGCCCTCTATGGGCTTCCAAATATCGCTTTGGCAATTCCACAAGGACAGCCTTAGCGAAAAGCTTCTTGAAGGGAAAGATGTAACTCTGTGAGATGAATTAACAGAACACAGAGCAGTTTCTCAGAAAGTTTCTTTCCAGTTTTGAACGGAAGATATTTCCTTTTTCACCACAGCCCTCTATGGGCTTCCAAATATCCCTTTGCCAATTCCACAAGAACAGCCTTAGCGAAAGGCTTCCTGAAGGGAAAGATGTAACACTGTGAGATGAATAAAGAGAACACAGAGCAGTTTCTCAGAAAGTTCTTTCAAGTTTTGAACGGAAGATATTTCCTTTTTCACCGTAGCCATCTATGGGCTTCCAAATATCCCTTTGCCAATTCCAGAAGAACAGCCTTAGCGAAAGGCTTCTTGAAGGGAAAGATGTAACTCTGTGAGATGAATTAACAGAACACAGAGCAGTTTCTCAGAAAGCTTCTTTCCAGTTTTGAACGGAACATATTTCCTTTTTCACCATAGCCCTCTATGGGCTTCCAAATATCCCTTGCCAATTCCACAAGAAGAGCCTTAGCAAAAGGCTTCTTGAAGGGAAAGATGTAACTCTGTGACATGAATTAAGAGAACACAGAGCAGTTTCTCAGAAAGCTTCTTTCCAGTTTTGAACGGAAGATATTTCCTTTTTGACCATAGCCCTCTATGGGCTTCCAAATATCCCTTTGCCAATTCCACAAGAACAGCCTTAGCGAAAGGCTTATTGAAGGGAAAGATGTAACTCTGTGAGATGAATAAACAGAACACAGAGCAGTTTCTCAGAAACTTCTTTCCAGTTGTGAACTGAAGATATTTCCTTTATCACCATAGCCCTCTATGGGCTTCGAAATATCTTTGACAATTCCACAAGAACAGCCTTAGCGAAAGGCTTCTTGAAGGGAAAGATGTAACTCTGTGAGATGAATTAACAGAACACAGAGCAGTTTCTCAGAAAGCTTCTTTCCAGTTTTGAACGGAAGATATTTCCTTTTTCACCATAGCCCTCTATGGGCTTCGAAATATTCCTTTGCCAATTCCACAAGAACAGCCTTAGCGAAAGGCATCTTGAAGGGAAAGATGTATCTCTGTGAGCTGAATTAACAGAACACAGAGCAGTTTCTCAGAAAGCTTCTTTCCAGTTTTGAACGGAAGATATTTCCTTTTTCAGCATAGCCCTCTAAGGGCTTCCAAATATCCCTTTGCCAATTCCACAAGAACAGCCTTAGCGAAAGGCTTCTTGAAGGGAAAGATGTAACTCTGTGAGATGAATTAACAGCACACAGAGCAGTTTCTCAGAAAGCTTCTTTCCAGTTTTGAACGGAAGATATTTCCTTTTTCACCATAGCCCTCCAAGGGCTTCCAAATATCCCTTTGCCTATTCCACAAGAACAGCCTTAGCGAAAGGCTTCTTGAAGGGAATGATGTAACTCTGTGAGATGAATTAACAGAACACAGAGCAGTTTCTCAGAAAGCTTCTTTGCAGTTTTGAACGGAAGATATTTCCTTTTTCCCCATAGCCCTCTACGGGCTTCCAAATATCTCTTTGCCAATTCCACAAGAACAGCCTTAGCGAAAGGCTTCTTGAAGGGGAACATATAACTCTGTGAGATGAAATAACAGAACACAGAGCAGTTTCTCAGAAAGCTTCTTTCCAGTTTTGAACGGAAGATATTTCCTTTTTCACCATAGCCCTCCAAGGGCTTCCAAATATCCCTTTGGCAATTCCACAAGAACAGCATTAGCGAAAGGCTTCTTGAAGGGAAAGATGTAACTCTGTGAGATGAATTAACAGAACACAGAGCAGTTTCTCAGAAAGTTTCTTTCCGGTTTTGAACGGAACATATTTCCTTTTTCACCATAGCCCCCTATGGGCTTCCAAATATCCCTTTGCCAATTCCACAAGAACAGCCTTAGCGAAAGGATTATTGAAGGGAAAGATGTAACTCTGTGAGATGAAGTTAACAGAACACAGAGCAGTTTCTCAGAAAGCTTCTTTCCAGTTTTGAACGGAAGATATTTCCTTTTTCACCATAGCCCTCTATGGGCTTCCAAATATCCCTTTGCCAATTCCACAAGAACAGCCTTACCGAAAGGCTTCTTGAAGGGAAACATGTAACTCTGTGACATGAATTAAGAGAACACAGATCAGTTTCTCAGAAAGCTTCTTTCCAGTTTTGAACGGAAGATATTTCCTTTTTCACCATAGCCCTCTATGGGCTTCCAAATATCCCTTTGCCAATTCCACAAGAACAGCCTTAGCGAAAGGCTTCCTGAAGGGAAAGATGTAACTCTGTGAGATGAATTAACAGAACACAGAGCAGTTTCTCAGAAAGCTTCTTTGCAGTTTTGAACGGAAGATATTTCCTTTGTCACCATAGCCCTCTACGGGCTTCCAAATATCTCTTTGCCAATTCCACAAGAACAGCCTTAGCGAAAGGCTTCTTGAAGGGAAAGATGTAACTCTGTGAGACGAATTAACAGAATACAGAGCAGTTTGTCAGAAATCTTCTTTCCAGATTTGAACGGAAGATATTTCCTTTTTCACCATAGCCCTCTATGGGCTTCCAAATATCCCTTTGCCAATTCCACAAGAACAGCCTTAGCGAAAGGCTTCTTGAAGGGAAAGATGCAACTCTGTGAGATGAATTAACAGAACACAGAGCAGTTTCTCCGAAAGCTTCTTTCCAGTTTTGAACGGAAGATATTTCCTTTTTCACCATAGCCCTCTATGGGCTTCCAAATATCCCTTTGCCAATTCCACAAGAACAGCCTTAGCGAAAGGCTTCTTGAAGGGAAAGATGTAACTCTGTGAGATGAATTAACAGAACACAGAGCAGTTTCTCAGAAAGCTTCTTTCCAGTTTTGAACGGAAGATATTTCCTTTTTCACCATAGCCCTCTCTTTGCTTCCAAATATCCCTTTGCCAATTCCACAAGAACAGCCTTAGCCAAAGGCTTCTTGAAGGGAAAGATGTAACTCTGTGAGATGAATTAACAGAACACAGAGCAGTTTCTCAGAAAGCTTCTTTCCAGTTTTGAACGGAAGATATTTCCTTTTTCACCATAGCCCTCTATGGGCTTCCAAATATCGCTTTGGCAATTCCACAAGGACAGCCTTAGCGAAAAGCTTCTTGAAGGGAAAGATGTAACTCTGTGAGATGAATTAACAGAACACAGAGCAGTTTCTCAGAAAGTTTCTTTCCAGTTTTGAACGGAAGATATTTCCTTTTTCACCACAGCCCTCTATGGGCTTCCAAATATCCCTTTGCCAATTCCACAAGAACAGCCTTAGCGAAAGGCTTCCTGAAGGGAAAGATGTAACACTGTGAGATGAATAAAGAGAACACAGAGCAGTTTCTCAGAAAGTTCTTTCAAGTTTTGAACGGAAGATATTTCCTTTTTCACCGTAGCCATCTATGGGCTTCCAAATATCCCTTTGCCAATTCCAGAAGAACAGCCTTAGCGAAAGGCTTCTTGAAGGGAAAGATGTAACTCTGTGAGATGAATTAACAGAACACAGAGCAGTTTCTCAGAAAGCTTCTTTCCAGTTTTGAACGGAACATATTTCCTTTTTCACCATAGCCCTCTATGGGCTTCCAAATATCCCTTGCCAATTCCACAAGAAGAGCCTTAGCAAAAGGCTTCTTGAAGGGAAAGATGTAACTCTGTGACATGAATTAAGAGAACACAGAGCAGTTTCTCAGAAAGCTTCTTTCCAGTTTTGAACGGAAGATATTTCCTTTTTGACCATAGCCCTCTATGGGCTTCCAAATATCCCTTTGCCAATTCCACAAGAACAGCCTTAGCGAAAGGCTTATTGAAGGGAAAGATGTAACTCTGTGAGATGAAAAAACAGAACACAGAGCAGTTTCTCAGAAACTTCTTTCCAGTTGTGAACTGAAGATATTTCCTTTATCACCATAGCCCTCTATGGGCTTCGAAATATCTTTGACAATTCCACAAGAACAGCCTTAGCGAAAGGCTTCTTGAAGGGAAAGATGTAACTCTGTGAGATGAATTAACAGAACACAGAGCAGTTTCTCAGAAAGCTTCTTTCCAGTTTTGAACGGAAGATATTTCCTTTTTCACCATAGCCCTCTATGGGCTTCGAAATATTCCTTTGCCAATTCCACAAGAACAGCCTTAGCGAAAGGCATCTTGAAGGGAAAGATGTAACTCTGTGAGCTGAATTAACAGAACACAGAGCAGTTTCTCAGAAAGCTTCTTTCCAGTTTTGAACGGAAGATATTTCCTTTTTCAGCATAGCCCTCTAAGGGCTTCCAAATATCCCTTTGCCAATTCCACAAGAACAGCCTTAGCGAAAGGCTTCTTGAAGGGAAAGATGTAACTCTGTGAGATGAATTAACAGCACACAGAGCAGTTTCTCAGAAAGCTTCTTTCCAGTTTTGAACGGAAGATATTTCCTTTTTCACCATAGCCCTCCAAGGGCTTCCAAATATCCCTTTGCCAATTCCACAAGAAGAGCCTTAGCGAAAGGCTTCTTGAAGGGAATGATGTAACTCTGTGAGATGAATTAACAGAACACAGAGCAGTTTCTCAGAAAGCTTCTTTGCAGTTTTGAACGGAAGATATTTCCTTTTTCCCCATAGCCCTCTACGGGCTTCCAAATATCTCTTTGCCAATTCCACAAGAACAGCCTTAGCGAAAGGCTTCTTGAAGGGGAACATATAACTCTGTGAGATGAAATAACAGAACACAGAGCAGTTTCTCAGAAAGCTTCTTTCCAGTTTTGAACGGAAGATATTTCCTTTTTCACCATAGCCCTCCAAGGGCTTCCAAATATCCCTTTGGCAATTCCACAAGAACAGCATTAGCGAAAGGCTTCTTGAAGGGAAAGATGTAACTCTGTGAGATGAATTAACAGAACACAGAGCAGTTTCTCAGAAAGTTTCTTTCCGGTTTTGAACGGAACATATTTCCTTTTTCACCATAGCCCCCTATGGGCTTCCAAATATCCCTTTGCCAATTCCACAAGAACAGCCTTAGCGAAAGGCTTATTGAAGGGAAAGATGTAACTCTGTGAGATGAATTAACAGAACACAGAGCAGTTTTTCAGAAAGCTTCTTTCCAGTTTTCAACGGAAGATATTTCCTTTTTCACCATAGCCCTCTTTGGGCTTCCAAATATCCCTTTGCCAATTCCACAAGAACAGCCTTAGCGAAAGGCTTCTTGAAGGGAAAGATGTAACTCTGTGAGATGAAGTTAACAGAACACAGAGCAGTTTCTCAGAAAGCTTCTTTCCAGTTTTCAATGGAAGATATTTCCTTTTTCACCATAGCCCTCTATGGGCTTCCAAATATCCCTTTGCCAATTCCACAAGAAGAGCCTTAGCGAAAATCTTCTTGAAGGGAAAGAGGTAAATCTGTGAGATGAATTAACAGAACACACAGCAGTTTCTCGGGAAGCTTCTTTCCAATTTTGAACGGAAGATATATCCTTTTTCACCATAGCCCTCTATGGGCTTCCAAATATCCCTTTGCCAATTCCACAAGAACAGCCGTAGCGAAAGGCTTCTTGAAGGGAAAGATGTAACTCTGTGAGATGAATTAACATAACACAGAGTAGTTTCTGAGAAAGCTTCTTTCCAGTTTTGAACGGAAGATATTTCCTTTTTCACCGTAGCCCTCTATGGGCTTCCCAATATCCCTTTGCCAATTCCACAAGAACAGCCTTAGCGAAAGGCTTCTTGAGGGGAAAGATGTAACTCTGTGAGGTGAATTAACAGAACACAGAGCAGTTTCTCAGAAAGCTTCTTTCCAGTTTTGAACGGAAGATATTTCCTTTTTCACCATAGGCCTCTATGGGCTTCCAAATATCCCTTTGCCAATTCCACAAGAACAGCCTTAGCGAAAGGCTTCTTGAAGGGAAAGATGTAACTCTGTGAGATGAATTAACAGAACACAGAGCAGTTTCTCAGAAAGCTTCTTTCCAGTTTTGAACGGAAGATATTTCCTTTTTCACCATAGCCCTCTATAGGATTCCAAATATCCCTTTGCCAATTCCACAAGAACAGCCTTAGCGAAAGGCTTCTTAAAGGGAAAGATGTAACTCTGTGAGATGAATTAACAGAACACAGAGCAGTTTCTCAGAAAGCTTCTTTCCAGTTTTGAACGGAAGATATTTCCTTTTTCACCATAGCCCTCTATGGGCTTCCAAATATCCCTTTGCCAATTCCACAAGAAGAGCCTTTGCGAAAGGCTTCTTGAAGGAAAAGATGTAACAGTGTGAGATGAATTAACAGAACACAGAGCAGTTTCTCAGAAAGTTTCTTTCCAGGTTTCAACGGAAGATATTTCCTTTGTCATCATAGCCCTCTATGGGCTTCCAAATATCCCTTTGCCAATTCCACAAGAACAGCCTTAGAGAAAGGCTTCTTGAAGGGAAAGGTGTAACTCTGTGAGATGAATTAACAGAACACAGAACGGTATCTCAGAAAGCTTCTTTCCAGTTTTGAACGGAAGATATTTCCTTTTTCACCATAGCCCTCCAAGGGCTTTCAAATATCCCTTTGCCAATTCCACAAGAACAGCATTAGCGAAAGGCTTCTTGAAGGGAAAGATGTAACTGTGTGAGATGAATTAACAGAACACAGAGCAGTTTCTCAGAAAGCTTCTTTCCAGTTTTGAACGGAAGATATTTCCTTTTTCACCATAGCCCTCTCTTTACTTCCAAATATCCCTTTGCCAATTCCACAAGAACAGCCTTAGCCAAAGGCTTCTTGAAGGGAAAGATGTAACTCTGTGAGATGAATTAACAGAACACAGAGCAGTTTCTCAGAAAGCTTCTTTCCAGTTTTGAACGGAAGATATTTCCTTTTTCACCATAGCCCTCTATGGGCTTCGAAATATTCCTTTGCCAATTCCACAAGAACAGCCTTAGCGAAAGGCATCTTGAAGGGAAAGATGTAACTCTGTGAGCTGAATTAACAGAACACACAGCAGTTTCTCAGAAAGCTTCTTTCCAGTTTTGAACGGAAGATATTTCCTTTTTCAGCATAGCCCTCTAAGGGCTTCCAAATATCCCTTTGCCAATTCCACAAGAACAGCCTTAGCGAAAGGCTTCTTGAAGGGAAAGATGTAACTCTGTGAGATGAATTAACAGAACACAGAGCAGTTTCTCAGAAAGCTTCTTTGCAGTTTTGAACGGAAGATATTTCCTTTTTCACCATAGCCCTCTACGGGCTTCCAAATATCTCTTTGCCAATTCCACAAGAACAGCCTTAGCGAAAGGCTTCTTGAAGGGGAACATATAACTCTGTGAGATGAAATAACAGACCACAGAGCAGTTTCTCAGAAAGCCTCTTTCCAGTTTTGAACGGAAGATATTTCCTTTTTCACCATAGCCCTCCAAGGGCTTCCAAATATCCCTTTGGCAATTCCACAAGAACAGCATTAGCGAAAGGCTTATTGAAGGGAAAGATGTAACTCTGTGAGATGAATTAACAGAACACAGAGCAGTTTTTCAGAAAGCTTCTTTCCAGTTTTCAACGGAAGATATTTCCTTTTTCACCATAGCCCTCTTTGGGCTTCCAAATATCCCTTTGCCAATTCCACAAGAACAGCCTTAGCGAAAGGCTTCTTGAAGGGAAAGATGGAACTCTGTGAGATGAAGTTAACAGAACACAGAGCAGTTTCTCAGAAAGCTTCTTTCCAGTTTTCAATGGAAGATATTTCCTTTTTCACCATAGCCCTCTATGGGCTTCCAAATATCCCTTTGCCAATTCCACAAGAAGAGCCTTAGCGAAAATCTTCTTGAAGGGAAAGAGGTAAATCTGTGAGATGAATTAACAGAACACACAGCAGTTTCTCGGAAAGCTTCTTTCCAATTTTGAACGGAAGATATATCCTTTTTCACCATAGCCCTCTATGGGCTTCCAAATATCCCTTTGCCAATTCCACAAGAACAGCCTTAGCGAAAGGCATCTTGAAGGGAAAGATGTAACTCTGTGAGATGAATTAACAGAACACAGAGCAGTTTCTCAGAAAGCTTCTTTCCAGTTTTGAACGGAAGATATTTCCTTTTTCAGCATAGCCCTCTATGGGCTTCCAAATATCCCTTTGCCAATTCCACAAGAACAGCCGTAGCGAAAGGCTTCTTGAAGGGAAAGATGTAACTCTGTGAGATGAATTAACATAACACAGAGTAGTTTCTGAGAAAGCTTCTTTCCAGTTTTGAACGGAAGATATTTCCTTTTTCACCATAGCCCTCTATGGGCTTCCCAATATCCCTTTGCCAATTCCACAAGAATAGCCTTAGCGAAAGGCTTCTTGAGGGGAAAGATGTAACTCTGTGAGGTGAATTAACAGAACACAGAGCAGTTTCTCAGAAAGCTTCTTTCCAGTTTTGAACGGAAGATATTTCCTTTTTCACCATAGGCCTCTATGGGCTTCCAAATATCCCTTTGCCAATTCCACAAGAACAGCCTTAGCGAAAGGCTTCTTGAAGGGAAAGATGTAACTCTGTGAGATGAATTAACAGAACACAGAGCAGTTTCTCAGAAAGCTTCTTTCCAGTTTTGAACGGAAGATATTTCCTTTTTCACCATAGCCCTCTATAGGCTTCCAAATATCCCTTTGCCAATTCCACAAGAACAGCCTTAGCGAAAGGCTTCTTAAAGGGAAAGATGTAACTCTGTGAGATGAATTAACAGAACACAGAGCAGTTTCTCAGAAAGCTTCTTTCCAGTTTTGAACGGAAGATATTTCCTATTTCACCATAGCCCTCTATGGGCTTCCAAATATCCCTTTGCCAATTCCACAAGAAGAGCCTTTGCGAAAGGCTTCTTGAAGGAAAAGATGTAACAGTGTGAGATGAATTAACAGAACACAGAGCAGTTTCTCAGAAAGTTTCTTTCCAGGTTTCAACGGAAGATATTTCCTTTGTCATCACAGCCCTCTATGGGCTTCCAAATATCCCTTTGCCAATTCCACAAGAACAGCCTTAGAGAAAGGCTTCTTGAAGGGAAAGGTGTAACTCTGTGAGATGAATTAACAGAACACAGAACGGTATCTCAGAAAGCTTCTTTCCAGTTTTGAACGGAAGATATTTCCTTTTTCACCATAGCCCTCCAAGGGCTTTCAAATATCCCTTTGCCAATTCCACAAGAACAGCATTAGTGAAAGGCTTCTTGAAGGGAAAGATGTAACTCTGTGAGATGAATTAACAGAACACAGAGCAGTTTCTCAGAAAGCTTCTTTCCAGTTTTGAACGGAAGATATTTCCTTTTTCACCATAGCCCTCTAAGGGCTTCCAAATATCCCTTTGCCAATTCCACAAGAACAGCCTTAGCGAAAGGCTTCTTGAAGGGAAAGATGTATCTCTGTGAGATGAATTTACAGAACACAGAGCAGTTTCTCAGAAAGCTTCTTTCCAGTTTTGAACGGAAGATATTTCCTTTTTCACCATAGCCCTCTATGGGCTTCCTAATATCCCTTTGCCCATTCCACAAGAACAGCCTTAGCGAAAGGCTTCTTGAAGGGAAAGATGTAACTCTGTGAAATGAAGTAACAGGACACAGAGCAGTTTTTCAGAAAGCTTCTTTCTAGTTGTGAACTGAAGATATTTCCTTTTTCACCATTGCCCTCTATGGGCTTCCAACTATCTTTGCCAATTCCACAAGAACAGCCTTAGCGAAAGGCTTCTTGAAGGGAAAGATGTAACTCTGTGAGTTGAATTAACAGAACACAGAGCAGATTCTCAGAAAGCTTCTTTCCAGTTTTGAACGGAAGATATTTCCTTTTTCACCATAGCCCTCTATGGGCTTCGAAATATTCCTTTGCCAATTCCACAAGAACAGCTTTAGCGAAAGGCTTCTTGAAGGGAAAGATGTAACTCTGCGAGATGAATTAACAGAACACAGAGCAGTTTCTCAGAAAGCTTCTTTCCAGTTTTGAACGGAAGATATTTCCTTTTTCACCATACCCCTCTATGGGCTTCCAAATATCCCTTTGCCAATTCCACAAGAACAGCCTTAGCGAAAGGCTTCTTGAAGGGAAAGATGTAACTCTGTGAGATGAATTAACAGAATACAGAGCAGTTTCTCAGAAAGCTTCTTTCCAGTTTTGAACGGAAGATATTTCCTTTTTCACCATAGCCCTCAATGGGCTTCCAAATATCCCTTTGCCAATTCCACAAGAACAGCCTTAGCGAAAGGCTTCTTGAAGGGAAAGATGTAACTCTGTGACATGAATTAAGAGAACACAGATCAGTTTCTCAGAAAGCTTCTTTCCAGTTTTGAACGGAAGATATTTCCTTTTTCACCATAACCCTCTATGGGCTTCCAAATATCCCTTTGCCAATTCCACAAGAACAGCCTTAGCGAAAGGCTTCTTGAAGGGAAAGATGTAACTCTGTGAGATGAATTAACAGAACAGAGCAGTTTCTCAGAAAGCTTCTTTGCAGTTTTGAACGGAAGATATTTCCTTTGTCACCATAGCCCTCTACGGGCTTCCAAATATCTCTTTGCCAATTCCACAAAACAGCCTTAGCGAAATGCTTCTTGAAGGGAAAGATGTAACTCTGTGAGATGAATTAACAGAATACAGAGCAGTTTCTTAGAAATCTTCTTTCCAGATTTGAACGGAAGATATTTCCTTTTTCACCATAGCCCTCTAAGGGCTTCCAAATATCCCTTTGCCAATTCCACAAGAACAGCCTTAGCGAAAGGCTTCTTGAAGGGAAAGATGCAACTCTGTGAGATGAATTTACAGAACACAGAGCAGTTTCTCCGAAAGCTTCTTTCCAGTTTTGAACGGAAGATATTTCCTTTTTCACCATAGCCCTCCAAGGGCTTCCAAATATCCCTTTGCCAATTCAACAAGAACAGCCTTAGCGAAAGGCTTCTTGAAGGGAAAGATGTAACTCTGTGAGATGAATTAACAGAATACAGAGCAGTTTCCCAGAAATCTTCTTTCCAGATTTGAACGGAAGATATTTCCTTTGTCACCATAGCCCTCTATGGGCTTCCAAATATCCCTTTGCCAATTCCACAAGAACAGCCTTAGCCGAAGGCTTCTTGAAGGGAAATATGTAACTCTGTGAGATGAATTAACAGAACACAGAGCAGTTTCTCAGAAAGCTTCTTTCCAGTTTTGAACGGAAGATATTTCCTTTTTCACCATAGCCCTCTATTTGCTTCCAAATATCCCTTTGCCAATTCCACAAGAACAGCCTTAGCCAAAGGCTTCTTGAAGGGAAAGATGTAACTCTGTGGGATGAATTAACAGAACACAGAGCAGTTTCTCAGAAAGCTTCTTTCCAGTTTTGAACGGAAGATATTTCCTTTTTCACCATAGCCCTCTATGGGCTTCCAAATATCGCTTTGGCAATTCCACAAGAACAGCCTTAGCGAAAGGCTTCCTGAAGGGAAAGATGTAACACTGTGAGATGAATGAAGAGAACACAGAGCAGTTTCTCAGAAAGTTCTTTCAAGTTTTGAACGGAAGATAATTCCTTTTTCACCGTAGCCCTCTATGGGCTTCCAAATCTCCCTTTGCCAATTCCAGAAGAACAGCCTTAGCGAAAGGCTTCTTGAAGGGAAAGATGTAACTCTGTGAGATGAATTAACATAACACAGAGCAGTTTCTCAGAAAGCTTCTTTCCAGTTTTGAACGGAAGATATTTCCTTTTTCACCATAGCCCTCTATGGGCTTCCAAATATCCCTTGCCAATTCCACAAGAACAGCCTTAGCAAAAGGCTTCTTGAAGGGAAAGATGTAACTCTGTGACATGAATTAAGAGAACACAGAGCAGTTTCTCAGAAAGCTTCCTTCCAGTTTTGAACGGAAGATATTTCCTTTTTGACCATAGCCCTCTATGGGCTTCCAAATATCCCTTTGCCAATTCCACAAGAACAGCCTTAGAGAAAGGCTTCTTGAAGGGAAAGATGTAACTCTGTGAGATGAATTAACAGAACACAGAGCAGTTTCTCAGAAACTTCTTTCAAGTTTTGAACGGAAGATATTTCCTTTTTCACCATAGCCCTCTAAGGGCTTCCAAATATCCCTTTGGCAATTCCACAAGTACAGCCTTAGCGAAAGGCTTCTTGAAGGGAAAGATGTTACTCTGTGAAATGAAGTAACAGAACACAGAGCAGTTTTTCAGAAAGCTTCTTTCCAGTTGTGAACTGAAGATATTTCCTTTTTCACCATAGCCCTCTATGGGCTTCCAAATATCTTTGACAATTCCACAAGAACAGCCTTAGCGAAAGGCTTCTTGAAGGGAAAGATGTAACTCTGTGAGATGAATTAACAGAACACAGAGCAGTTTCTCAGAAAGCTTCTTTCCAGTTTTGAACGGAAGATATTTCCTTTTTCACCATAGCCCTCTATGGGCTTCGAAATATTCCTTTGCCAATTCCACAAGAACAGCCTTAGCGAAAGGCTTCTTGAAGGGAAAGATGTAACTCTGTGAGATGAATTAACAGAACACAGAGCAGTTTCTCAGAAAGCTTCTTTCCAGTTTTGAACAGAAGATATTTCCTTTTTCACCATAGCCCTCTACGGGCTTCCAAATATCTCTTTGCCAATTCCACAAACAGCCATAGCGAAAGGCTTCTTGAAGGGAAAGATGTAACTCTGTGAGATGAATTAACAAAATACAGAGCAGTTTCTCAGAAAGCTTCTTTCCAGATTTGAACGGAAGATATTTCCTTTTTCACCATAGCCCTCTAAGGGCTTCCAAATATCCCTTTGCCAATTCCACAAGAACAGACTTAGCGAAAGGCTTCTTGAAGGGAAAGATGTAACTCTGTGAGATGAATTAACAGAACACAGAGCAGTTTCTCAGAAAGCTTCTTTCCAGTTTTGTTAGGAAGATATTTCCTTTTTCACCATAGCCCTCTATGGGCTTCCAAATATCGCTTTGGCAATTCCACAAGAACAGCCTTAGCGAAAGGCTTCTTGAAGAGAAAGATGTAACTCTGGGAGATGAATTAACAGAACACAGAGCCGTTTCTCAGAACGCTTCTTTCCAGGTTTGAACGGAAGATATTTCCTTTTTCATCATAGCCCTCTATGGGCTTCCAAATAGCCCTTTGCAAATTCCACAAGAACAGCCTTAGCGAAAGGCTTCTTGAAGGGAAAGATGTAACTCTGTGAGATGAATTAACAGAGCACAGAGCAGTTTCTCAGAAAGCTTCTTTCCAGTTTTGAACGGAAGATATTTCCTTTTTCACCATAGCCCTCTATGGGCTTCCAAATATCCCTTTGCCAATTCCACAAGAGCAGCCTTAGCGAAAGGCTTCTTGAAGGGAAAATGTAACTCTGTGAAATGAATTAACAGAACACAGAGCAGTTTCTCAGAAAGCTCTTTCTAGTTTTCAACGGAAGATATTTCCTTTTTCACCATAGCCCTCTATGGGCTTCCAAATATCCCTTTCCAAATTCCACAAGAACAGCCTTAGCGAAAGGCTTCTTGAAGGGAAAGATGTAACTCTGTGAGATGAATTAACAGAACACAGAGCTGTTTCTCAGAAAGCTTCTTTCCAGTTTTGAACGGAAGATATTTCCTTTTTCACCGTAGCCCTCTATGGGCTTCCAAATATCCCTTTGCCAATTCCACAGAACAGCCTTAGCGAAAGGCTTCTTGAAGTGAAAATGTAACTCTCTGAGATGAATTAACAGAACAGAGAGCAGTTTCTCAGAAAGCTTCTTTCCAGTTTTGAACGGAAGATATTTCCTTTTTCACCATAGCCCTCTATGGGCTTCCAAATATCCCTTTGCCAAATCCACAAGAACAGCCTTAGCGAAAGGCTTCTTGAAGGGAAAGATGTAACTCTGTGAGATGAATTAACAGAACACAGAGCAGTTTCTCAGAAAGCTTCTTTCCAGTTTTGAAAGGAAGATATTTCCTTTTTCACCATACCCCTCTATGGGCTTCCAAATATCCCTTTGGCAATTCCACAAGAACAGCATTAGCAAAAGGCTTCTTGAAGGGAAAGATGTAACTCTGTGAGATGAATTAACAGAACACACAGCAGTTTCTCAGACAGCTTCTTTCCAGTTTTGAACGGAAGATATTTCCTATTTCACCATAGCCCTCTATGGGCTTCCATATATCCCTTTACCAATTCCACAAGAACAGCCTTAGCGAAAGGCTTCTTGAAGGGAAAGATGGAACTCTGTGAGATGAATTAACCGAACACAGAGCAGATTCTCAGAAAGCTTCTTTCCAGTTTTGAACGGAAGATATTTCCTTTTTCACCATAGCCCTCTATGGGCTTCGAAATATTCCTTTGCCAATTCCACAAGAACAGCCTTAGCGAAAGGCTTCTTGAAGGGAAAGATGTAACTCTGCGAGATGAATTAACAGAACACAGAGCAGTTTCTCAGAAAGCTTCTTTCCTGTTTTGAACGGAAGATATTTCCTTTTTCACCATAGCCCTCTATGGGCTTCCAAATATACCTTTGCCAATTCCACAAGAACAGCCTTACCGAAAGGCTTCTTGAAGAGAAAGATGTAACTCTGTGACATGAATTAAGAGAACACAGATCAGTTTCTCAGAAAGCTTCTTTCCAGTTTTGAACGGAAGATATTTCCTTTTTCACCATAGCCCTCTATGGGCTTCCAAATATCCATTTGCCAATTCCACAAGAACAGCCTTAGCGAAAGGCTTCCTGAAGGGAAAGATGTAACTCTGTGAGATGAATTAACAGAACACAGAGCAGTTTCTCAGAAAGCTTCTTTGCAGTTTTGAACGGAAGATATTTCCTTTGTCACCATAGCCCTCTACGGGCTTCCAAATATCTCTTTGCCAATTCCACAAGAACAGCCTTAGCGAAAGGCTTCTTGAAGGGAAAGATCTAACTCTGTGAGACGAATTAACATAATACAGAGCAGTTTCTCAGAAATCTTCTTTCCAGATTTGAACGGAAGATATTTCCTTTTTCACCATAGCCCTCTATGGGCTTCCAAATATCCCTTTGCCAATTCCACAAGAACAGCCTTAGCGAAAGGCTTCTTGAAGGGAAAGATGCAACTCTGTGACATGAATTAACACAACACAGAGCAGTTTCTCCGAAAGCTTCTTTCCAGTTTTGAACGGAAGATATTTCCTTTTTCACCATAGCCCTCTATGGGCTTCCAAATATCCCTTTGCCAATTCCACAAGAACAGCCTTAGCGAAAGGCTTCTTGAAGGGAAAGATGTAACTCTGTGAGATGAATTAACAGAACACAGAGCAGTTTCTCAGAAAGCTTCTTTCCAGTTTTGAACGGAAGATATTTCCTTTTTCACCATAGCCCTCTCTTTGCTTCCAAATATCCCTTTGCCAATTCCACAAGAACAGCCTTAGCCAAAGGCTTCTTGAAGGGAAAGATGTAACTCTGTGAGATGAATTAACAGAACACAGATCAGATTCTCAGAAAGCTTCTTTCCAGTTTTGAACGGAAGATATTTCCTTTTTCACCATAGCCCTCTATGGGCTTCCAAATATCGCTTTGGCAATTCCACAAGGACAGCCTTAGCGAAAAGCTTCTTGAAGGGAAAGATGTAACTCTGTGAGATGAATTAACAGAACACAGAGCAGTTTCTCAGAAAGTTTCTTTCCAGTTTTGAACGTAAGATATTTCCTTTTTCACCATAGCCCTCTATGGGCTTCCAAATATCCCTTTGCCAATTCCACAAGAACAGCCTTAGCGAAAGGCTTCCTGAAGGGAAAGATGTAACACTGTGAGATGAATAAAGAGAACACAGAGCAGTTTCTCAGAAAGTTCTTTCAAGTTTTGAACGGAAGATATTTCCTTTTTCACCGTAGCCCTCTATGGGCTTCCAAATATCCCTTTGCCAATTCCAGAAGAACAGCCTTAGCGAAAGGCTTCTTGAAGGGAAGGATGTAACTCTGTGAGATGAATTAACAGAACACAGAGCAGTTTCTCAGAAAGCTTCTTTCCAGTTTTGAACGGAAGATATTTCCTTTTTCACCATAGCCCTCTATGGGCTTCCAAATATCCCTTGCCAATTCCACAAGAAGAGCCTTAGCAAAAGGCTTCTTGAAGGGAAAGATGTAACTCTGTGACATGAATTAAGAAAACACAGAGCAGTTTCTCAGAAAGCTTCTTTCCAGTTTTGAACGGAAGATATTTCCTTTTTGACCATAGCCCTCTATGGTCTTCCAAATATCCCTTTGCCAATTCCACAAGAACAGACTTAGCGAAAGGCTTATTGAAGGGAAAGATGTAACTCTGTGAGATGAATAAACAGAACACAGAGCAGTTTCTCAGAAACTTCTTTCCAGTTGTGAACTGAAGATATTTCCTTTATCACCATAGCCCTCTATGGGCTTCGAAATATCTTTGACAATTCCACAAGAACAGCCTTAGCGAAAGGCTTCTTGAAGGGAAAGATGTAACTCTGTGAGATGAATTAACAGAATACAGAGCAGTTTCTCAGAAAGCTTCTTTCCAGTTTTGAACGGAAGATATTTCCTTTTTCACCATAGCCCTCTATGGGCTTCGAAATATTCCTTTGCCAATTCCACAAGAACAGCCTTAGCGAAAGGCATCTTGAAGGGAAAGATGTAACTCTGTGAGCTGAATTAACAGAACACAGAGCAGTTTCTCAGAAAGCTTCTTTCCAGTTTTGAACGGAAGATATTTCCTTTTTCAGCATAGCCCTCTAAGGGCTTCCAAATATCCCTTTGCCAATTCCACAAGAACAGCCTTAGCGAAAGGCTTCTTGAAGGGAAAGATGTAACTCTGTGAGATGAATTAACAGCACACAGAGCAGTTTCTCAGAAAGCTTCTTTCCAGTTTTGAACGGAAGATATTTCCTTTTTCACCATAGCCCTCCAAGGGCTTCCAAATATCCCTTTGCCAATTCCACAAGAACAGCCTTAGCGAAAGGCTTCTTGAAGGGAATGATGTAACTCTGTGAGATGAATTAACAGATCACAGAGCAGTTTCTCAGAAAGCTTCTTTGCAGTTTTGAACGGAAGATATTTCCTTTTTCACCATAGCCCTCTACGGGCTTCCAAATATCTCTTTGCCAATTCCACAAGAACAGCCTTAGCGAAAGGCTTCTTGGAGGGGAACATATAACTCTGTGAGATGAAATAACAGAACACAGAGCAGTTTCTCAGAAAGCTTCTTTCCAGTTTTGAACGGAAGATATTTTCTTTTTCACCATAGCCCTCTATGGGCTTCCAAATATTCCTTTGCCAATTCCACAAGAACAGCCTTAGCGAAAGGCTTCTTGAAGGGAAAGGTGTAACTCTGTGAGATGAATTAACAGAACACAGAGCGGTATCTCAGAAAGCTTCTTTCCAGTTTTGAACGGAAGATATTTCCTTTTTCACCATAGCCCTCCAAGGGTTTCCAAATATCCCTTTGCCAATTCCACAAGAACAGCATTAGCGAAAGGCTTCTTGAAGGGAAAGATGTAACTCTGTGAGATGAATTAACAGAACACAGAGCAGTTTCTCAGAAAGCTTCTTTCCAGTTTTGAACGGAAGATATTTCCTTTTTCACCATAGCCCTCTATGGGCTTCCAAATATCCCTTTGCCAATTCCACACGAACAGCCTTAGCGAAAGGCTTCTTGAAGGGAAAGATGTAACTCTGTGAGATGAATTAACAGAACACAGACCAGTTTCTCAAAAAGCTTCTTTGAGTTTTGAACGGAAGATATTTCCATTTTCACCATAGCCCTCTATGGGCTTGCAAATATCATTTTGCCAATTCCACAAGAACAGTGTTAGCGAAAGGCTTCTTGAAGGGAAAGATGAAACTCTGTGAGATGAATTATCAGAACACAGAGCAGTTTCTCCGAATGCTTCTTTCCAGTTTTGAACGGAAGATATTTCCTTTTTCACCATAGCCCTCTATGGGCTTCCAAATATCCCTTTGCCAATTCCACAAGAACAGCCTTAGCGAAAGGCTTCTTGAAGGGAAAGGTGTAACTCTGTGAGATGAATTAACAGAACACACAGCAGTTTCCCAGAAAGCTTCTTTCCAGTTTTGAACGGAAGATATTTCCTTTTTCACCATAGCCCTCTAAGGGCTTCCAAATATCCCTTTGCCAATTCCACAAGAACAGCCTTAGCGAAAGGCTTCTTGAAGGGAAAGATGTAACTCTGTGAAATGAAGTAACAGAACACAGAGCAGTTTTTCAGAAAGCTTCTTTCCAGTTGTGAACTGAAGATATTTCCTTTTTCACCATAGCCCTCTATGGGCTTCCAACTATCTTTGACAATTCCACAAGAACAGCCTTAGCGAAAGGCTTCTTGAAGGGAAAGATGTAACTCTGTGAGATGAATTAACAGAACACAGAGCAGATTCTCAGAAAGCTTCTTTCCAGTTTTGAAGGGAAGATATTTCCTTTTTCACCATAGCCCTCTATGGGCTTCGAAATATTCCTTTGCCAATTCCACAAGAACAGCCTTAGCGAAAGGCTTCTTGAAGGGAAAGATGTAACTCTGCGAGATGAATTAACAGAACACAGAGCAGTTTCTCAGAAAGCTTCTTTCCAGTTTTGAACGGAAGATATTTCCTTTTTCACCATACCCCTCTATGGGCTTCCAAATATCCCTTTGCCAATTCCACAAGAACAGCCTTAGCGAAAGGCTTCTTGAAGGGAAAGATGTAACTCTGTGAGATGAATTAACAGAATACCGAGCAGTTTCTCAGAAAGCTTCTTTCCAGTTTTGAACGGAACATATTTCCTTTTTCACCATAGCCCTCTATGGGCTTCCAAATATCCCTTTGCCAATTCCACAAGAACAGCCTTAGCGAAAGGCTTCTTGAAGGGAAAGATGTAACTCTGTGAAATGAATTAAGAGAACACAGATCAGTTTCTCAGAAAGCTTCTTTCCAGTTTTGAACGGAAGATATTTCCTTTTTCACCATAGCCCTCTATGGGCTTCCAAATATCCATTTGCCAATTCCACAAGAACAGCCTTAGCGAAAGGCTTCCTGAAGGGAAGATGTAACTCTGTGAGATGAATAAACAGAACACAGAGCAGTTTATCAGAAACTTCTTTCAAGTTTTGAACGGAAGATATTTCCTTTTTCACCATAGCCCTCTATGGGCTTCCAAATCTCCCTTTGCCAATTCCACAAGAACAGCCTTAGCGAAAGGCTTCTTGAAGGGAAAGATGTAACTCTGTGAGATGAATTAACAGAACACAGAGCAGTTTCTCAGAATGCTTCTTTCCAGTTTTGAACGGAAGATATTTCCTTTTTCTCCATAGCCCTCTAAGGGCTTCCAAATATCCCTTTGCCAATTCCACAAGAACAGCCTTAGCGAAAGGCTTCTTGAAGGGAAAGATGCAACTCTGTGAGATGAATTAACAGAACACAGAGCAGTTTCTCCGAAAGCTTCTTTCCAGTTTTGAACGGAAGATATTTCCTTTTTCACCATAGCCCTCTATGGGCTTCCAAATATCCCTTTGCCAATTCCACAAGAACAGCCTTAGCGAAAGGCTTCTTGAAGGGAAAGATGTAACTCTGTGAGATGAATTAACAGAACACAGAGCAGTTTCTCAGAAAGCTTCTTTCCAGTTTTGAACGGAAGATATTTCCTTTTTCACCATAGCCCTCTATTTGCTTCCAAATATCCCTTTGCCAATTCCACAAGAACAGCCTTAGCCAAAGGCTTCTTGAAGGGAAAGATGTAACTCTGTGAGATAAATTAACAGAACACAGAGCAGTTTCTCATAAAGCTTCTTTCCAGTTTTGAACGGAAGATATTTCCTTTTTCACCATAGCCCTCTATGGGCTTCCAAATATCCCTTGCCAATTCCACAAGAAGAGCCTTAGCAAAAGGCTTCTTGAAGGGAAAGATGTAACTCTGTGACATGAATTAAGAGAACACAGAGCAGTTTCTCAGAAAGCTTCTTTCCAGTTTTGAACGGAAGATATTTCCTTTTTGACCTTAGCCCTCTATGGGCTTCCAAATATCCCTTTGCCAATTCCACAAGAACAGCCTTAGCGAAAGGCTTATTGAAGGGAAAGATGTAACTCTGTGAGATGAATTAACAGAACACAGAGCAGTTTCTCAGAAACTTCTTTCCAGTTGTGAACTGAAGATATTTCCTTTATCACCATAGCCCTCTATGGGCTTCGAAATATCTTTGACAATTCCACAAGAACAGCCTTAGCGAAAGGCTTCTTGAAGGGAAAGATGTAACTCTGTGAGATGAATTAACAGAACACAGAGCAGTTTCTCAGAAAGCTTCTTTCCAGTTTTGAACGGAAGATATTTCCTTTTTCACCAGAGCCCTCTATGGGCTTCGAAATATTCCTTTGCCAATTCCACAAGAACAGCCTTAGCGAAAGGCTTCTTGAAGGGAAAGGTGTAACTCTGTGAGATGAATTAACAGAACACAGAGCGGTATCTCAGAAAGCTTCTTTCCAGTTTTGAACGGAAGATATTTCCTTTTTCACCATAGCCCTCCAAGGGTTTCCAAATATCCCTTTGCCAATTCCACAAGAACAGCATTAGCGAAAGGCTTCTTGAAGGGAAAGATGTAACTCTGTGAGATGAATTAACAGAACACAGAGCAGTTTCTCAGAAAGCTTCTTTCCAGTTTTGAACGGAAGATATTTCCTTTTTCACCATAGCCCTCTATGGGCTTCCAAATATCCCTTTGCCAATTCCACACGAACAGCCTTAGCGAAAGGCTTCTTGAAGGGAAAGATGTAACTCTGTGAGATGAATTAACAGAACACAGACCAGTTTCTCAAAAAGCTTCTTTGAGTTTTGAACGGAAGATATTTCCATTTTCACCATAGCCCTCTATGGGCTTGCAAATATCATTTTGCCAATTCCACAAGAACAGTGTTAGCGAAAGGCTTCTTGAAGGGAAAGATGAAACTCTGTGAGATGAATTATCAGAACACAGAGCAGTTTCTCCGAATGCTTCTTTCCAGTTTTGAACGGAAGATATTTCCTTTTTCACCATAGCCCTCTATGGGCTTCCAAATATCCCTTTGCCAATTCCACAAGAACAGCCTTAGCGAAAGGCTTCTTGAAGGGAAAGGTGTAACTCTGTGAGATGAATTAACAGAACACACAGCAGTTTCCCAGAAAGCTTCTTTCCAGTTTTGAACGGAAGATATTTCCTTTTTCACCATAGCCCTCTAAGGGCTTCCAAATATCCCTTTGCCAATTCCACAAGAACAGCCTTAGCGAAAGGCTTCTTGAAGGGAAAGATGTAACTCTGTGAAATGAAGTAACAGAACACAGAGCAGTTTTTCAGAAAGCTTCTTTCCAGTTGTGAACTGAAGATATTTCCTTTTTCACCATAGCCCTCTATGGGCTTCCAACTATCTTTGACAATTCCACAAGAACAGCCTTAGCGAAAGGCTTCTTGAAGGGAAAGATGTAACTCTGTGAGATGAATTAACAGAACACAGAGCAGATTCTCAGAAAGCTTCTTTCCAGTTTTGAAGGGAAGATATTTCCTTTTTCACCATAGCCCTCTATGGGCTTCGAAATATTCCTTTGCCAATTCCACAAGAACAGCCTTAGCGAAAGGCTTCTTGAAGGGAAAGATGTAACTCTGCGAGATGAATTAACAGAACACAGAGCAGTTTCTCAGAAAGCTTCTTTCCAGTTTTGAACGGAAGATATTTCCTTTTTCACCATACCCCTCTATGGGCTTCCAAATATCCCTTTGCCAATTCCACAAGAACAGCCTTAGCGAAAGGCTTCTTGAAGGGAAAGATGTAACTCTGTGAGATGAATTAACAGAATACCGAGCAGTTTCTCAGAAAGCTTCTTTCCAGTTTTGAACGGAACATATTTCCTTTTTCACCATAGCCCTCTATGGGCTTCCAAATATCCCTTTGCCAATTCCACAAGAACAGCCTTAGCGAAAGGCTTCTTGAAGGGAAAGATGTAACTCTGTGAAATGAATTAAGAGAACACAGATCAGTTTCTCAGAAAGCTTCTTTCCAGTTTTGAACGGAAGATATTTCCTTTTTCACCATAGCCCTCTATGGGCTTCCAAATATCCATTTGCCAATTCCACAAGAACAGCCTTAGCGAAAGGCTTCCTGAAGGGAAGATGTAACTCTGTGAGATGAATAAACAGAACACAGAGCAGTTTATCAGAAACTTCTTTCAAGTTTTGAACGGAAGATATTTCCTTTTTCACCATAGCCCTCTATGGGCTTCCAAATCTCCCTTTGCCAATTCCACAAGAACAGCCTTAGCGAAAGGCTTCTTGAAGGGAAAGATGTAACTCTGTGAGATGAATTAACAGAACACAGAGCAGTTTCTCAGAATGCTTCTTTCCAGTTTTGAACGGAAGATATTTCCTTTTTCTCCATAGCCCTCTAAGGGCTTCCAAATATCCCTTTGCCAATTCCACAAGAACAGCCTTAGCGAAAGGCTTCTTGAAGGGAAAGATGCAACTCTGTGAGATGAATTAACAGAACACAGAGCAGTTTCTCCGAAAGCTTCTTTCCAGTTTTGAACGGAAGATATTTCCTTTTTCACCATAGCCCTCTATGGGCTTCCAAATATCCCTTTGCCAATTCCACAAGAACAGCCTTAGCGAAAGGCTTCTTGAAGGGAAAGATGTAACTCTGTGAGATGAATTAACAGAACACAGAGCAGTTTCTCAGAAAGCTTCTTTCCAGTTTTGAACGGAAGATATTTCCTTTTTCACCATAGCCCTCTATTTGCTTCCAAATATCCCTTTGCCAATTCCACAAGAACAGCCTTAGCCAAAGGCTTCTTGAAGGGAAAGATGTAACTCTGTGAGATAAATTAACAGAACACAGAGCAGTTTCTCATAAAGCTTCTTTCCAGTTTTGAACGGAAGATATTTCCTTTTTCACCATAGCCCTCTATGGGCTTCCAAATATCCCTTGCCAATTCCACAAGAAGAGCCTTAGCAAAAGGCTTCTTGAAGGGAAAGATGTAACTCTGTGACATGAATTAAGAGAACACAGAGCAGTTTCTCAGAAAGCTTCTTTCCAGTTTTGAACGGAAGATATTTCCTTTTTGACCTTAGCCCTCTATGGGCTTCCAAATATCCCTTTGCCAATTCCACAAGAACAGCCTTAGCGAAAGGCTTATTGAAGGGAAAGATGTAACTCTGTGAGATGAATTAACAGAACACAGAGCAGTTTCTCAGAAACTTCTTTCCAGTTGTGAACTGAAGATATTTCCTTTATCACCATAGCCCTCTATGGGCTTCGAAATATCTTTGACAATTCCACAAGAACAGCCTTAGCGAAAGGCTTCTTGAAGGGAAAGATGTAACTCTGTGAGATGAATTAACAGAACACAGAGCAGTTTCTCAGAAAGCTTCTTTCCAGTTTTGAACGGAAGATATTTCCTTTTTCACCAGAGCCCTCTATGGGCTTCGAAATATTCCTTTGCCAATTCCACAAGAACAGCCTTAGCGAAAGGCATCTTGAAGGGAAAGATGTAACTCTGTGAGCTGAATTAACAGAACACAGAGCAGTTTCTCAGAAAGCTTCTTTCCAGTTTTGAACGGAAGATATTTCCTTTTTCAGCATAGCCCTCTAAGGGCTTCCAAATATCCATTTGCCAATTCCACAAGAACAGCCTTAGCGAAAGGCTTCCTGAAGGGAAAGATGTAACTCTGTGAGATGAATAAACAGAACACAGAGCAGTTTATCAGAAACTTCTTTCAAGTTTTGAACGGAAGATATTTCCTTTTTCACCATAGCCCTCTATGGGCTTCCAAATCTCCCTTTGCCAATTCCACAAGAACAGCCTTAGCGAAAGGCTTCTTGAAGGGAAAGATGTAACTCTGTGAGATGAATTAACAGAACACAGAGCAGTTTCTCAGAATGCTTCTTTCCAGTTTTGAACGGAAGATATTTCCTTTTTCACCATAGCCCTCTATGGGCTTCCAAATATCCCTTTCCCAATTCCACAAGAACAGCCTTAGCGAAAGGCTTCTTGAAGGGAAAGATGTAACTCTGTGAGATGAATTAACAGCACACAGAGCAGTTTCTCAGAAAGCTTCTTTCCAGTTTTGAACGGAAGATATTTCCTTTTTCAATATAGCCCTCTATGGGCTTCCAAATATCCCTTTGCCAATTCCACAAGAACAGCCTTAGCGAAAGGCTTCTTGAAGGGAAAGGTGTAACTCTGTGAGATGAATTAACAGAACACAGAGCAGTTTCTCAGAAAGCTTCTTTGCAGTTTTGAACGGAAGATATTTCCTTTGTCACCATAGCCCTCTACGGGCTTCCAAATATCCCTTTGCCAATTCCACAAGAACAGCCTTAGCGAAAGGCTTCTTGAAGGGAAAGATGTAACTCTGTGAGATGAATTAACAGAATACAGAGCAGTTTCTCAGGAAGCTTCTTTCCAGTTTTGAACGGAAGATATTTCCTTTTTCACCATAGGACTCTATGGGCTTCCAAATATCCCTTTGCCAATTCCACAAGAACAGCCTTAGCCAAAGGCTTCTTGAAGGGAAAGATGTAACTCTGTGAGATGAATTAACAGAACACAGAGCAGTTTCTCAGAAAGCTTCTTTCCAGTTTTGAACGGAAGATATTTCCTTTTTCACCATAGCCCTCTATGGGCTTCCAAATATCGCTTTGGCAATTCCACAAGGACAGCCTTAGCGAAAAGCTTCTTGAAGGGAAAGATGTAACTCTGTGACATGAATTAAGAGAACACAGAGCAGTTTCTCAGAAAGCTTCTTTCCAGTTTTGAACGGAAGATATTTCCTTTTTCACCATAGCCCTCTATGGGCTTCCAAATATCCCTTTGCCAATTCCACAAGAACAGCCTTAGCGAAAGGCTTCCTGAAGGGAAAGATGTAACACTGTGAGATGAATAAAGAGAACACAGAGCAGTTTCTCAGAAAGTTCTTTCAAGTTTTGAACGGAAGATATTTCCTTTTTCACCGTAGCCCTCTATGGGCTTCCAAATATCCCTTTGCCAATTCCAGAAGAACAGCCTTAGCGAAAGGCTTCTTGAAGGGAAAGAAGTAACTCTGTGAGATGAATTAACAGAACACAGAGCAGTTTTTCAGAAAGCTTCTTTCCAGTTGTGAACTGAAGATATTTCCTTTTTCACCATAGCCCTCTATGGGCTTCCAAATATCTTTCACAATTACACAAGAACAGCCTTAGCGAAAGGCTTCTTGAAGGGAAAGATGTAACTCTGTGAGATGAATTAACAGAACACAGAGCAGTTTCTCAGAAAGCTTCTTTCCAGTTTTGAACGGAAGATATTTCCTTTTTCACCATAGCCCTCTATGGGCTTCGAAATATTCCTTTGCCAATTCCACAAGAACAGCCTTAGCGAAAGGCATCTTGAAGGGAAAGATGTAACTCTGTGAGATGAATTAACAGAACACAGAGCAGTTTCTCAGAAAGCTTCTTTCCAGTTTTGAACGGAAGATATTTCCTTTTTCAGCATAGCCCTCTAAGGGCTTCCAAATATCCCTTTGCCAATTCCACAAGAACAGCCTTAGCGAAAGGCTTCTTGAAGGGAAAGATGTAACTCTGTGAGATGAATTAACAGAACACAGAGCAGTTTCTCAGAAAGCTTCTTTCCAGTTTTGAACGGAAGATATTTCCTTTTTCACCATAGCCCTCTATGGGCTTCCTAATATCCCTTTGCCAATTCCACAAGAACAGCCTTGGCGAAAGGCTTCTTGAAGGGAAAGATGTAACTCTGTGAAATGAAGTAACAGAACACAGAGCAGTTTTTCAGAAAGCTTCTTTCCAGTTGTGAACTGAAGATATTTCCTTTTTCACCATAGCCCTCTATGGGCTTCCAACTATCTTTGACAATTATACAAGAACAGCCTTAGCGAAAGGCTTCTTGAAGGGAAAGATGTAACTCTGTGAGATGAATTAAGCGAACACAGAGCAGATTCTCAGAAAGCTTCTTTCCAGTTTTGAACGGAAGATATTTCCTTTTTCACCATAGTCCTCTATGGGCTTCGAAATATTCCTTTGCCAATTCCACAAGAACAGCCTTAGCGAAAGGCATCTTGAAGGGAAAGATGTAACTCTGCGAGATGAATTAACAGAACACAGAGCAGTTTCTCAGAAAGCTTCTTTCCAGTTTTGAACGGAAGATATTTCCTTTTTCACCATAGCCCTCTATGGGCTTCCAAATATCCCTTTGCCAATTCCACAAGAACAGCCTTACCGAAAGGCTTCTTGAAGGGAAAGATGTAACTCTGTGACATGAATTAAGAGAACACAGATCAGTTTCTCAGAAAGCTTCTTTCCAGTTTTGCACGGAAGATAATTCCTTTCTCACCATAGCCCTCTATGGGCTTCCAAATATCCCTTTGCCAATTCCACAAGAACAGCCTTAGCGAAAGGCTTATTGAAGGGAAAGATGTAACTCTGTGAGATGAATTAACAGAACACAGAGCAGTTTCTCAGAAAGCTTCTTTGCAGTTTTGAACGGAAGATATTTCCTTTGTCACCATAGCCCTCTACGGGCTTCCAAATATCTCTTTGCCAATTCCACAAGAACAGCCTTAGCGAAAGGCTTCTTGAAGGGAAAGATGTAACTCTGTGAGACGAATTAACAGAATACAGAGCAGTTTCTCAGAAATCTTCTTTCCAGATTTGAACGGAAGATATTTCCTTTTTCACCATAGCCCTCTAGGGGCTTCCAAATATCCCTTTGCCAATTCCACAAGAACAGCCTTAGCGAAAGGCTTCTTGAAGGGAAAGATGCAACTCTGTGAGATGAATTAACAGAACACAGAGCAGTTTCTCCGAAAGCTTCTTTCCAGTTTTGAACGGAAGATATTTCCTTTTTCACCATAGCCCTCTATGGGCTTCCAAATATCCCTTTGCCAATTCCACAAGAACAGCCTTAGCGAAAGGCTTCTTGAAGGGAAAGATGTAACTCTGTGAGATGAATTAACAGAACACAGAGCAGTTTCTCAGAAAGCTTCTTTCCAGTTTTGAACGGAAGATATTTCCTTTTTCACCATAACCCTCTCTTTGCTTCCAAATATCCCTTTGCCAATTCCACAAGAACAGCCTTAGCCAAAGGCTTCTTGAAGGGAAAGATGTAACTCTGTGAGATGAATTAACAGAACACAGAGCAGTTTCTCAGAAAGCTTCTTTCCAGTTTTGAACGGAAGATATTTCCTTTTTCACCATAGCCCTCTATGGGCTTCCAAATATCGCTTTGGCAATTCCACAAGGACAGCCTTAGCGAAAAGCTTCTTGAAGGGAAAGATGTAACTCTGTGAGATGAATTAACAGAACACAGAGCAGTTTCTCAGAAAGTTTCTTTCCAGTTTTGAACGGAAGATATTTCCTTTTTCACCATAGCCCTCTATGGGCTTCCAAATATCCCTTTGCCAATTCCACAAGAACAGCCTTAGCGAAAGGCTTCCTGAAGGGAAAGATGTAACACTGTGAGATGAATAAAGAGAACACAGAGCAGTTTCTCAGAAAGTTCTTTCAAGTTTTGAACGGAAGATATTTCCTTTTTCACCGTAGCCATCTATGGGCTTCCAAATATCCCTTTGCCAATTCCAGAAGAACAGCCTTAGCGAAAGGCTTCTTGAAGGGAAAGATGTAACTCTGTGAGATGAATTAACAGAACACAGAGCAGTTTCTCAGAAAGCTTCTTTCCAGTTTTGAACGGAAGATATTTCCTTTTTCACCATAGCCCTCTATGGGCTTCCAAATATCCCTTGCCAATTCCACAAGAAGAGCCTTAGCAAAAGGCTTCTTGAAGGGAAAGATGTAACTCTGTGACATGAATTAAGAGAACACAGAGCAGTTTCTCAGAAAGCTTCTTTCCAGTTTTGAACGGAAGATATTTCCTTTTTGACCATAGCCCTCTATGGGCTTCCAAATATCCCTTTGCCAATTCCACAAGAACAGCCTTAGCGAAAGGCTTATTGAAGGGAAAGATGTAACTCTGTGAGATGAATAAACAGAACACAGAGCAGTTTCCCAGAAACTTCTTTCCAGTTGTGAACTGAAGATATTTCCTTTATCACCATAGCCCTCTATGGGCTTCGAAATATCTTTGACAATTCCACAAGAACAGCCTTAGCGAAAGGCTTCTTGAAGGGAAAGATGTAACTCTGTGAGATGAATTAACAGAACACAGAGCAGTTTCTCAGAAAGCTTCTTTCCAGTTTTGAACGGAAGATATTTCCTTTTTCACCATAGCCCTCTATGGGCTTCGAAATATTCCTTTGCCAATTCCACAAGAACAGCCTTAGCGAAAGGCATCTTGAAGGGAAAGATGTAACTCTGTGAGCTGAATTAACAGAACACAGAGCAGTTTCTCAGAAAGCTTCTTTCCAGTTTTGAACGGAAGATATTTCCTTTTTCAGCATAGCCCTCTAAGGGCTTCCAAATATCCCTTTGCCAATTCCACAAGAACAGCCTTAGCGAAAGGCTTCTTGAAGGGAAAGATGTAACTCTGTGAGATGAATTAACAGCACACAGAGCAGTTTCTCAGAAAGCTTCTTTCCAGTTTTGAACGGAAGATATTTCCTTTTTCACCATAGCCCTCCAAGGGCTTCCAAATATCCCTTTGCCAATTCCACAAGAACAGCCTTAGCGAAAGGCTTCTTGAAGGGAATGATGTAACTCTGTGAGATGAAATAACAGAACACAGAGCAGTTTCTCAGAAAGTTTCTTTGCAGTTTTGAACGGAAGATATTTCCTTTTTCACCATAGCCCTCTACGGGCTTCCAAATATCTCTTTGCCAATTCCACAAGAACAGCCTTAGCGAAAGGCTTCTTGAAGGGGAACATATAACTCTGTGAGATGAAATAACAGAACACAGAGCAGTTTCTCAGAAAGCTTCTTTCCAGTTTTGAACGGAAGATACTTTCTTTTTCACCATAGCCCTCTATGGGCTTCCAAATATTCCTTTGCCAATTCCACAAGAACAGCCTTAGCGAAAGGCTTCTTGAAGGGAAAGGTGTAACTCTGTGAGGTGAATTAACAGAACACAGAGCGGTATCTCAGAAAGCTTCTTTCCAGTTTTGAACGGAAGATATTTCCTTTTTCACCATAGCCCTCCAAGGGCTTCCAAATATCCCTTTGGCAATTCCACAAGAACAGCCTTAGCGAAAGGCTTCTTGAAGGGAAAGATGTAACTCTGTGAGATGAATTAACAGAACACAGAGCAGTTTTTCAGAAAGCTTCTTTCCAGTTTTCAACGGAAGATATTTCCTTTTTCACCATAGCCCTCTTTGGGCTTCCAAATATCCCTTTGCCAATTCCACAAGAACAGCCTTAGCGAAAGGCTTCTTGAAGGGAAAGATGTAACTCTGTGAGATGAAGTTAACAGAACACAGAGCAGTTTCTCAGAAAGCTTCTTTCCAGTTTTCAATGGAAGATATTTCCTTTTTCACCATAGCCCTCTATGGGCTTCCAAATATCCCTTTGCCAATTCCACAAGAAGAGCCTTAGCGAAAATCTTCTTGAAGGGAAAGAGGTAAATCTGTGAGATGAATTAACAGAACACACAGCAGTTTCTCGGAAAGCTTCTTTCCAATTTTGAACGGAAGATATATCCTTTTTCACCATAGCCCTCTATGGGCTTCCAAATATCCCTTTGCCAATTCCACAAGAACAGCCTTAGCGAAAGGCATCTTGAAGGGAAAGATGTAACTCTGTGAGATGAATTAACATAACACAGAGCAGTTTCTCAGAAAGCTTCTTTCCAGTTTTGAACGGAAGATATTTCCTTTTTCAGCATAGCCCTCTATGGGCTTCCAAATATCCCTTTGCCAATTCCACAAGAACAGCCGTAGCGAAAGGCTACTTGAAGGGAAAGATGTAACTCTGTGAGATGAATTAACATAACACAGAGTAGTTTCTGAGAAAGCTTCTTTCCAGTTTTGAACGGAAGATATTTCCTTTTTCACCATAGCCCTCTATGGGCTTCCCAATATCCCTTTGCCAATTCCACAAGAACAGCCTTAGCGAAAGGCTTCTTGAGGGGAAAGATGTAACTCTGTGAGGTGAATTAACAGAACACAGAGCAGTTTCTCAGAAAGCTTCTTTCCAGTTTTGAACGGAAGATATTTCCTTTTTCACCATAGGCCTCTATGGGCTTCCAAATATCCCTTTGCCAATTCCACAAGAACAGCCTTAGCGAAAGGCTTCTTGAAGGGAAAGATGTAACTCTGTGAGATGAATTAACAGAACACAGAGCAGTTTCTCAGAAAGCTTCTTTCCAGTTTTGAACGGAAGATATTTCCTTTTTCACCATAGCCCTCTATAGGCTTCCAAATATCCCTTTGCCAATTCCACAAGAACAGCCTTAGCGAAAGGCTTCTTAAAGGGAAAGATGTAACTCTGTGAGATGAATTAACAGAACACAGAGCAGTTTCTCAGAAAGCTTCTTTCCAGTTTTGAACGGAAGATATTTCCTTTTTCACCATAGCCCTCTATGGGCTTCCAAATATCCCTTTGCCAATTCCACAAGAAGAGCCTTTGCGAAAGGCTTCTTGAAGGAAAAGATGTAACAGTGTGAGATGAATTAACAGAACACAGAGCAGTTTCTCAGAAAGTTTCTTTCCAGGTTTCAACGGAAGATATTTCCTTTGTCATCATAGCCCTCTATGGGCTTCCAAATATCCCTTTGCCAATTCCACAAGAACAGCCTTAGAGAAAGGCTTCTTGAAGGGAAAGGTGTAACTCTGTGAGATGAATTAACAGAACACAGAACGGTATCTCAGAAAGCTTCTTTCCAGTTTTGAACGGAAGATATTTCCTTTTTCACCATAGCCCTCCAAGGGCTTTCAAATATCCCTTTGCCAATTCCACAAGAACAGCATTAGCGAAAGGCTTCTTGAAGGGAAAGATGTAACTGTGTGAGATGAATTAACAGAACACAGAGCAGTTTCTCAGAAAGCTTCTTTCCAGTTTTGAACGGAAGATATTTCCTTTTTCACCATAGCCCTCTCTTTACTTCCAAATATCCCTTTGCCAATTCCACAAGAACAGCCTTAGCCAAAGGCTTCTTGAAGGGAAAGATGTAACTCTGTGAGATGAATTAACAGAACACAGAGCAGTTTCTCAGAAAGCTTCTTTCCAGTTTTGAACGGAAGATATTTCCTTTTTCACCATAGCCCTCTATGGGCTTCGAAATATTCCTTTGCCAATTCCACAAGAACAGCCTTAGCGAAAGGCATCTTGAAGGGAAAGATGTAACTCTGTGAGCTGAATTAACAGAACACAGAGCAGTTTCTCAGAAAGCTTCTTTCCAGTTTTGAACGGAAGATATTTCCTTTTTCAGCATAGCCCTCTATGGGCTTCCAAATATCCCTTTGCCAATTCCACAAGAACAGCCTTAGCGAAAGGCTTCTTGAAGGGAAAGATGTAACTCTGTGAGATGAATTAACAGAACACAGACCAGTTTCTCAGAAAGCTTCTTTCCAGTTTTGAACGGAAGATATTTCCTTTTTCACCATAGCCCTCTATTTGCTTCCAAATATCCCTTTGCCAATTCCACAAGAACAGCCTTAGCCAAAGGCTTCTTGAAGGGAAAGATGTAACTCTGTGAGATGAATTAACAGAACACAGAGCAGTTTCTCAGAAAGCTTCTTTCCAGTTTTGAACGGAAGATATTTCCTTTTTCACCATAGCCCTCTATGGGCTTCCAAATATCCCTTGCCAATTCCACAAGAAGAGCCTTAGCAAAAGGCTTCTTGAAGGGAAAGATGTAACTCTGTGACATGAATTAAGAGAACACAGAGCAGTTTCTCAGAAAGCTTCTTTCCAGTTTTGAACGGAAGATATTTCCTTTTTGACCATAGCCCTCTATGGGCTTCCAAATATCCCTTTGCCAATTCCACAAGAACAGCCTTAGCGAAAGGCTTATTGAAGGGAAAGATGTAACTCTGTGAGATGAATTAACAGAACACAGAGCAGTTTCTCAGAAACTTCTTTCCAGTTGTGAACTGAAGATATTTCCTTTATCACCATAGCGCTCTATGGGCTTCGAAATATCTTTGACAATTCCACAAGAACAGCCTTAGCGAAAGGCTTCTTGAAGGGAAAGATGTAACTCTGTGAGATGAATTAACAGAACACAGAGCAGTTTCTCAGAAAGCTTCTTTCCAGTTTTGAACGGAAGATATTTCCTTTTTCACCAGAGCCCTCTATGGGCTTCGAAATATTCCTTTGCCAATTCCACAGGAACAGCCTTAGCGAAAGGCATCTTGAAGGGAAAGATGTAACTCTGTGAGCTGAATTAACAGAACACAGAGCAGTTTCTCAGAAAGCTTCTTTCCAGTTTTGAACGGAAGATATTTCCTTTTTCAGCATAGCCCTCTAAGGGCTTCCAAATATCCATTTGCCAATTCCACAAGAACAGCCTTAGCGAAAGGCTTCCTGAAGGGAAAGATGTAACTCTGTGAGATGAATAAACAGAACACAGAGCAGTTTATCAGAAACTTCTTTCAAGTTTTGAACGGAAGATATTTCCTTTTTCACCATAGCCCTCTATGGGCTTCCAAATCTCCCTTTGCCAATTCCACAAGAACAGCCTTAGCGAAAGGCTTCTTGAAGGGAAAGATGTAACTCTGTGAGATGAATTAACAGAACACAGAGCTGTTTCTCAGAATGCTTCTTTCCAGTTTTGAACGGAAGATATTTCCTTTTTCACCGTAGCCCTCTATGGGCTTCCAAATATCCCTTTGCCAATTCCAGAAGAACAGCCTTAGCGAAAGGCTTCTTGAAGGGAAAGAAGTAACTCTGTGAGATGAATTAACAGAACACAGAGCAGTTTTTCAGAAAGCTTCTTTCCAGTTGTGAACTGAAGATATTTCCTTTTTCACCATAGCCCTCTATGGGCTTCCAAATATCTTTGACAATTCCACAAGAACAGCCTTAGCGAAAGGCTTCTTGAAGGGAAAGATGTAACTCTGTGAGATGAATTAACAGAACACAGAGCAGTTTCTCAGAAAGCTTCTTTCCAGTTTTGAACGGAAGATATTTCCTTTTTCACCATAGCCCTCTATGGGCTTCGAAATATTCCTTTGCCAATTCCACAAGAACAGCCTTAGCGAAAGGCATCTTGAAGGGAAAGATGTAACTCTGTGAGATGAATTAACAGAACACAGAGCAGTTTCTCAGAAAGCTTCTTTCCAGTTTTGAACGGAAGATATTTCCTTTTTCAGCATAGCCCTCTAAGGGCTTCCAAATATCCCTTTGCCAATTCCACAAGAACAGCCTTAGCGAAAGGCTTCTTGAAGGGAAAGATGTAACTCTGTGAGATGAATTAACAGCACACAGAGCAGTTTCTCAGAAAGCTTCTTTCCAGTTTTGAACGGAAGATATTTCCTTTTTCACCATAGCCCTCCAAGGGCTTCCAAATATCCCTTTGCCAATTCCACAAGAACAGCCTTAGCGAAAGGCTTCTTGAAGGGAAAGATGTAACTCTGTGAGATGAATTAACAGAACACAGAGCAGTTTCTCAGAAAGCTTCTTTCCAGTTTTGAACGGAAGATATTTCCTTTTTCACCATAGCCCTCTATGGGCTTCCTAATATCCCTTTGCCAATTCCACAAAAACAGCCTTAGCGAAAGGCTTCTTGAAGGGAAAGATGTAACTCTGTGAAATGAAGTAACAGAACACAGAGCAGTTTTTCAGAAAGCTTCTTTCCAGTTGTGAACTGAAGATATTTCCTTTTTCACCATAGCCCTCTATGGGCTTCCAACTATCTTTGACAATTATACAAGAACAGCCTTAGCGAAAGGCTTCTTGAAGGGAAAGATGTAACTCTGTGAGATGAATTAACCGAACACAGAGCAGATTCTCAGAAAGCTTCTTTCCAGTTTTGAACGGAAGATATTTCCTTTTTCACCATAGCCCTCTATGGGCTTCGAAATATTCCTTTGCCAATTCCACAAGAACAGCCTTAGCGAAAGGCATCTTGAAGGGAAAGATGTAACTCTGCGAGATGAATTAACAGAACACAGAGCAGTTTCTCAGAAAGCTTCTTTCCAGTTTTGAACGGAAGATATTTCCTTTTTCACCATAGCCCTCTATGGGCTTCCAAATATCCCTTTGCCAATTCCACAAGAACAGCCTTACCGAAAGGCTTCTTGAAGGGAAAGATGTAACTCTGTGACATGAATTAACAGAACACAGAGCAGTTTCTCAGAAAGCTTCTTTGCAGTTTTGAACGGAAGATATTTCCTTTGTCACCATAGCCCTCTACGGGCTTCCAAATATCTCTTTGCCAATTCCACAAGAACAGCCTTAGCCAAAGGCTTCTTGAAGGGAAAGATGTAACTCTGTGAGATGAATTAACAGAACACAGAGCAGTTTCTCAGAAAGCTTCTTTCCAGTTTTGAACGGAAGATATTTCCTTTTTCACCATAGCCCTCTATGGGCTTCCAAATATCGCTTTGGCAATTCCACAAGGACAGCCTTAGCGAAAAGCTTCTTGAAGGGAAAGATGTAACTCTGTGAGATGAATTAACAGAACACAGAGCAGTTTCTCAGAAAGTTTCTTTCCAGTTTTGAACGGAAGGTATTTCCTTTTTCACCATAGCCCTCTATGGGCTTCCAAATATCCCTTTGCCAATTCCACAAGAACAGCCTTAGCGAAAGGCTTCCTGAAGGGAAAGATGTAACACTGTGAGATGAATAAAGAGAACACAGAGCAGTTTCTCAGAATGTTCTTTCAAGTTTTGAACGGAAGATATTTCCTTTTTCACCGTAGCCATCTATGGGCTTCCAAATATCCCTTTGCCAATTCCAGAAGAACAGCCTTAGCGAAAGGCTTCTTGAAGGGAAAGATGTAACTCTGTGAGATGAATTAACAGAACACAGAGCAGTTTCTCAGAAAGCTTCTTTCCAGTTTTGAACGGAAGATATTTCCTTTTTCACCATAGCCCTCTAAGGGCTTCCAAATATCCCTTGCCAATTCCACAAGAAGAGCCTTAGCAAAAGGCTTCTTGAAGGGAAAGATGTAACTCTGTGACATGAATTAAGAGAACACAGAGCAGTTTCTCAGAAAGCTTCTTTCCAGTTTTGAACGGAAGATATTTCCTTTTTGACCATAGCCCTCTATGGGCTTCCAAATATCCCTTTGCCAATTCCACAAGAACAGCCTTAGCGAAAGGCTTATTGAAGGGAAAGATGTAACTCTGTGAGATGAATAAACAGAACACAGAGCAGTTTCTCAGAAACTTCTTTCCAGTTGTGAACTGAAGATATTTCCTTTATCACCATAGCCCTCTATGGGCTTCGAAATATCTTTGACAATTCCACAAGAACAGCCTTAGCGAAAGGCTTCTTGAAGGGAAAGATGTAACTCTGTGAGATGAATTAAGAGAACACAGAGCAGTTTCTCAGAAAGCTTCTTTCCAGTTTTGAACGGAAGATATTTCCTTTTTCACCATAGCCCTCTATGGGCTTCGAAATATTCCTTTGCCAATTCCACAAGAACAGCCTTAGCGAAAGGCATCTTGAAGGGAAAGATGTAACTCTGTGAGCTGAATTAACAGAACACAGAGCAGTTTCTCAGAAAGCTTCTTTCCAGTTTTGAACGGAAGATATTTCCTTTTTCAGCTTAGCCCTCTATGGGCTTCCAAATATCCCTTTGCCAATTCCACAAGAACAGCCGTAGCGAAAGGCTTCTTGAAGGGAAAGATGTAACTCTGTGAGATGAATTAACATAACACAGAGTAGTTTCTGAGAAAGCTTCTTTCCAGTTTTGAACGGAAGATATATCCTTTTTCACCATAGCCCTCTATGGGCTTCCCAATATCCCTTTGCCAATTCCACAAGAACAGCCTTAGCGAAAGGCTTCTTGAGGGGAAAGATGTAACTCTGTGAGGTGAATTAACAGAACACAGAGCAGTTTCTCAGAAAGCTTCTTTCCAGTTTTGAACGGAAGATATTTCCTTTTTCACCATAGGCCTCTATGGGCTTCCAAATATCCCTTTGCCAATTCCACAAGAACAGCCTTAGCGAAAGGCTTCTTGAAGGGAAAGATGTAACTCTGTGAGATGAATTAACAGAACACAGAGCAGTTTCTCAGAAAGCTTCTTTCCAGTTTTGAACGGAAGATATTTCCTTTTTCACCATAGCCCTCTATAGGCTTCCAAATATCCCTTTGCCAATTCCACAAGAACAGCCTTAGCGAAAGGCTTCTTCAAGGGAAAGATGTAACTCTGTGAGATGAATTAACAGAACACAGAGCAGTTTCTCAGAAAGCTTCTTTCCAGTTTTGAACGGAAGATATTTCCTTTTTCACCATAGCCCTCTATGGGCTTCCAAATATCCCTTTGCCAATTCCACAAGAAGAGCCTTTGCGAAAGGCTTCTTGAAGGAAAAGATGTAACAGTGTGAGATGAATTAACAGAACACAGAGCAGTTTCTCAGAAAGTTTCTTTCCAGGTTTCAACGGAAGATATTTCCTTTGTCATCATAGCCCTCTATGGGCTCCCAAATATCCCTTTGCCAATTCCACAAGAACAGCCTTAGAGAAAGGCTTCTTGAAGGGAAAGGTGTAACTCTGTGAGATGAATTAACAGAACACAGAACGGTATCTCAGAAAGCTTCTTTCCAGTTTTGAACGGAAGATATTTCCTTTTTCACCATAGCCCTCCAAGGGCTTTCAAATATCCCTTTGCCAATTCCACAAGAACAGCATTAGCGAAAGGCTTCTTGAAGGGAAAGATGTAACTGTGTGAGATGAATTAACAGAACACAGAGCAGTTTCTCAGAAAGCTTCTTTCCAGTTTTGAACGGAAGATATTTCCTTTTTCACCATAGCCCTCTCTTTACTTCCAAATATCCCTTTGCCAATTCCACAAGAACAGCCTTAGCCAAAGGCTTCTTGAAGGGAAAGATGTAACTCTGTGAGATGAATTAACAGAACACAGAGCAGTTTCTCAGAAAGCTTCTTTCCAGTTTTGAACGGAAGATATTTCCTTTTTCACCATAGCCCTCTATGGGCTTCGAAATATTCCTTTGCCAATTCCACAAGAACAGCCTTAGCGAAAGGCATCTTGAAGGGAAAGATGTAACTCTGTGAGCTGAATTAACAGAACACAGAGCAGTTTCTCAGAAAGCTTCTTTCCAGTTTTGAACGGAAGATATTTCCTTTTTCAGCATAGCCCTCTAAGGGCTTCCAAATATCCCTTTGCCAATTCCACAAGAGCAGCCTTAGCGAAAGGCTTCTTGAAGGGAAAGATGTAACTCTGTGAGATGAATTAACAGAACACAGAGCAGTTTCTCAGAAAGCTTCTTTGCAGTTTTGAACGGAAGATATTTCCTTTTTCACCATAGCCCTCTACGGGCTTCCAAATATCTCTTTGCCAATTCCACAAGAACAGCCTTAGCGAAAGGCTTCTTGAAGGGGAACATATAACTCTGTGAGATGAAATAACAGAAAACAGAGCAGTTTCTCAGAAAGCCTCTTTCCAGTTTTGAACGGAAGATATTTTCTTTTTCACCATAGCCCTCTATGGGCTTCCAAATATTCCTTTGCCAATTCCACAAGAACAGCCTTAGCGAAAGGCTTCTTGAAGGGAAAGGTGTAACTCTGTGAGATGAATTAACAGAACACAGAGCGGTATCTCAGAAAGCTTCTTTCCAGTTTTGAACGGAAGATATTTCCTTTTTCACCATAGCCCTCCAAGGGCTTCCAAATATCCCTTTGGCAATTCCACAAGAACAGCATTAGCGAAAGGCTTCTTGAAGGGAAAGATGTAACTCTGTGAGATGAATTAACAGAACACAGAGCAGTTTCTCAGAAAGCTTCTTTCCAGTTTTGAACGGAAGATATTTCCTTTTTCACCATAGCCCTCTATGGGCTTCCAAATATCCCTTTGCCAATTCCACAAGAACAGCCTTAGCGAAAGGCTTATTGAAGGGAAAGATGTAACTCTGTGAGATGAATTAACAGAACACAGAGCAGTTTTTCAGAAAGCTTCTTTCCAGTTTTCAACGGAAGATATTTCCTTTTTCACCATAGCCCTCTTTGGGCTTCCAAATATCCCTTTGCCAATTCCACAAGAACAGCCTTAGCGAAAGGCTTCTTGAAGGGAAAGATGGAACTCTGTGAGATGAATTAACAGAACACAGAGCAGTTTCTCAGAAAGCTTCTTTCCAGTTTTCAATGGAAGATATTTCCTTTTTCACCATAGCCCTCTATGGGCTTCCAAATATCCCTTTGCCAATTCCACAAGAACAGCCTTAGCGAAAATCTTCTTGAAGGGAAAGAGGTAAATCTGTGAGATGAATTAACAGAACACACAGCAGTTTCTCGGAAAGCTTCTTTCCAATTTTGAACGGAAGATATATCCTTTTTCACCATAGCCCTCTATGGGCTTCCAAATATCCCTTTGCCAATTCCACAAGAACAGCCGTAGCGAAAGGCTTCTTGAAGGGATAGATGTAACTCTGTGAGATGAATTAACATAACACAGAGTAGTTTCTGAGAAAGCTTCTTTCCAGTTTTGAACGGAAGATATTTCCTTTTTCACCATAGCCCTCTATGGGCTTCCAAATATCCCTTTGCCAATTCCACAAGAAGAGCCTTAGCGAAAGGCTTCTTGAGGGGAAAGATGTAACTCTGTGAGGTGAATTAACAGAACACAGAGCAGTTTCTCAGAAAGCTTCTTTCCAGTTTTGAACGGAAGATATTTCCTTTTTCACCATAGGCCTCTATGTGCTTCCAAATATCCCTTTGCCAATTCCACAAGAACAGCCTTAGAGAAAGTCTTCTTGAAGGGAAAGATGTAACTCTGTGAGATGAATTAACAGAACACAGAGCAGTTTCTCAGAAAGCTTCTTTCCAGTTTTGAACGGAAGATATTTCCTTTTTCACCATAGCCCTCTATAGGCTTCCAAATATCCCTTTGCCAATTCCACAAGAACAGCCTTAGCGAAAGGCTTCTTGAAGGGAAAGATGTAACTCTGTGAGATGAATTAACAGAACACAGAGCAGTTTCTCAGAAAGCTTCTTTCCAGTTTTGAACGGAAGATATTTCCTTTTTCACCATAGCCCTCTATGGGCTTCCAAATATCCCTTTGCCAATTCCACAAGAAGAGCCTTTGCGAAAGGCTTCTTGAAGGAAAAGATGTAACAGTGTGAGATGAATTAACAGAACACAGAGCAGTTTCTCAGAAAGTTTCTTTCCAGGTTTCAACGGAAGATATTTCCTTTGTCATCATAGCCCTCTATGGGCTTCCAAATATCCCTTTGCCAATTTCACAAGAACAGCCTTAGAGAAAGGCTTCTTGAAGGGAAAGGTGTAACTCTGTGAGATGAATTAACAGAACACAGAAAGGTATCTCAGAAAGCTTCTTTCCAGTTTTGAACGGAAGATATTTCCTTTTTCACCATAGCCCTCCAAGGTCTTTCAAATATCCCTTTGCCAATTCCACAAGAACAGCATTAGCGAAAGGCTTCTTGAAGGGAAAGATGTAACTCTGTGAGATGAATTAACAGAACACAGAGCAGTTTCTCAGAAAGCTTCTTTCCAGTTTTGAACGGAAGATATTTCCTTTTTCACCATAGCCCTCCAAGGGCTTCCAAATATCCCTTTGCCAATTCCACAAGAACAGCCTTAGCGAAAGGCTTCTTGAAGGGAAAGATGTATCTCTGTGAGATGAATTTACAGAACACAGAGCAGTTTCTCAGAAAGCTTCTTTCCAGTTTTGAACGGAAGATATTTCCTTTTTCACCATAGCCCTCTATGGGCTTCCTAATATCCCTTTGCCCATTCCACAAGAACAGCCTTAGCGAAAGGCTTCTTGAAGGGAAAGATGTAACTCTGTGAAATGAAGTAACAGGACACAGAGCAGTTTTGCAGAAAGCTTCTTTCTAGTTGTGAACTGAAGATATTTCCTTTTTCACCATTGCCCTCTATGGGCTTCCAACTATCTTTGCCAATTCCACAAGAACAGCCTTAGCGAAAGGCTTCTTGAAGGGAAAGATGTAACTCTGTGAATTGAATTAACAGAACACAGAGCAGATTCTCAGAAAGCTTCTTTCCAGTTTTGAACGGAAGATATTTCCTTTTTCACCATAGCCCTCTATGGGCTTCGAAATATTCCTTTGCCAATTCCACAAGAACAGCTTTAGCGAAAGGCTTGTTGAAGGGAAAGATGTAACTCTGCGAGATGAATTAACAGAACACAGAGCAGTTTCTCAGAAAGCTTCTTTCCAGTTTTGAACGGAAGATATTTCCTTTTTCACCATACCCCTCTATGGGCTTCAAATATCCCTTTGCCAATTCCACAAGAACAGCCTTAGCGAAAGGCTTCTTGAAGGGAAAGATGTAACTCTGTGAGATGAATTAACAGAATACAGAGCAGTTTCTCAGAAAGCTTCTTTCCAGTTTTGAACGGAAGATATTTCCTTTTTCACCATAGCCCTCTATGGGCTTCCAAATATCCCTTTGCCAATTCCACAAGAACAGCCTTAGCGAAAGGCTTCTTGAAGGGAAAGATGTAACTCTGTGACATGAATTAAGAGAACACAGATCAGTTTCTCAGAAAGCTTCTTTCCAGTTTTGAACGGAAGATATTTCCTTTTTCACCATAACCCTCTATGGGCTTCCAAATATCCCTTTGCCAATTCCACAAGAACAGCCTTAGCGAAAGGCTTCTTGAAGGGAAAGATGTAACTCTGTGAGATGAATTAACAGAACACAGAGCAGTTTCTCAGAAAGCTTCTTTGCAGTTTTGAACGGAAGATATTTCCTTTGTCACCATAGCCCTCTACGGGCTTCCAAATATCTCTTTGCCAATTCCACAAGAACAGCCTTAGCGAAAGGCTTCTTGAAGGGAAAGATGTAACTCTGTGAGATGAATTAACAGAATACAGAGCAGTTTCTCAGAAATCTTCTTTCCAGATTTGAACGGAAGATATTTCCTTTTTCACCATAGCCCTCTATGGGCTTCCAAATATCCCTTTGCGAATTCCACAAGAACAGCCTTAGCGAAAGGCTTCTTGAAGGGAAAGATGCAACTCTGTGAGATGAATTAACAGAACACAGAGCAGTTTCTCCGAAAGCTTCTTTCCAGTTTTGAACGGAAGATATTTCCTTTTTCACCATAGCCCTCCAAGGGCTTCCAAATATTCCTTTGCCAATTCCACAAGAACAGCCTTAGCGAAAGGCTTCTTGAAGGGAAAGATGTAACTCTGTGACATGAATTAACAGAATACAGAGCAGTTTCCCAGAAATCTTCTTTCCAGATTTGAACGGAAGATATTTCCTTTTTCACCATAGCCCTCTATGGGCTTCCAAATATCCCTTTGCCAATTCCACAAGAACAGCCTTAGCGAAAGGCTTCTTGAAGGGAAACATGTAAATCTGTGAGATGAATTAACAGAACACAGAGCAGTTTCTCCGAAAGCTTCTTTCCAGTTTTGAACGGAAGATAGTTCCTTTTTCACCATAGCCCTCTATGGGCTTCCAAATATCCCTTTGCCAATTCCACAAGAACAGCCTTAGCCGAAGGCTTCTTGAAGGGAAAGATGTAACTCTGTGAGATGAATTAACAGAACACAGAGCAGTTTCTCAGAAAGCTTCTTTCCAGTTTTGAACGGAAGATAATTCCTTTTTCACCATAGCCCTCTATTTGCTTCCAAATATCCCTTTGCCAATTCCAGAAGAACAGCCTTAGCCAAAGGCTTCTGGAAGGGAAAGATGTAACTCTGTGGGATGAATTAACAGAACACAGAGCAGTTTCTCAGAAAGCTTCTTTCCAGTTTTGAACGGAAGATATTTCCTTTTTCACCATAGCCCTCTATGGGCTTCCAAATATCGCTTTGGCAATTCCACAAGAACAGCCTTAGCGAAAGGCTTCCTGAAGGGAAAGATGTAACACTGTGAGATGAATGAAGAGAACACAGAGCAGTTTCTCAGAAAGTTCTTTCAAGTTTTGAACGGAAGATAATTCCTTTTTCACCGTAGCCCTCTATGGGCTTCCAAATCTCCCTTTGCCAATTCCAGAAGAACAGCCTTAGCGAAAGGCTTCTTGAAGGGAAAGATGTAACTCTGTGAGATGAATTAACATAACACAGAGCAGTTTCTCAGAAAGCTTCTTTCCAGTTTTGAACGGAAGATATTTCCTTTTTCACCATAGCCCTCTATGGGCTTCGAAATATTCCTTTGCCAATTCCACAAGAACAGCCTTAGCGAAAGGCTTCTTGAAGGGAAAGATGTAACTCTGCGAGATGAATTAACAGAACACAGAGCAGTTTCTCAGAAACCTTCTTTCCAGTTTTGAATAGAAGATATTTCCTTTTTCACCATAGCCCTCTATGGGCTTCCAAATCTCCCTTTGCCAATTCCACAAGAACAGCGTTAGCGAAAGGCTTCTTGAAGGGAAAGATGTAACTCTGTGAGATGAAATAACAGAACACAGAGCAGTTTCTCAGAATGCTTCTTTCAAGTTTTGAACGGAAGATATTTCCTTTTTCACCATAGCCCTCTATGGGCTTCCAAATATCCCTTTGCCAATTCCACAAGAACAGCCTTAGCGAAAGGCTTCTTGAAGGGAAAGATGTAACTCTGTGAGATGAATTAACAGAACACAGAGCAGTTTCTCAGAAAGCTTCTTTCCAGTTTTGAACGGAAGATATTTCCTTTTTCACCATAGCCCTCTATGGGCTTCCAAATATCCCTTTGCCAATTCCCCAAGAACAGCCTTAGCGAAAGGCTTCTTGAAGGGAAAGATGTAACTCTGTGAGATGAATTAACAGAACACAGAGCAGTTTCTCAGAAAGCTTCTTTCCAGTTTTGAACGGAAGATATTTCCTTTTTCACCATAGCCCTCTACGGGCTTCCAAATATCTCTTTGCCAATTCCACAAACAGCCATAGCGAAAGGCTTCTTGAAGGGAAAGATGTAACTCTGTGAGATGAATTAACAAAATACAGAGCAGTTTCTCAGAAAGCTTCTTTCCAGATTTGAACGGAAGATATTTCCTTTTTCACCATAGCCCTCTAAGGGCTTCCAAATATCCCTTTGCCAATTCCACAAGAACAGCCTTAGCAAAAGGCTTCTTGAAGGGAAAGATGTAACTCTGTGAGATGAATTAACAGAACACAGAGCAGTTTCTCAGAAAGCTTCTTTCCAGTTTTGTTAGGAAGATATTTCCTTTTTCACCATAGCCCTCTATGGGCTTCCAAATATCGCTTTGGCAATTCCACAAGAACAGCCTTAGCGAAAGGCTTCTTGAAGAGAAAGATGTAACTCTGTGAGATGAATTAACAGAACACAGAGCCGTTTCTCAGAACGCTTCTTTCCAGGTTTGAACGGAAGATATTTCCTTTTTCATCATAGCCCTCTATGGGCTTCCAAATAGCCCTTTGCAAATTCCACGAGAACAGCCTTAGCGAAAGGCTTCTTGAAGGGAAAGATGTAACTCTGTGAGATGAATTAACAGAGCACAGAGCAGTTTCTCAGAAAGCTTCTTTCCAGTTTTGAACGGAAGATATTTCCTTTTTCACCATAGCCCTCTATGGGCTTCCAAATATCCCTTTGCCAATTCCACAAGAGCAGCCTTAGCGAAAGGCTTCTTGAAGGGAAAATGTAACTCTGTGAAATGAATTAACAGAACACAGAGCAGTTTCTCAGAAAGCTCTTTCCAGTTTTGAACGGAAGATATTTCCTTTTTCACCATAGCCCTCTATGGGCTTCCAAATATCCCTTTCCAAATTCCACAAGAACAGCCTTAGCGAAAGGCTTCTTGAAGGGAAAGATGTAACTCTGTGAGATGAATTAACAGAACACAGAGCAGTTTCTCAGAAAGCTTCTTTCCAGTTTTGAACGGAAGACATTTCCTTTTTCACCGTAGCCCTCTATGGGCTTCCAAATATCCCTTTGCCAATTCCACAAGAACAGCCTTAGCGAAAGGCTTCTTGAAGGGAAAATGTAACTCTGTGAGATGAATTAACAGAACAGAGAGCAGTTTCTCAGAAAGCTTCTTTCCAGTTTTGAACGGAAGATATTTCCTTTTTCACCATAGCCCTCTATGGGCTTCCAAATATCCCTTTGCCAAATCCACAAGAACAGCCTTAGCGAAAGGCTTCTTGAAGGGAAAGATGTATCTCTGTGAGATGAATTAACAGAACACAGAGCAGTTTCTCAGAAAGCTTCTTTCCAGTTTTGAAAGGAAGATATTTCCTTTTTCACTATACCCCTCTATGGGCTTCCAAATATCCCTTTGGCAATTCCACAAGAACAGCATTAGCGAAAGGCTTCTTGAAGGGAAATATGTAACTCTGTGAGATGAATTAACAGAACACAGAGCAGTTTCTCAGACAGCTTCTTTCCAGTTTTGAACGGAAGATATTTCCTATTTCACCATAGCCCTCTATGGGCTTCCATATATCCCTTTACCAATTCCACAAGAACAGCCTTAGCGAAAGGCTTCTTGAAGGGAAAGATGGAACTCTATGAGATGAATTAACAGAACACAGAGCAGTTTCTCAGAAAGCTTCTTTCCAGTTTTGAACGGAAGATATTTCCTTTTCACCATAGCCCTCTATGGGCTTCCAAATATCCCTTTGCTAATTCCACAAGAACAGACTTAGCGAAAGGCTTCTTGAAGGGAAAGATGTAACTCTGTGAGATGAATTAACAGAACACAGAGCAGTTTCTCAGAAAGCTTCTTTCCAGTTTTGAACGGAACATATTTCCTTTTTCACCATAGCCCTCTATGGGCTTCCAAATATCCCTTTGCCAATTCCACACGAACAGCCTTAGCGAAAGGCTTCTTGAAGGGAACGATGTAACTCTGTGAGATGAATTAACAGAACACAGACCAGTTTCTCAGAAAGCTTCTTTCCAGTTTTGAACGGAAGATATTTCCTTTTCACCGTAGCCCTCTATGGGCTTCAAATTTCCCTTTGCCAATTCCACAAGAACAGCCTTAGCGAAAGGCTTCTTGAAGGGAAAGATGTAACTCTGTGAGATGAATTAACAGAACACAGAGCAGTTTCTCCGAAAGCTTCTTTCCAGTTTTGAACGGAAGATATTTCCTTTTTCACCAAAGCCCTCTATGGGCTTCCAAATATCCCTTTGCCAATTCCACAAGAACAGCCTTCGCGAAAGGCTTCTTGAAGGGAAAGATGTAACTCTGTGAGATGAATTAACAGAACACAGAGCAGTTTCTCAGAAAGCTTCTTTCCAGTTTTGAACGGAAGATATTTCCTTTTTCACCATAGCCCTCTATTTGCTTCCAAATATCCCTTTGCCAATTCCACAAGAACAGCCTTAGCCAAAGGCTTCTTGAAGGGAAAGATATAACTCTGTGGGATGAATTAACAGAACACAGAGCAGTTTCTCAGAAACCTTCTTTCCAGTTTTGAACAGAAGATATTTCCTTTTTCACCATAGCCCTCTATGGGCTTCCAAATCTCCCTTTGCCAATTCCACAAGAACAGCGTTAGCGAAAGGCTTCTTGAAGGGAAAGATGTAACTCTGTGAGATGAATTAACAGAACACAGAGCAGTTTCTCAGAATGCTTCTTTCAAGTTTTGAACGGAAGATATTTCCTTTTTCACCATAGCCCTCTATGGGCTTCCAAATATCCCTTTGCCAATTCCACAAGAACAGCCTTAGCGAAAGGCTTCTTGAAGGGAAAGATGTAACTCTGTGAGATGAATTAACAGAACACAGAGCAGTTTCTCAGAAAGCTTCTTTCCAGTTTTGAACGGAAGATATTTCCTTTTTCACCATAGCCCTCTATGGGCTTCCAAATATCCCTTTGCCAATTCCCCAAGAACAGCCTTAGCGAAAGGCTTCTTGAAGGGAAAGATGTAACTCTGTGAGATGAATTAACAGAACACAGAGCAGTTTCTCAGAAAGCTTCTTTCCAGTTTTGAACGGAAGATATTTCCTTTTTCACCGTAGCCCTCTATGGGCTTCCAAATATCCCTTTGCCAATTCCACAAGAACAGCCTTAGCGAAAGGCTTCTTGAAGGGAAAATGTAACTCTGTGAGATGAATTAACAGAACAGAGAGCAGTTTCTCAGAAAGCTTCTTTCCAGTTTTGAACGGAAGATATTTCCTTTTTCACCATAGCCCTCTATGGGCTTCCAAATATCCCTTTGCCAAATCCACAAGAACAGCCTTAGCGAAAGGCTTCTTGAAGGGAAAGATGTAACTCTCTAAGATGAATTAACAGAATACAGAGCAGTTTCCCAGAAATCTTCTTTCCAGATTTGAACGGAAGATATTTACTTTTTCACCATAGCCCTCTATGGGCTTCCAAATATCCCTTTGCCAATTCCACAAGAACAGCCTTAGCGAAAGGCTTCTTGAAGGGAAAGATGTAACTCTGTGAGATGAATTAACAGAACACAGAGCAGTTTCTCCGAAAGCTTCTTTCCAGTTTTGAACGGAAGATATTTCCTTTTTCACCAAAGCCCTCTATGGGCTTCCAAATATCCCTTTGCCAATTCCACAAGAACAGCCTTAGCGAAAGGCTTCTTGAAGGGAAAGATGTAACTCTGTGAGATGAACTAACAGAACACAGAGCAGTTTCTCAGAAAGCTTCTTTCCAGTTTTGAACGGAAGATATTTCCTTTTTCACCATAGCCCTCTATTTGCTTCCAAATATCCCTTTGCCAATTCCACAAGAACAGCCTTAGCCAAAGGCTTCTTGAAGGGAAAGATATAACTCTGTGGGATGAATTAACAGAACACAGAGCAGTTTCTCAGAAAGCTTCTTTCCAGTTTTGAACGGAAGATATTTCCTTTTTCACCATAGCCCTCTATGGGCTTCCAAATATCCCTTTGCCAATTCCACAAGAACAGCCTTAGCGAAAGGCTTATTGAAGGGAAAGATGTAACTCTGTGAGATGAATTAACAGAACACAGAGCAGTTTTTCAGAAAGCTTCTTTCCAGTTTTCAACGGAAGATATTTCCTTTTTCACCATAGCCCTCTTTGGGCTTCCAAATATCCCTTTGCCAATTCCACAAGAACAGCCTTAGCGAAAGGCTTCTTGAAGGGAAAGATGGAACTCTGTGAGATGAATTAACAGAACACAGAGCAGTTTCTCAGAAAGCTTCTTTCCAGTTTTCAATGGAAGATATTTCCTTTTTCACCATAGCCCTCTATGGGCTTCCAAATATCCCTTTGCCAATTCCACAAGAACAGCCTTAGCGAAAATCTTCTTGAAGGGAAAGAGGTAAATCTGTGAGATGAATTAACAGAACACACAGCAGTTTCTCGGAAAGCTTCTTTCCAATTTTGAACGGAAGATATATCCTTTTTCACCATAGCTCTCTATGGGCTTCCAAATATCCCTTTGCCAATTCCACAAGAACAGCCTTAGCGAAAGGCATCTTGAAGGGAAAGATGTAACTCTGTGAGATGAATTAACAGAACACAGAGCAGTTTCTCAGAAAGCTTCTTTCCAGTTTTGAACGGAAGATATTTCCTTTTTCAGCATAGCCCTCTATGGGCTTCCAAATATCCCTTTGCCAATTCCACAAGAACAGCCGTAGCGAAAGGCTTCTTGAAGGGAAAGATGTAACTCTGTGAGATGAATTAACATAACACAGAGTAGTTTCTGAGAAAGCTTCTTTCCAGTTTTGAACGGAAGATATTTCCTTTTTCACCATAGCCCTCTATGGGCTTCCAAATATCCCTTTGCCAATTCCACAAGAACAGCCTTAGCGAAAGGCTTCTTGAGGGGAAAGATGTAACTCTGTGAGGTGAATTAACAGAACACAGAGCAGTTTCTCAGAAAGCTTCTTTCCAGTTTTGAACGGAAGATATTTCCTTTTTCACCATAGCCCTCTATGTGCTTCCAAATATCCCTTTGCCAATTCCACAAGAACAGCCTTAGCGAAAGGCTTCTTGAAGGGAAAGATGTAACTCTGTGAGATGAATTAACAGAACACAGAGCAGTTTCTCAGAAAGCTTCTTTCCAGTTTTGAACGGAAGATATTTCCTTTTTCACCATAGCCCTCTATAGGCTTCCAAATATCCCTTTGCCAATTCCACAAGAACAGCCTTAGCGAAAGGCTTCTTGAAGGGAAAGATGTAACTCTGTGAGATGAATTAACAGAACACAGAGCAGTTTCTCAGAAAGCTTCTTTCCAGTTTTGAACGGAAGATATTTCCTTTTTCACCATAGCCCTCTATGGGCTTCCAAATATCCCTTTGCCAATTCCACAAGAAGAGCCTTTGCGAAAGGCTTCTTGAAGGAAAAGATGTAACAGTGTGAGATGAATTAACAGAACACAGAGCAGTTTCTCAGAAAGTTTCTTTCCAGGTTTCAACGGAAGATATTTCCTTTGTCATCATAGCCCTCTATGGGCTTCCAAATATCCCTTTGCGAATTCCACAAGAACAGCCTTAGAGAAAGGCTTCTTGAAGGGAAAGGTGTAACTCTGTGAGATGAATTAACAGAACACAGAACGGTATCTCAGAAAGCTTCTTTCCAGTTTTGAACGGAAGATATTTCCTTTTTCACCATAGCCCTCCAAGGGCTTTCAAATATCCCTTTGCCAATTCCACAAGAACAGCATTAGCGAAAGGCTTCTTGAAGGGAAAGATGTAACTCTGTGAGATGAATTAACAGAACACAGAGCAGTTTCTCAGAAAGCTTCTTTCCAGTTTTGAACGGAAGATATTTCCTTTTTCACCATAGCCCTCTAAGGGCTTCCAAATATCCCTTTGCCAATTCCACAAGAACAGCCTTAGCGAAAGGCTTCTTGAAGGGAAAGATGTATCTCTGTGAGATGAATTTACAGAACACAGAGCAGTTTCTCAGAAAGCTTCTTTCCAGTTTTGAACGGAAGATATTTCCTTTTTCACCATAGCCCTCTATGGGCTTCCTAATATCCCTTTGCCCATTCCACAAGAACAGCCTTAGCGAAAGGCTTCTTGAAGGGAAAGATGTAACTCTGTGAAATGAAGTAACAGGACACAGAGCAGTTTTTCAGAAAGCTTCTTTCTAGTTGTGAACTGAAGATATTTCCTTTTTCACCATTGCCCTCTATGGGCTTCCAACTATCTTTGCCAATTCCACAAGAACAGCCTTAGCGAAAGGCTTCTTGAAGGGAAAGATGTAACTCTGTGAGTTGAATTAACAGAACACAGAGCAGATTCTCAGAAAGCTTCTTTCCAGTTTTGAACGGAAGATATTTCCTTTTTCACCATAGCCCTCTATGGGCTTCGAAATATTCCTTTGCCAATTCCACAAGAACAGCTTTAGCGAAAGGCTTGTTGAAGGGAAAGATGTAACTCTGCGAGATGAATTAACAGAACACAGAGCAGTTTCTCAGAAAGCTTCTTTCCAGTTTTGAACGGAAGATATTTCCTTTTTCACCATACCCCTCTATGGGCTTCCAAATATCCCTTTGCCAATTCCACAAGAACAGCCTTAGCGAAAGGCTTCTTGAAGGGAAAGATGTAACTCTGTGAGATGAATTAACACAATACAGAGCAGTTTCCCAGAAATCTTCTTTCCAGATTTGAACGGAAGATATTTCCTTTTTCACCATAGCCCTCTATGGGCTTCCAAATATCCCTTTGCCAATTCCACAAGAACAGCCTTAGCGAAAGGCTTCTTGAAGGGAAACATGTAAATCTGTGAGATGAATTAACAGAACACAGAGCAGTTTCTCCGAAAGCTTCTTTCCAGTTTTGAACGGAAGATATTTCCTTTTTCACCATAGCCCTCTATGGGCTTCCAAATATCCCTTTGCCAATTCCACAAGAACAGCCTTAGCCGAAGGCTTCTTGAAGGGAAAGATGTAACTCTGTGAGATGAATTAACAGAACACAGAGCAGTTTCTCAGAAAGCTTCTTTCCGGTTTTGAACGGAAGATATTTCCTTTTTCACCATAGCCCTCTATTTGCTTCTAAATATCCCTTTGCCAATTCCACAAGAACAGCCTTAGCCAAAGGCTTCTGGAAGGGAAAGATGTAACTCTGTGGGATGAATTAACAGAACACAGAGCAGTTTCTCAGAAAGCTTCTTTCCAGTTTTGAACGGAAGATATTTCCTTTTTCACCATAGCCCTCTATGGGCTTCCAAATATCGCTTTGGCAATTCCACAAGAACAGCCTTAGCGAAAGGCTTCCTGAAGGGAAAGATGTAACACTGTGAGATGAATGAAGAGAACACAGAGCAGTTTCTCAGAAAGTTCTTTCAAGTTTTGAACGGAAGATAATTCCTTTTTCACCGTAGCCCTCTATGGGCTTCCAAATCTCCCTTTGCCAATTCCAGAAGAACAGCCTTAGCGAAAGGCTTCTTGAAGGGAAAGATGTAACTCTGTGAGATGAATTAACATAACACAGAGCAGTTTCTCAGAAAGCTTCTTTCCAGTTTTGAACGGAAGATATTTCCTTTTTCACCATAGCCCTCTATGGGCTTCGAAATATTCCTTTGCCAATTCCACAAGAACAGCCTTAGCGAAAGGCTTCTTGAAGGGAAAGATGTAACTCTGCGAGATGAATTAACAGAACACAGAGCAGTTTCTCAGAAACCTTCTTTCCAGTTTTGAACAGAAGATATTTCCTTTTTCACCATAGCCCTCTATGGGCTTCCAAATCTCCCTTTGCCAATTCCACAAGAACAGCGTTAGCGAAAGGCTTCTTGAAGGGAAAGATGTAACTCTGTGAGATGAATTAACAGAACACAGAGCAGTTTCTCAGAATGCTTCTTTCAAGTTTTGAACGGAAGATATTTCCTTTTTCACCATAGCCCTCTATGGGCTTCCAAATATCCCTTTGCCAATTCCACAAGAACAGCCTTAGCGAAAGGCTTCTTGAAGGGAAAGATGTAACTCTGTGAGATGAATTAACAGAACACAGAGCAGTTTCTCAGAAAGCTTCTTTCCAGTTTTGAACGGAAGATATTTCCTTTTTCACCATAGCCCTCTATGGGCTTCCAAATATCCCTTTGCCAATTCCCCAAGAACAGCCTTAGCGAAAGGCTTCTTGAAGGGAAAGATGTAACTCTGTGAGATGAATTAACAGAACACAGAGCAGTTTCTCAGAAAGCTTCTTTCCAGTTTTGAACGGAAGATATTTCCTTTTTCACCATAGCCCTCTACGGGCTTCCAAATATCTCTTTGCCAATTCCACAAACAGCCATAGCGAAAGGCTTCTTGAAGGGAAAGATGTAACTCTGTGAGATGAATTAACAAAATACAGAGCAGTTTCTCAGAAAGCTTCTTTCCAGATTTGAACGGAAGATATTTCCTTTTTCACCATAGCCCTCTAAGGGCTTCCAAATATCCCTTTGCCAATTCCACAAGAACAGCCTTAGCGAAAGGCTTCTTGAAGGGAAAATGTAACTCTGTGAGATGAATTAACAGAACAGACAGCAGTTTCTCAGAAAGCTTCTTTCCAGTTTTGAACGGAAGATATTTCCTTTTTCACCATAGCCCTCTATGGGCTTCCAAATATCCCTTTGCCAAATCCACAAGAACAGCCTTAGCGAAAGGCTTCTTGAAGGGAAAGATGTAACTCTGTGAGATGAATTAACAGAACACAGAGCAGTTTCTCAGAAAGATTCTTTCCAGTTTTGAAAGGAAGATATTTCCTTTTTCACCATACCCCTCTATGGGCTTCCAAATATCCCTTTGGCAATTCCACAAGAACAGCATTAGCGAAAGGCTTCTTGAAGGGAAAGATGTAACTCTGTGACATGAATTAAGAGAACACAGAGCAGTTTCTCAGAAAGCTTCTTTCCAGTTTTGAACGGAAGATATTTCCTTTTTGACCATAGCCCTCTATGGGCTTCCAAATATCCCTTTGCCAATTCCACAAGAACAGCCTTAGCGAAAGGCTTATTGAAGGGAAAGATGTAACTCTGTGAGATGAATAAACAGAACACAGAGCAGTTTCTCAGAAACTTCTTTCCAGTTGTGAACTGAAGATATTTCCTTTATCACCATAGCCCTCTATGGGCTTCGAAATATCTTTGACAATTCCACAAGAACAGCCTTAGCGAAAGGCTTCTTGAAGGGAAAGATGTAACTCTGTGAGATGAATTAAGAGAACACAGAGCAGTTTCTCAGAAAGCTTCTTTCCAGTTTTGAACGGAAGATATTTCCTTTTTCACCATAGCCCTCTATGGGCTTCGAAATATTCCTTTGCCAATTCCACAAGAACAGCCTTAGCGAAAGGCATCTTGAAGGGAAAGATGTAACTCTGTGAGCTGAATTAACAGAACACAGAGCAGTTTCTCAGAAAGCTTCTTTCCAGTTTTGAACGGAAGATATTTCCTTTTTCAGCTTAGCCCTCTATGGGCTTCCAAATATCCCTTTGCCAATTCCACAAGAACAGCCGTAGCGAAAGGCTTCTTGAAGGGAAAGATGTAACTCTGTGAGATGAATTAACATAACACAGAGTAGTTTCTGAGAAAGCTTCTTTCCAGTTTTGAACGGAAGATATATCCTTTTTCACCATAGCCCTCTATGGGCTTCCCAATATCCCTTTGCCAATTCCACAAGAACAGCCTTAGCGAAAGGCTTCTTGAGGGGAAAGATGTAACTCTGTGAGGTGAATTAACAGAACACAGAGCAGTTTCTCAGAAAGCTTCTTTCCAGTTTTGAACGGAAGATATTTCCTTTTTCACCATAGGCCTCTATGGGCTTCCAAATATCCCTTTGCCAATTCCACAAGAACAGCCTTAGCGAAAGGCTTCTTGAAGGGAAAGATGTAACTCTGTGAGATGAATTAACAGAACACAGAGCAGTTTCTCAGAAAGCTTCTTTCCAGTTTTGAACGGAAGATATTTCCTTTTTCACCATAGCCCTCTATAGGCTTCCAAATATCCCTTTGCCAATTCCACAAGAACAGCCTTAGCGAAAGGCTTCTTCAAGGGAAAGATGTAACTCTGTGAGATGAATTAACAGAACACAGAGCAGTTTCTCAGAAAGCTTCTTTCCAGTTTTGAACGGAAGATATTTCCTTTTTCACCATAGCCCTCTATGGGCTTCCAAATATCCCTTTGCCAATTCCACAAGAAGAGCCTTTGCGAAAGGCTTCTTGAAGGAAAAGATGTAACAGTGTGAGATGAATTAACAGAACACAGAGCAGTTTCTCAGAAAGTTTCTTTCCAGGTTTCAACGGAAGATATTTCCTTTGTCATCATAGCCCTCTATGGGCTCCCAAATATCCCTTTGCCAATTCCACAAGAACAGCCTTAGAGAAAGGCTTCTTGAAGGGAAAGGTGTAACTCTGTGAGATGAATTAACAGAACACAGAACGGTATCTCAGAAAGCTTCTTTCCAGTTTTGAACGGAAGATATTTCCTTTTTCACCATAGCCCTCCAAGGGCTTTCAAATATCCCTTTGCCAATTCCACAAGAACAGCATTAGCGAAAGGCTTCTTGAAGGGAAAGATGTAACTGTGTGAGATGAATTAACAGAACACAGAGCAGTTTCTCAGAAAGCTTCTTTCCAGTTTTGAACGGAAGATATTTCCTTTTTCACCATAGCCCTCTCTTTACTTCCAAATATCCCTTTGCCAATTCCACAAGAACAGCCTTAGCCAAAGGCTTCTTGAAGGGAAAGATGTAACTCTGTGAGATGAATTAACAGAACACAGAGCAGTTTCTCAGAAAGCTTCTTTCCAGTTTTGAACGGAAGATATTTCCTTTTTCACCATAGCCCTCTATGGGCTTCGAAATATTCCTTTGCCAATTCCACAAGAACAGCCTTAGCGAAAGGCATCTTGAAGGGAAAGATGTAACTCTGTGAGCTGAATTAACAGAACACAGAGCAGTTTCTCAGAAAGCTTCTTTCCAGTTTTGAACGGAAGATATTTCCTTTTTCAGCATAGCCCTCTAAGGGCTTCCAAATATCCCTTTGCCAATTCCACAAGAGCAGCCTTAGCGAAAGGCTTCTTGAAGGGAAAGATGTAACTCTGTGAGATGAATTAACAGAACACAGAGCAGTTTCTCAGAAAGCTTCTTTGCAGTTTTGAACGGAAGATATTTCCTTTTTCACCATAGCCCTCTACGGGCTTCCAAATATCTCTTTGCCAATTCCACAAGAACAGCCTTAGCGAAAGGCTTCTTGAAGGGGAACATATAACTCTGTGAGATGAAATAACAGAAAACAGAGCAGTTTCTCAGAAAGCCTCTTTCCAGTTTTGAACGGAAGATATTTTCTTTTTCACCATAGCCCTCTATGGGCTTCCAAATATTCCTTTGCCAATTCCACAAGAACAGCCTTAGCGAAAGGCTTCTTGAAGGGAAAGGTGTAACTCTGTGAGATGAATTAACAGAACACAGAGCGGTATCTCAGAAAGCTTCTTTCCAGTTTTGAACGGAAGATATTTCCTTTTTCACCATAGCCCTCCAAGGGCTTCCAAATATCCCTTTGGCAATTCCACAAGAACAGCATTAGCGAAAGGCTTCTTGAAGGGAAAGATGTAACTCTGTGAGATGAATTAACAGAACACAGAGCAGTTTCTCAGAAAGCTTCTTTCCAGTTTTGAACGGAAGATATTTCCTTTTTCACCATAGCCCTCTATGGGCTTCCAAATATCCCTTTGCCAATTCCACAAGAACAGCCTTAGCGAAAGGCTTATTGAAGGGAAAGATGTAACTCTGTGAGATGAATTAACAGAACACAGAGCAGTTTTTCAGAAAGCTTCTTTCCAGTTTTCAACGGAAGATATTTCCTTTTTCACCATAGCCCTCTTTGGGCTTCCAAATATCCCTTTGCCAATTCCACAAGAACAGCCTTAGCGAAAGGCTTCTTGAAGGGAAAGATGGAACTCTGTGAGATGAATTAACAGAACACAGAGCAGTTTCTCAGAAAGCTTCTTTCCAGTTTTCAATGGAAGATATTTCCTTTTTCACCATAGCCCTCTATGGGCTTCCAAATATCCCTTTGCCAATTCCACAAGAACAGCCTTAGCGAAAATCTTCTTGAAGGGAAAGAGGTAAATCTGTGAGATGAATTAACAGAACACACAGCAGTTTCTCGGAAAGCTTCTTTCCAATTTTGAACGGAAGATATATCCTTTTTCACCATAGCCCTCTATGGGCTTCCAAATATCCCTTTGCCAATTCCACAAGAACAGCCGTAGCGAAAGGCTTCTTGAAGGGATAGATGTAACTCTGTGAGATGAATTAACATAACACAGAGTAGTTTCTGAGAAAGCTTCTTTCCAGTTTTGAACGGAAGATATTTCCTTTTTCACCATAGCCCTCTATGGGCTTCCAAATATCCCTTTGCCAATTCCACAAGAAGAGCCTTAGCGAAAGGCTTCTTGAGGGGAAAGATGTAACTCTGTGAGGTGAATTAACAGAACACAGAGCAGTTTCTCAGAAAGCTTCTTTCCAGTTTTGAACGGAAGATATTTCCTTTTTCACCATAGGCCTCTATGTGCTTCCAAATATCCCTTTGCCAATTCCACAAGAACAGCCTTAGAGAAAGTCTTCTTGAAGGGAAAGATGTAACTCTGTGAGATGAATTAACAGAACACAGAGCAGTTTCTCAGAAAGCTTCTTTCCAGTTTTGAACGGAAGATATTTCCTTTTTCACCATAGCCCTCTATAGGCTTCCAAATATCCCTTTGCCAATTCCACAAGAACAGCCTTAGCGAAAGGCTTCTTGAAGGGAAAGATGTAACTCTGTGAGATGAATTAACAGAACACAGAGCAGTTTCTCAGAAAGCTTCTTTCCAGTTTTGAACGGAAGATATTTCCTTTTTCACCATAGCCCTCTATGGGCTTCCAAATATCCCTTTGCCAATTCCACAAGAAGAGCCTTTGCGAAAGGCTTCTTGAAGGAAAAGATGTAACAGTGTGAGATGAATTAACAGAACACAGAGCAGTTTCTCAGAAAGTTTCTTTCCAGGTTTCAACGGAAGATATTTCCTTTGTCATCATAGCCCTCTATGGGCTTCCAAATATCCCTTTGCCAATTTCACAAGAACAGCCTTAGAGAAAGGCTTCTTGAAGGGAAAGGTGTAACTCTGTGAGATGAATTAACAGAACACAGAAAGGTATCTCAGAAAGCTTCTTTCCAGTTTTGAACGGAAGATATTTCCTTTTTCACCATAGCCCTCCAAGGTCTTTCAAATATCCCTTTGCCAATTCCACAAGAACAGCATTAGCGAAAGGCTTCTTGAAGGGAAAGATGTAACTCTGTGAGATGAATTAACAGAACACAGAGCAGTTTCTCAGAAAGCTTCTTTCCAGTTTTGAACGGAAGATATTTCCTTTTTCACCATAGCCCTCCAAGGGCTTCCAAATATCCCTTTGCCAATTCCACAAGAACAGCCTTAGCGAAAGGCTTCTTGAAGGGAAAGATGTATCTCTGTGAGATGAATTTACAGAACACAGAGCAGTTTCTCAGAAAGCTTCTTTCCAGTTTTGAACGGAAGATATTTCCTTTTTCACCATAGCCCTCTATGGGCTTCCTAATATCCCTTTGCCCATTCCACAAGAACAGCCTTAGCGAAAGGCTTCTTGAAGGGAAAGATGTAACTCTGTGAAATGAAGTAACAGGACACAGAGCAGTTTTGCAGAAAGCTTCTTTCTAGTTGTGAACTGAAGATATTTCCTTTTTCACCATTGCCCTCTATGGGCTTCCAACTATCTTTGCCAATTCCACAAGAACAGCCTTAGCGAAAGGCTTCTTGAACGGAAAGATGTAACTCTGTGAGTTGAATTAACAGAACACAGAGCAGATTCTCAGAAAGCTTCTTTCCAGTTTTGAACGGAAGATATTTCCTTTTTCACCATAGCCCTCTATGGGCTTCGAAATATTCCTTTGCCAATTCCACAAGAACAGCTTTAGCGAAAGGCTTGTTGAAGGGAAAGATGTAACTCTGCGAGATGAATTAACAGAACACAGAGCAGTTTCTCAGAAAGCTTCTTTCCAGTTTTGAACGGAAGATATTTCCTTTTTCACCATACCCCTCTATGGGCTTCAAATATCCCTTTGCCAATTCCACAAGAACAGCCTTAGCGAAAGGCTTCTTGAAGGGAAAGATGTAACTCTGTGAGATGAATTAACAGAATACAGAGCAGTTTCTCAGAAAGCTTCTTTCCAGTTTTGAACGGAAGATATTTCCTTTTTCACCATAGCCCTCTATGGGCTTCCAAATATCCCTTTGCCAATTCCACAAGAACAGCCTTAGCGAAAGGCTTCTTGAAGGGAAAGATGTAACTCTGTGACATGAATTAAGAGAACACAGATCAGTTTCTCAGAAAGCTTCTTTCCAGTTTTGAACGGAAGATATTTCCTTTTTCACCATAACCCTCTATGGGCTTCCAAATATCCCTTTGCCAATTCCACAAGAACAGCCTTAGCGAAAGGCTTCTTGAAGGGAAAGATGTAACTCTGTGAGATGAATTAACAGAACACAGAGCAGTTTCTCAGAAAGCTTCTTTGCAGTTTTGAACGGAAGATATTTCCTTTGTCACCATAGCCCTCTACGGGCTTCCAAATATCTCTTTGCCAATTCCACAAGAACAGCCTTAGCGAAAGGCTTCTTGAAGGGAAAGATGTAACTCTGTGAGATGAATTAACAGAATACAGAGCAGTTTCTCAGAAATCTTCTTTCCAGATTTGAACGGAAGATATTTCCTTTTTCACCATAGCCCTCTATGGGCTTCCAAATATCCCTTTGCGAATTCCACAAGAACAGCCTTAGCGAAAGGCTTCTTGAAGGGAAAGATGCAACTCTGTGAGATGAATTAACAGAACACAGAGCAGTTTCTCCGAAAGCTTCTTTCCAGTTTTGAACGGAAGATATTTCCTTTTTCACCATAGCCCTCCAAGGGCTTCCAAATATTCCTTTGCCAATTCCACAAGAACAGCCTTAGCGAAAGGCTTCTTGAAGGGAAAGATGTAACTCTGTGACATGAATTAACAGAATACAGAGCAGTTTCCCAGAAATCTTCTTTCCAGATTTGAACGGAAGATATTTCCTTTTTCACCATAGCCCTCTATGGGCTTCCAAATATCCCTTTGCCAATTCCACAAGAACAGCCTTAGCGAAAGGCTTCTTGAAGGGAAACATGTAAATCTGTGAGATGAATTAACAGAACACAGAGCAGTTTCTCCGAAAGCTTCTTTCCAGTTTTGAACGGAAGATAGTTCCTTTTTCACCATAGCCCTCTATGGGCTTCCAAATATCCCTTTGCCAATTCCACAAGAACAGCCTTAGCCGAAGGCTTCTTGAAGGGAAAGATGTAACTCTGTGAGATGAATTAACAGAACACAGAGCAGTTTCTCAGAAAGCTTCTTTCCAGTTTTGAACGGAAGATAATTCCTTTTTCACCATAGCCCTCTATTTGCTTCCAAATATCCCTTTGCCAATTCCAGAAGAACAGCCTTAGCCAAAGGCTTCTGGAAGGGAAAGATGTAACTCTGTGGGATGAATTAACAGAACACAGAGCAGTTTCTCAGAAAGCTTCTTTCCAGTTTTGAACGGAAGATATTTCCTTTTTCACCATAGCCCTCTATGGGCTTCCAAATATCGCTTTGGCAATTCCACAAGAACAGCCTTAGCGAAAGGCTTCCTGAAGGGAAAGATGTAACACTGTGAGATGAATGAAGAGAACACAGAGCAGTTTCTCAGAAAGTTCTTTCAAGTTTTGAACGGAAGATAATTCCTTTTTCACCGTAGCCCTCTATGGGCTTCCAAATCTCCCTTTGCCAATTCCAGAAGAACAGCCTTAGCGAAAGGCTTCTTGAAGGGAAAGATGTAACTCTGTGAGATGAATTAACATAACACAGAGCAGTTTCTCAGAAAGCTTCTTTCCAGTTTTGAACGGAAGATATTTCCTTTTTCACCATAGCCCTCTATGGGCTTCGAAATATTCCTTTGCCAATTCCACAAGAACAGCCTTAGCGAAAGGCTTCTTGAAGGGAAAGATGTAACTCTGCGAGATGAATTAACAGAACACAGAGCAGTTTCTCAGAAACCTTCTTTCCAGTTTTGAATAGAAGATATTTCCTTTTTCACCATAGCCCTCTATGGGCTTCCAAATCTCCCTTTGCCAATTCCACAAGAACAGCGTTAGCGAAAGGCTTCTTGAAGGGAAAGATGTAACTCTGTGAGATGAAGTAACAGAACACAGAGCAGTTTCTCAGAATGCTTCTTTCAAGTTTTGAACGGAAGATATTTCCTTTTTCACCATAGCCCTCTATGGGCTTCCAACTATCTTTGCCAATTCCACAAGAACAGCCTTAGCGAAAGGCTTCTTGAACGGAAAGATGTAACTCTGTGAGTTGAATTAACAGAACACAGAGCAGATTCTCAGAAAGCTTCTTTCCAGTTTTGAACGGAAGATATTTCCTTTTTCACCATAGCCCTCTATGGGCTTCGAAATATTCCTTTGCCAATTCCACAAGAACAGCTTTAGCGAAAGGCTTGTTGAAGGGAAAGATGTAACTCTGCGAGATGAATTAACAGAACACAGAGCAGTTTCTCAGAAAGCTTCTTTCCAGTTTTGAACGGAAGATATTTCCTTTTTCACCATACCCCTCTATGGGCTTCAAATATCCCTTTGCCAATTCCACAAGAACAGCCTTAGCGAAAGGCTTCTTGAAGGGAAAGATGTAACTCTGTGAGATGAATTAACAGAATACAGAGCAGTTTCTCAGAAAGCTTCTTTCCAGTTTTGAACGGAAGATAATTCCTTTTTCACCATAGCCCTCTATTTGCTTCCAAATATCCCTTTGCCAATTCCAGAAGAACAGCCTTAGCCAAAGGCTTCTGGAAGGGAAAGATGTAACTCTGTGGGATGAATTAACAGAACACAGAGCAGTTTCTCAGAAAGCTTCTTTCCAGTTTTGAACGGAAGATATTTCCTTTTTCACCATAGCCCTCTATGGGCTTCCAAATATCGCTTTGGCAATTCCACAAGAACAGCCTTAGCGAAAGGCTTCCTGAAGGGAAAGATGTAACACTGTGAGATGAATGAAGAGAACACAGAGCAGTTTCTCAGAAAGTTCTTTCAAGTTTTGAACGGAAGATAATTCCTTTTTCACCGTAGCCCTCTATGGGCTTCCAAATCTCCCTTTGCCAATTCCAGAAGAACAGCCTTAGCGAAAGGCTTCTTGAAGGGAAAGATGTAACTCTGTGAGATGAATTAACATAACACAGAGCAGTTTCTCAGAAAGCTTCTTTCCAGTTTTGAACGGAAGATATTTCCTTTTTCACCATAGCCCTCTATGGGCTTCGAAATATTCCTTTGCCAATTCCACAAGAACAGCCTTAGCGAAAGGCTTCTTGAAGGGAAAGATGTAACTCTGCGAGATGAATTAACAGAACACAGAGCAGTTTCTCAGAAACCTTCTTTCCAGTTTTGAATAGAAGATATTTCCTTTTTCACCATAGCCCTCTATGGGCTTCCAAATCTCCCTTTGCCAATTCCACAAGAACAGCGTTAGCGAAAGGCTTCTTGAAGGGAAAGATGTAACTCTGTGAGATGAAGTAACAGAACACAGAGCAGTTTCTCAGAATGCTTCTTTCAAGTTTTGAACGGAAGATATTTCCTTTTTCACCATAGCCCTCTATGGGCTTCCAACTATCTTTGCCAATTCCACAAGAACAGCCTTAGCGAAAGGCTTCTTGAACGGAAAGATGTAACTCTGTGAGTTGAATTAACAGAACACAGAGCAGATTCTCAGAAAGCTTCTTTCCAGTTTTGAACGGAAGATATTTCCTTTTTCACCATAGCCCTCTATGGGCTTCGAAATATTCCTTTGCCAATTCCACAAGAACAGCTTTAGCGAAAGGCTTGTTGAAGGGAAAGATGTAACTCTGCGAGATGAATTAACAGAACACAGAGCAGTTTCTCAGAAAGCTTCTTTCCAGTTTTGAACGGAAGATATTTCCTTTTTCACCATACCCCTCTATGGGCTTCAAATATCCCTTTGCCAATTCCACAAGAACAGCCTTAGCGAAAGGCTTCTTGAAGGGAAAGATGTAACTCTGTGAGATGAATTAACAGAATACAGAGCAGTTTCTCAGAAAGCTTCTTTCCAGTTTTGAACGGAAGATATTTCCTTTTTCACCATAGCCCTCTATGGGCTTCCAAATATCCCTTTGCCAATTCCACAAGAACAGCCTTAGCGAAAGGCTTCTTGAAGGGAAAGATGTAACTCTGTGACATGAATTAAGAGAACACAGATCAGTTTCTCAGAAAGCTTCTTTCCAGTTTTGAACGGAAGATATTTCCTTTTTCACCATAACCCTCTATGGGCTTCCAAATATCCCTTTGCCAATTCCACAAGAACAGCCTTAGCGAAAGGCTTCTTGAAGGGAAAGATGTAACTCTGTGAGATGAATTAACAGAACACAGAGCAGTTTCTCAGAAAGCTTCTTTGCAGTTTTGAACGGAAGATATTTCCTTTGTCACCATAGCCCTCTACGGGCTTCCAAATATCTCTTTGCCAATTCCACAAGAACAGCCTTAGCGAAAGGCTTCTTGAAGGGAAAGATGTAACTCTGTGAGATGAATTAACAGAATACAGAGCAGTTTCTCAGAAATCTTCTTTCCAGATTTGAACGGAAGATATTTCCTTTTTCACCATAGCCCTCTATGGGCTTCCAAATATCCCTTTGCGAATTCCACAAGAACAGCCTTAGCGAAAGGCTTCTTGAAGGGAAAGATGCAACTCTGTGAGATGAATTAACAGAACACAGAGCAGTTTCTCCGAAAGCTTCTTTCCAGTTTTGAACGGAAGATATTTCCTTTTTCACCATAGCCCTCCAAGGGCTTCCAAATATTCCTTTGCCAATTCCACAAGAACAGCCTTAGCGAAAGGCTTCTTGAAGGGAAAGATGTAACTCTGTGACATGAATTAACAGAATACAGAGCAGTTTCCCAGAAATCTTCTTTCCAGATTTGAACGGAAGATATTTCCTTTTTCACCATAGCCCTCTATGGGCTTCCAAATATCCCTTTGCCAATTCCACAAGAACAGCCTTAGCGAAAGGCTTCTTGAAGGGAAACATGTAAATCTGTGAGATGAATTAACAGAACACAGAGCAGTTTCTCCGAAAGCTTCTTTCCAGTTTTGAACGGAAGATAGTTCCTTTTTCACCATAGCCCTCTATGGGCTTCCAAATATCCCTTTGCCAATTCCACAAGAACAGCCTTAGCCGAAGGCTTCTTGAAGGGAAAGATGTAACTCTGTGAGATGAATTAACAGAACACAGAGCAGTTTCTCAGAAAGCTTCTTTCCAGTTTTGAACGGAAGATAATTCCTTTTTCACCATAGCCCTCTATTTGCTTCCAAATATCCCTTTGCCAATTCCAGAAGAACAGCCTTAGCCAAAGGCTTCTGGAAGGGAAAGATGTAACTCTGTGGGATGAATTAACAGAACACAGAGCAGTTTCTCAGAAAGCTTCTTTCCAGTTTTGAACGGAAGATATTTCCTTTTTCACCATAGCCCTCTATGGGCTTCCAAATATCGCTTTGGCAATTCCACAAGAACAGCCTTAGCGAAAGGCTTCCTGAAGGGAAAGATGTAACACTGTGAGATGAATGAAGAGAACACAGAGCAGTTTCTCAGAAAGTTCTTTCAAGTTTTGAACGGAAGATAATTCCTTTTTCACCGTAGCCCTCTATGGGCTTCCAAATCTCCCTTTGCCAATTCCAGAAGAACAGCCTTAGCGAAAGGCTTCTTGAAGGGAAAGATGTAACTCTGTGAGATGAATTAACATAACACAGAGCAGTTTCTCAGAAAGCTTCTTTCCAGTTTTGAACGGAAGATATTTCCTTTTTCACCATAGCCCTCTATGGGCTTCGAAATATTCCTTTGCCAATTCCACAAGAACAGCCTTAGCGAAAGGCTTCTTGAAGGGAAAGATGTAACTCTGCGAGATGAATTAACAGAACACAGAGCAGTTTCTCAGAAACCTTCTTTCCAGTTTTGAATAGAAGATATTTCCTTTTTCACCATAGCCCTCTATGGGCTTCCAAATCTCCCTTTGCCAATTCCACAAGAACAGCGTTAGCGAAAGGCTTCTTGAAGGGAAAGATGTAACTCTGTGAGATGAAGTAACAGAACACAGAGCAGTTTCTCAGAATGCTTCTTTCAAGTTTTGAACGGAAGATATTTCCTTTTTCACCATAGCCCTCTATGGGCTTCCAAATATCCCTTTGCCAATTCCACAAGAACAGCCTTAGCGAAAGGCTTCTTGAAGGGAAAGATGTAACTCTGTGAGATGAATTAACAGAACACAGAGCAGTTTCTCAGAAAGCTTCTTTCCAGTTTTGAACGGAAGATATTTCCTTTTTCACCATAGCCCTCTATGGGCTTCCAAATATCCCTTTGCCAATTCCCCAAGAACAGCCTTAGCGAAAGGCTTCTTGAAGGGAAAGATGTAACTCTGTGAGATGAATTAACAGAACACAGAGCAGTTTCTCAGAAAGCTTCTTTCCAGTTTTGAACGGAAGATATTTCCTTTTTCACCATAGCCCTCTACGGGCTTCCAAATATCTCTTTGCCAATTCCACAAACAGCCATAGCGAAAGGCTTCTTGAAGGGAAAGATGTAACTCTGTGAGATGAATTAACAAAATACAGAGCAGTTTCTCAGAAAGCTTCTTTCCAGATTTGAACGGAAGATATTTCCTTTTTCACCATAGCCCTCTAAGGGCTTCCAAATATCCCTTTGCCAATTCCACAAGAACAGCCTTAGCAAAAGGCTTCTTGAAGGGAAAGATGTAACTCTGTGAGATGAATTAACAGAACACAGAGCAGTTTCTCAGAAAGCTTCTTTCCAGTTTTGTTAGGAAGATATTTCCTTTTTCACCATAGCCCTCTATGGGCTTCCAAATATCGCTTTGGCAATTCCACAAGAACAGCCTTAGCGAAAGGCTTCTTGAAGAGAAAGATGTAACTCTGTGAGATGAATTAACAGAACACAGAGCCGTTTCTCAGAACGCTTCTTTCCAGGTTTGAACGGAAGATATTTCCTTTTTCATCATAGCCCTCTATGGGCTTCCAAATAGCCCTTTGCAAATTCCACGAGAACAGCCTTAGCGAAAGGCTTCTTGAAGGGAAAGATGTAACTCTGTGAGATGAATTAACAGAGCACAGAGCAGTTTCTCAGAAAGCTTCTTTCCAGTTTTGAACGGAAGATATTTCCTTTTTCACCATAGCCCTCTATGGGCTTCCAAATATCCCTTTGCCAATTCCACAAGAGCAGCCTTAGCGAAAGGCTTCTTGAAGGGAAAATGTAACTCTGTGAAATGAATTAACAGAACACAGAGCAGTTTCTCAGAAAGCTCTTTCCAGTTTTGAACGGAAGATATTTCCTTTTTCACCATAGCCCTCTATGGGCTTCCAAATATCCCTTTCCAAATTCCACAAGAACAGCCTTAGCGAAAGGCTTCTTGAAGGGAAAGATGTAACTCTGTGAGATGAATTAACAGAACACAGAGCAGTTTCTCAGAAAGCTTCTTTCCAGTTTTGAACGGAAGACATTTCCTTTTTCACCGTAGCCCTCTATGGGCTTCCAAATATCCCTTTGCCAATTCCACAAGAACAGCCTTAGCGAAAGGCTTCTTGAAGGGAAAATGTAACTCTGTGAGATGAATTAACAGAACAGAGAGCAGTTTCTCAGAAAGCTTCTTTCCAGTTTTGAACGGAAGATATTTCCTTTTTCACCATAGCCCTCTATGGGCTTCCAAATATCCCTTTGCCAAATCCACAAGAACAGCCTTAGCGAAAGGCTTCTTGAAGGGAAAGATGTATCTCTGTGAGATGAATTAACAGAACACAGAGCAGTTTCTCAGAAAGCTTCTTTCCAGTTTTGAAAGGAAGATATTTCCTTTTTCACTATACCCCTCTATGGGCTTCCAAATATCCCTTTGGCAATTCCACAAGAACAGCATTAGCGAAAGGCTTCTTGAAGGGAAATATGTAACTCTGTGAGATGAATTAACAGAACACAGAGCAGTTTCTCAGACAGCTTCTTTCCAGTTTTGAACGGAAGATATTTCCTATTTCACCATAGCCCTCTATGGGCTTCCATATATCCCTTTACCAATTCCACAAGAACAGCCTTAGCGAAAGGCTTCTTGAAGGGAAAGATGGAACTCTATGAGATGAATTAACAGAACACAGAGCAGTTTCTCAGAAAGCTTCTTTCCAGTTTTGAACGGAAGATATTTCCTTTTCACCATAGCCCTCTATGGGCTTCCAAATATCCCTTTGCTAATTCCACAAGAACAGACTTAGCGAAAGGCTTCTTGAAGGGAAAGATGTAACTCTGTGAGATGAATTAACAGAACACAGAGCAGTTTCTCAGAAAGCTTCTTTCCAGTTTTGAACGGAACATATTTCCTTTTTCACCATAGCCCTCTATGGGCTTCCAAATATCCCTTTGCCAATTCCACACGAACAGCCTTAGCGAAAGGCTTCTTGAAGGGAACGATGTAACTCTGTGAGATGAATTAACAGAACACAGACCAGTTTCTCAGAAAGCTTCTTTCCAGTTTTGAACGGAAGATATTTCCTTTTCACCGTAGCCCTCTATGGGCTTCAAATTTCCCTTTGCCAATTCCACAAGAACAGCCTTAGCGAAAGGCTTCTTGAAGGGAAAGATGTAACTCTGTGAGATGAATTAACAGAACACAGAGCAGTTTCTCCGAAAGCTTCTTTCCAGTTTTGAACGGAAGATATTTCCTTTTTCACCAAAGCCCTCTATGGGCTTCCAAATATCCCTTTGCCAATTCCACAAGAACAGCCTTCGCGAAAGGCTTCTTGAAGGGAAAGATGTAACTCTGTGAGATGAATTAACAGAACACAGAGCAGTTTCTCAGAAAGCTTCTTTCCAGTTTTGAACGGAAGATATTTCCTTTTTCACCATAGCCCTCTATTTGCTTCCAAATATCCCTTTGCCAATTCCACAAGAACAGCCTTAGCCAAAGGCTTCTTGAAGGGAAAGATATAACTCTGTGGGATGAATTAACAGAACACAGAGCAGTTTCTCAGAAACCTTCTTTCCAGTTTTGAACAGAAGATATTTCCTTTTTCACCATAGCCCTCTATGGGCTTCCAAATCTCCCTTTGCCAATTCCACAAGAACAGCGTTAGCGAAAGGCTTCTTGAAGGGAAAGATGTAACTCTGTGAGATGAATTAACAGAACACAGAGCAGTTTCTCAGAATGCTTCTTTCAAGTTTTGAACGGAAGATATTTCCTTTTTCACCATAGCCCTCTATGGGCTTCCAAATATCCCTTTGCCAATTCCACAAGAACAGCCTTAGCGAAAGGCTTCTTGAAGGGAAAGATGTAACTCTGTGAGATGAATTAACAGAACACAGAGCAGTTTCTCAGAAAGCTTCTTTCCAGTTTTGAACGGAAGATATTTCCTTTTTCACCATAGCCCTCTATGGGCTTCCAAATATCCCTTTGCCAATTCCCCAAGAACAGCCTTAGCGAAAGGCTTCTTGAAGGGAAAGATGTAACTCTGTGAGATGAATTAACAGAACACAGAGCAGTTTCTCAGAAAGCTTCTTTCCAGTTTTGAACGGAAGATATTTCCTTTTTCACCGTAGCCCTCTATGGGCTTCCAAATATCCCTTTGCCAATTCCACAAGAACAGCCTTAGCGAAAGGCTTCTTGAAGGGAAAATGTAACTCTGTGAGATGAATTAACAGAACAGAGAGCAGTTTCTCAGAAAGCTTCTTTCCAGTTTTGAACGGAAGATATTTCCTTTTTCACCATAGCCCTCTATGGGCTTCCAAATATCCCTTTGCCAAATCCACAAGAACAGCCTTAGCGAAAGGCTTCTTGAAGGGAAAGATGTAACTCTCTAAGATGAATTAACAGAATACAGAGCAGTTTCCCAGAAATCTTCTTTCCAGATTTGAACGGAAGATATTTACTTTTTCACCATAGCCCTCTATGGGCTTCCAAATATCCCTTTGCCAATTCCACAAGAACAGCCTTAGCGAAAGGCTTCTTGAAGGGAAAGATGTAACTCTGTGAGATGAATTAACAGAACACAGAGCAGTTTTTCAGAAAGCTTCTTTCCAGTTTTCAACGGAAGATATTTCCTTTTTCACCATAGCCCTCTTTGGGCTTCCAAATATCCCTTTGCCAATTCCACAAGAACAGCCTTAGCGAAAGGCTTCTTGAAGGGAAAGATGGAACTCTGTGAGATGAATTAACAGAACACAGAGCAGTTTCTCAGAAAGCTTCTTTCCAGTTTTCAATGGAAGATATTTCCTTTTTCACCATAGCCCTCTATGGGCTTCCAAATATCCCTTTGCCAATTCCACAAGAACAGCCTTAGCGAAAATCTTCTTGAAGGGAAAGAGGTAAATCTGTGAGATGAATTAACAGAACACACAGCAGTTTCTCGGAAAGCTTCTTTCCAATTTTGAACGGAAGATATATCCTTTTTCACCATAGCTCTCTATGGGCTTCCAAATATCCCTTTGCCAATTCCACAAGAACAGCCTTAGCGAAAGGCATCTTGAAGGGAAAGATGTAACTCTGTGAGATGAATTAACAGAACACAGAGCAGTTTCTCAGAAAGCTTCTTTCCAGTTTTGAACGGAAGATATTTCCTTTTTCAGCATAGCCCTCTATGGGCTTCCAAATATCCCTTTGCCAATTCCACAAGAACAGCCGTAGCGAAAGGCTTCTTGAAGGGAAAGATGTAACTCTGTGAGATGAATTAACATAACACAGAGTAGTTTCTGAGAAAGCTTCTTTCCAGTTTTGAACGGAAGATATTTCCTTTTTCACCATAGCCCTCTATGGGCTTCCAAATATCCCTTTGCCAATTCCACAAGAACAGCCTTAGCGAAAGGCTTCTTGAGGGGAAAGATGTAACTCTGTGAGGTGAATTAACAGAACACAGAGCAGTTTCTCAGAAAGCTTCTTTCCAGTTTTGAACGGAAGATATTTCCTTTTTCACCATAGCCCTCTATGTGCTTCCAAATATCCCTTTGCCAATTCCACAAGAACAGCCTTAGCGAAAGGCTTCTTGAAGGGAAAGATGTAACTCTGTGAGATGAATTAACAGAACACAGAGCAGTTTCTCAGAAAGCTTCTTTCCAGTTTTGAACGGAAGATATTTCCTTTTTCACCATAGCCCTCTATAGGCTTCCAAATATCCCTTTGCCAATTCCACAAGAACAGCCTTAGCGAAAGGCTTCTTGAAGGGAAAGATGTAACTCTGTGAGATGAATTAACAGAACACAGAGCAGTTTCTCAGAAAGCTTCTTTCCAGTTTTGAACGGAAGATATTTCCTTTTTCACCATAGCCCTCTATGGGCTTCCAAATATCCCTTTGCCAATTCCACAAGAAGAGCCTTTGCGAAAGGCTTCTTGAAGGAAAAGATGTAACAGTGTGAGATGAATTAACAGAACACAGAGCAGTTTCTCAGAAAGTTTCTTTCCAGGTTTCAACGGAAGATATTTCCTTTGTCATCATAGCCCTCTATGGGCTTCCAAATATCCCTTTGCGAATTCCACAAGAACAGCCTTAGAGAAAGGCTTCTTGAAGGGAAAGGTGTAACTCTGTGAGATGAATTAACAGAACACAGAACGGTATCTCAGAAAGCTTCTTTCCAGTTTTGAACGGAAGATATTTCCTTTTTCACCATAGCCCTCCAAGGGCTTTCAAATATCCCTTTGCCAATTCCACAAGAACAGCATTAGCGAAAGGCTTCTTGAAGGGAAAGATGTAACTCTGTGAGATGAATTAACAGAACACAGAGCAGTTTCTCAGAAAGCTTCTTTCCAGTTTTGAACGGAAGATATTTCCTTTTTCACCATAGCCCTCTAAGGGCTTCCAAATATCCCTTTGCCAATTCCACAAGAACAGCCTTAGCGAAAGGCTTCTTGAAGGGAAAGATGTATCTCTGTGAGATGAATTTACAGAACACAGAGCAGTTTCTCAGAAAGCTTCTTTCCAGTTTTGAACGGAAGATATTTCCTTTTTCACCATAGCCCTCTATGGGCTTCCTAATATCCCTTTGCCCATTCCACAAGAACAGCCTTAGCGAAAGGCTTCTTGAAGGGAAAGATGTAACTCTGTGAAATGAAGTAACAGGACACAGAGCAGTTTTTCAGAAAGCTTCTTTCTAGTTGTGAACTGAAGATATTTCCTTTTTCACCATTGCCCTCTATGGGCTTCCAACTATCTTTGCCAATTCCACAAGAACAGCCTTAGCGAAAGGCTTCTTGAAGGGAAAGATGTAACTCTGTGAGTTGAATTAACAGAACACAGAGCAGATTCTCAGAAAGCTTCTTTCCAGTTTTGAACGGAAGATATTTCCTTTTTCACCATAGCCCTCTATGGGCTTCGAAATATTCCTTTGCCAATTCCACAAGAACAGCTTTAGCGAAAGGCTTGTTGAAGGGAAAGATGTAACTCTGCGAGATGAATTAACAGAACACAGAGCAGTTTCTCAGAAAGCTTCTTTCCAGTTTTGAACGGAAGATATTTCCTTTTTCACCATACCCCTCTATGGGCTTCCAAATATCCCTTTGCCAATTCCACAAGAACAGCCTTAGCGAAAGGCTTCTTGAAGGGAAAGATGTAACTCTGTGAGATGAATTAACACAATACAGAGCAGTTTCCCAGAAATCTTCTTTCCAGATTTGAACGGAAGATATTTCCTTTTTCACCATAGCCCTCTATGGGCTTCCAAATATCCCTTTGCCAATTCCACAAGAACAGCCTTAGCGAAAGGCTTCTTGAAGGGAAACATGTAAATCTGTGAGATGAATTAACAGAACACAGAGCAGTTTCTCCAAAAGCTTCTTTCCAGTTTTGAACGGAAGATATTTCCTTTTTCACCATAGCCCTCTATGGGCTTCCAAATATCCCTTTGCCAATTCCACAAGAACAGCCTTAGCCGAAGGCTTCTTGAAGGGAAAGATGTAACTCTGTGAGATGAATTAACAGAACACAGAGCAGTTTCTCAGAAAGCTTCTTTCCGGTTTTGAACGGAAGATATTTCCTTTTTCACCATAGCCCTCTATTTGCTTCTAAATATCCCTTTGCCAATTCCACAAGAACAGCCTTAGCCAAAGGCTTCTGGAAGGGAAAGATGTAACTCTGTGGGATGAATTAACAGAACACAGAGCAGTTTCTCAGAAAGCTTCTTTCCAGTTTTGAACGGAAGATATTTCCTTTTTCACCATAGCCCTCTATGGGCTTCCAAATATCGCTTTGGCAATTCCACAAGAACAGCCTTAGCGAAAGGCTTCCTGAAGGGAAAGATGTAACACTGTGAGATGAATGAAGAGAACACAGAGCAGTTTCTCAGAAAGTTCTTTCAAGTTTTGAACGGAAGATAATTCCTTTTTCACCGTAGCCCTCTATGGGCTTCCAAATCTCCCTTTGCCAATTCCAGAAGAACAGCCTTAGCGAAAGGCTTCTTGAAGGGAAAGATGTAACTCTGTGAGATGAATTAACATAACACAGAGCAGTTTCTCAGAAAGCTTCTTTCCAGTTTTGAACGGAAGATATTTCCTTTTTCACCATAGCCCTCTATGGGCTTCGAAATATTCCTTTGCCAATTCCACAAGAACAGCCTTAGCGAAAGGCTTCTTGAAGGGAAAGATGTAACTCTGCGAGATGAATTAACAGAACACAGAGCAGTTTCTCAGAAACCTTCTTTCCAGTTTTGAACAGAAGATATTTCCTTTTTCACCATAGCCCTCTATGGGCTTCCAAATCTCCCTTTGCCAATTCCACAAGAACAGCGTTAGCGAAAGGCTTCTTGAAGGGAAAGATGTAACTCTGTGAGATGAATTAACAGAACACAGAGCAGTTTCTCAGAATGCTTCTTTCAAGTTTTGAACGGAAGATATTTCCTTTTTCACCATAGCCCTCTATGGGCTTCCAAATATCCCTTTGCCAATTCCACAAGAACAGCCTTAGCGAAAGGCTTCTTGAAGGGAAAGATGTAACTCTGTGAGATGAATTAACAGAACACAGAGCAGTTTCTCAGAAAGCTTCTTTCCAGTTTTGAACGGAAGATATTTCCTTTTTCACCATAGCCCTCTATGGGCTTCCAAATATCCCTTTGCCAATTCCCCAAGAACAGCCTTAGCGAAAGGCTTCTTGAAGGGAAAGATGTAACTCTGTGAGATGAATTAACAGAACACAGAGCAGTTTCTCAGAAAGCTTCTTTCCAGTTTTGAACGGAAGATATTTCCTTTTTCACCATAGCCCTCTACGGGCTTCCAAATATCTCTTTGCCAATTCCACAAACAGCCATAGCGAAAGGCTTCTTGAAGGGAAAGATGTAACTCTGTGAGATGAATTAACAAAATACAGAGCAGTTTCTCAGAAAGCTTCTTTCCAGATTTGAACGGAAGATATTTCCTTTTTCACCATAGCCCTCTAAGGGCTTCCAAATATCCCTTTGCCAATTCCACAAGAACAGCCTTAGCGAAAGGCTTCTTGAAGGGAAAATGTAACTCTGTGAGATGAATTAACAGAACAGACAGCAGTTTCTCAGAAAGCTTCTTTCCAGTTTTGAACGGAAGATATTTCCTTTTTCACCATAGCCCTCTATGGGCTTCCAAATATCCCTTTGCCAAATCCACAAGAACAGCCTTAGCGAAAGGCTTCTTGAAGGGAAAGATGTAACTCTGTGAGATGAATTAACAGAACACAGAGCAGTTTCTCAGAAAGATTCTTTCCAGTTTTGAAAGGAAGATATTTCCTTTTTCACCATACCCCTCTATGGGCTTCCAAATATCCCTTTGGCAATTCCACAAGAACAGCATTAGCGAAAGGCTTCTTGAAGGGAAAGATGTAACTCTGTGAGATGAATTAACAGAACACAGAGCAGTTTCTCAGACAGCTTCTTTCCAGTTTTGAACGGAAGATATTTCCTATTTCACCATAGCCCTCTATGGGCTTCCATATATCCCTTTACCAATTCCACAAGAACAGCCTTAGCGAAAGGCTTCTTGAAGGGAAAGATGGAACTCTATGAGATGAATTAACAGAACACAGAGCAGTTTCTCAGAAAGCTTCTTTCCAGTTTTGAACGGAAGATATTTCCTTTTCACCATAGCCCTCTATGGGCTTCCAAATATCCCTTTGCTAATTCCACAAGAACAGACTTAGCGAAAGGCTTCTTGAAGGGAAAGATGTAACTCTGTGAGATGAATTAACAGAACACAGAGCAGTTTCTCAGAAAGCTTCTTTCCAGTTTTGAACGGAAGATATTTCCTTTTTCACCATAGCCCTCTATGGGCTTCCAAATATCCCTTTGCCAATTCCACAAGAACAGCCTTAGCGAAAGGCTTCTTGAAGGGAAAGGTGTAACTCTGTGAGATGAATTAACAGAACACACAACAGTTTATCAGAAAGCTTCTTTCCAGTTTTGAACGGAAGATATTTCCTTTTTCACCATAGCCCTCCAAGGGCTTCCAAATATCCCTTTGCCAATTCCACAAGAACAGCCTTAGCGAAAGGCTTCTTGAAGGGAAAGATGTAACTCTGTGAGATGAATTAACAGAATACAGAGCAGTTTCCCAGAAATCTTCTTTCCAGATTTGAACGGAAGATATTTCCTTTTTCACCATAGCCCTCTATGGGCTTCCAAATATCCCTTTGCCAATTCCACAAGAACAGCCTTAGCGAAAGGCTTCTTGAAGGGAAAGATGTAACTCTGTGAGATGAATTAACAGAACACAGAGCAGTTTCTCCGAAAGCTTCTTTCCAGTTTTGAACGGAAGATATTTCCTTTTTCACCAAAGCCCTCTATGGGCTTCCAAATATCCCTTTGCCAATTCCACAAGAACAGCCTTAGCGAAAGGCTTCTTGAAGGGAAAGATGTAACTCTGTGAGATGAATTAACAGAACACAGAGCAGTTTCTCAGAAAGCTTCTTTCCAGTTTTGAACGGAAGATATTTCCTTTTTCACCATAGCCCTCTATTTGCTTCCAAATATCCCTTTGCCAATTCCACAAGAACAGCCTTAGCCAAAGGCTTCTTGAAGGGAAAGATGTAACTCTGTGGGATGAATTAACAGAACACAGAGCAGTTTCTCAGAAAGCTTCTTTCCAGTTTTGAACGGAAGATATTTCCTTTTTCACCATAGCCCTCTATGGGCTTCCAAATATCGCTTTGGCAATTCCACAAGAACAGCCTTAGCGAAAAGCTTCTTCAAGGGAAAGATGTAACTCTGTGAGATGAATTAACAGAACACAGAGCAGTTTCTCAGAAAGCTTCTTTCCAGTTTTGAACGGAAGATATTTCCTTTTTCACCCTAGCCCTCTATGGGCTTCCAAATATCCCTTTGCCAATTCCACAAGAACAGCCTTAGCGAAAGGCTTCCTGAAGGGAAAGATGTAACACTGTGAGATGAATAAAGAGAACACAGAGCAGTTTCTCAGAAAGTTCTTTCAAGTTTTGAACGGAAGATACTTCCTTTTTCACCGTAGCCCTCTATGGGCTTCCAAATATCCCTTTGGCAATTCCACAAGAACAGCCTTAGCGAAAGGCTTCTTGAAGGGAAAGATGTTACTCTGTGAAATGAAGTAACAGAACACAGAGCAGTTTTTCAGAAAGCTTCTTTCCAGTTGTGAACTGAAGATATTTCCTTTTTCACCATAGCCCTCTATGGGCTTCCAAATATCTTTGACAATTCCACAAGAACAGCCTTAGCGAAAGTCTTCTTGAATGGAAAGATGTAACTCTGTGAGATGAATTAACAGAACACAGAGCAGTTTCTCAGAAAGCTTCTTTCCAGTTTTGAACGGAAGATATTTCCTTTTTCACCATAGCCCTCTATGGGCTTCGAAATATTCCTTTGCCAATTCCACAAGAACAGCCTTAGCGAAAGGCTTCTTGAAGGGAAAGATGTAACTCTGTGAGATGAATTAACAGAACACAGAGCAATTTCTCAGAAAGCTTCTTTCCAGTTTTGAACGGAAGATATTTCCTTTTTCACCATAGCCCTCTAAGGGCTTCCAAATATAACTTTGCCAATTCCACAAGAATAGCCTTAGCGAAAGGCTTCTTGAAGGGAAAGATGTAACACTGTGAGATGAATTAACAGAACACAGAGCCGTTTCTCAGAACGCTTCTTTCCAGGTTTGAACGGAAGATATTTCCTTTTTCATCATAGCCCTCTATGGGCTTCCAAATAGCCCTTTGCAAATTCCACAAGAACAGCCTTAGCGAAAGGCTTCTTGAAGGGAAAGATGTAACTCTGTGAGATGAATTAACAGAGCACAGAGCAGTTTCTCAGAAAGCTTCTTTCCAGTTTTGAACGGAAGATATTTCCTTTTTCACCATAGCCCTCTATGGGCTTCCAAATATCCCTTTGCCAATTCCACAAGAGCAGCCTTAGCGAAAGGCTTCTTGAAGGGAAAATGTAACTCTGTGAAATGAATTAACAGAACACAGAGCAGTTTCTCAGAAAGCTCTTTCCAGTTTTCAACGGAAGATATTTCCTTTTTCACCATAGCCCTCTATGGGCTTCCAAATATCCCTTTCCAAATTCCACAAGAACAGCCTTAGCGAAAGTCTTCTTGAAGGGAAAGATGTAACTCTGTGAGATGAATTAACGGAACACAGAGCAGTTTCTCAGAAAGCTTCTTTCCAGTTTTGAACGGAAGATATTTCCTTTTTCACCGTAGCCCTCTATGGGCTTCCAAATATCCCTTTGCCAATTCCACAAGAACAGCCTTAGCGAAAGGCTTCTTGAAGGGAAAATGTAACTCTGTGAGATGAATTAACAGAACAGAGAGCAGTTTCTCAGAAAGCTTCTTTCCAGTTTTGAATGGAAGATATTTCCTTTTTCACCATAGCCCTCTATGGGCTTCCAAATATCCCTTTGCCAAATCCACAAGAACAGCCTTAGCGAAAGGCTTCTTGAAGGGAAAGATGTAACTCTGTGAGATGAATTAACAGAACACAGAGCAGTTTCTCAGAAAGCTTCTTTCCAGTTTTGAAAGGAAGATATTTCCTTTTTCACCATACCCCTCTATGGGCTTCCAAATATCCCTTTGGCAATTCCACAGGAACAGCATTAGCGAAAGGCTTCTTGAAGGGAAAGATGTAACTCTGTGAGATGAATTAACAGAACACAGAGCAGTTTCTCAGACAGCTTCTTTCCAGTTTTGAACGGAAGATATTTCCTATTTCACCATAGCCCTCTATGGGCTTCCATATATCCCTTTACCAATTCCACAAGAACAGCCTTAGCGAAAGGCTTCTTGAAGGGAAAGATGGAACTCTATGAGATGAATTAACAGAACACAGAGCAGTTTCTCAGAAAGCTTCTTTCCAGTTTTGAACGGAAGATATTTCCTTTTCACCATAGCCCTCTATGGGCTTCCAAATATCCCTTTGCTAATTCCACAAGAACAGACTTAGCGAAAGGCTTCTTGAAGGGAAAGATGTAACTCTGTGAGATGAATTAACAGAACACAGAGCAGTTTCTCCGAAAGCTTCTTTCCAGTTTTGAACGGAAGATATTTCCTTTTTCACCAAAGCCCTCTATGGGCTTCCAAATATCTCTTTGCCAATTCCACAAGAACAGCCTTAGCGAAAGGCTTCTTGAAGGGAAAGATGTAACTCTGTGAGATGAATTAACAGAACACAGAGCAGTTTCTCAGAAAGCTTCTTTCCAGTTTTGAACGGAAGATATTTCCTTTTTCACCATAGCCCTCTATTTGCTTCCAAATATCCCTTTGCCAATTCCACAAGAACAGCCTTAGCCAAAGGCTTCTTGAAGGGAAAGATGTAACTCTGTGGGATGAATTAACAGAACACAGAGCAGTTTCTCAGAAAGCTTCTTTCCAGTTTTGAACGGAAGATATTTCCTTTTTCACCATAGCCCTCTATGGGCTTCCAAATATCGCTTTGGCAATTCCACAAGAACAGCCTTAGCGAAAAGCTTCTTCAAGGGAAAGATGTAACTCTGTGAGATGAATTAACAGAACACAGAGCAGTTTCTCAGAAAGCTTCTTTCCAGTTTTGAACGGAAGATATTTCCTTTTTCACCATAGCCCTCTATGGGCTTCCAAATATCCCTTTGCCAATTCCACAAGAACAGCCTTAGCGAAAGGCTTCCTGAAGGGAAAGATGTAACACTGTGAGATGAATAAAGAGAACACAGAGCAGTTTCTCAGAAAGTTCTTTCAAGTTTTGAACGGAAGATACTTCCTTTTTCACCGTAGCCCTCTATGGGCTTCCAAATATCCCTTTGCCAATTCCAGAAGAACAGCCTTAGCGAAAGGCTTCTTGAAGGGAAAGATGTAACTCTGTGAGATGAATTAACATAACACAGAGCAGTTTCTCAGAAAGCTTGTTTCCAGTTTTGAACGGAAGATATTTCCTTTTTCACCATAGCCCTCTATGGGCTTCCAAATATCCCTTGCCAATTCCACAAGAACAGCCTTAGCAAAAGGCTTCTTGAAGGGAAAGATGTAACTCTGTGACATGAATTAAGAGAACACAGAGCAGTTTCTCAGAAAGCTTCTTTCCAGTTTTGAACGGAAGATATTTCCTTTTTGACCATAGCCCTCTATAGGCTTCCAAATATCCCTTTGCCAATTCCACAGGAACAGCCTTAGCGAAAGGCTTCTTGAAGGGAAAGATGTAACTCTGTGAGATGAATTAACAGAACACAGAGCAGTTTCTCAGAAACTTCTTTCAAGTTTTGAACGGAAGATATTTCCTTTTTCACCATAGCCCTCTATGGGCTTCCAAATATCCCTTTGGCAATTCCACAAGAACAGCCTTAGCGAAAGGCTTCTTGAAGGGAAAGATGTTACTCTGTGAAATGAAGTAACAGAACACAGAGCAGTTTTTCAGAAAGCTTCTTTCCAGTTGTGAACTGAAGATATTTCCTTTTTCACCATAGCCCTCTATGGGCTTCCAAATATCTTTGACAATTCCACAAGAACAGCCTTAGCGAAAGGCTTCTTGAAGGGAAAGATGTAACTCTGTGAGATGAATTAACAGAACACAGAGCAGTTTCTCAGAAAGCTTCTTTCCAGTTTTGAACGGAAGATATTTCCTTTTTCACCATAGCCCTCTATGGGCTTCGAAATATTCCTTTGCCAATTCCACAAGAACAGCCTTAGCGAAAGGCTTCTTGAAGGGAAAGATGTAACTCTGCGAGATGAATTAACAGAACACAGAGCAGTTTCTCAGAAAGCTTCTTTCCAGTTTTGAACGGAAGATATTTCCTTTTTCACCATAGCCCTCTATGGGCTTCCAAATCTCCCTTTGCCAATTCCACAAGAACAGCCTTAGCGAAAGGCTTCTTGAAGGGAAAGATGTAACTCTGTGAGATGAATTAACAGAACACAGAGCAGTTTCTCAGAATGCTTCTTTCCAGTTTTGAACGGAAGATATTTCCTTTTTCACCATAGCCCTCTATGGGCTTCCAAATATCCCTTTGCCAATTCCCCAAGAACAGCCTTAGCGAAAGGCTTCTTGAAGGGAAAGATGTAACTCTGTGAGATGAATTAACAGAACACAGAGCAGTTTCTCAGAAAGCTTCTTTCCAGTTTTGAACGGAAGATATTTCCTTTTTCACCATAGCCCTCTACGGGCTTCCAAATATCTCTTTGCCAATTCCACAAACAGCCATAGCGAAAGGCTTCTTGAAGGGAAAGATGTAACTCTGTGAGATGAATTAACAGAATACAGAGCAGTTTCTCAGAAAGCTTCTTTCCAGATTTGAACGGAAGATATTTCCTTTTTCCCCATAGCCCTCCAAGGGCTTCCAAATATCCCTTTGCCAATTCCACAAGAACAGCCTTAGCGAAAGGCTTCTTGAAGGGAAAGATGTAACTCTGTGAGATGAATTAACAGAACACAGAGCAGTTTCTCAGAAAGCTTCTTTCCAGTTTTGAACGGAAGATATTTCCTTTTTCACCATAGCCCTCTATGGGCTTCCAAATATCCCTTTGCCAATTCCACAACAACAGCCTTAGCGAAAGGCTTCTTGAAGGGAAAGATGTAACTCTGTGAGATGAATTAACAGAACACAGAGCAGTTTCTCAGAAAGCTTCTTTCCAGATTTGAACGGAAGATATTTCCTTTTTCCCCATAGCCCTCCAAGGGCTTCCAAATATCCCTTTGCCAATTCCACAAGAACAGCCTTAGCGAAAGGCTTCTTGAAGGGAAAGATGTAACTCTGTGAGATGAATTAACAGAACACAGAGCAGTTTCTCAGAAAGCTTCTTTCCAGTTTTGAACGGAAGATATTTCCTTTTTCACCATAGCCCTCTATGGGCTTCCAAATATCCCTTTGCCAATTCCACAACAACAGCCTTAGCGAAAGGCTTCTTGAAGGGAAAGATGTAACTCTGTGAGATGAATTAACAGAACACAGAGCAGTTTCTCAGAAAGCTTCTTTCCAGATTTGAACGGAAGATATTTCCTTTTTCACCATAGCCCTCTAAGGGCTTCCAAATATAACTTTGCCAATTCCACAAGAATAGCCTTAGCGAAAGGCTTCTTGAAGGGAAAGATGTAACACTGTGAAATGAATTAACAGAACACAGAGCAGTTTCTCAGAAAGCTTCTTTCCAGTTTTGAAAGGAAGATATTTCCTTTTTCACCATAGCCCTCTATGGGCTTCCAAATATCGCTTTGGCAATTCCACAAGAACAGCCTTAGCGAAAGGTTTCTTGAAGGGAAAGATGTAACTCTGTGAGATGAATTAACAGAACACAGAGCAGTTTCTCAGAAAGCTTCTTTCCAGTTTTGAACGGAAGATATTTCCTTTTTCACCATAGCCCTCTATGGGCTTCCAAATATCGCTTTGGCAATTCCACAAGAACAGCCTTAGCGAAAGGCTTCTTGAAGGGAAAGATGTAACTCTGTGAGATGAATTAACAGAACACAGAGCAGTTTCTCAGAAATCTTCTTTTCAGTTTTGAACGGAAGATATTTCCTTTTTCACCATAGCCCTCTATGGGCTTCCAAATATCCCTTTACCAATTCCATAGGAACAGCCTTAGCGAAAGCCTTCTTGAAGGAAAAGATATAACTCTGTGAGATGAATTAACAGAACACAGAGCAGGTTCTCAGAAAGCTTCTTTCCAGTTTTGAACGGAAGATATTTCCTTTTTCACCGTAGCCCTCTATGGGCTTCCAAATATCCCTTTGCCATTTCCACAAGAACAGCCTTACCGAAAGGATTCTTGAAGGGAAAGATGTAACTCTGTGAGATGAATTAACAGAACAGAGAGCAGTTTCTCAGAAAGCTTCTTTCCAGTTTTGAACGGAAGGTATTTCCTTTTTCACCATAGCCCTCTATGGGCTTCCAAATATCCCTTTGCCAAATCCACAAGAACAGCCTTAGCGAAAGGCTTCTTGAAGGGAAAGATGTAACTCTGTGAGATGAATTAACAGAACACAGAGCAGTTTCTCAGAAAGCTTCTTTCCAGTTTTGAACGGAAGATATTTCCTTTTTCACCATAGCCCTCTATGGGCTTCCAAATATCCCTTGCCAATTCCACAAGAACAGCCTTAGCAAAAGGCTTCTTGAAGGGAAAGATGTAACTCTGTGACATGAATTAAGAGAACACAGAGCAGTTTCTCAGAAAGCTTCTTTCCAGTTTTGAACGGAAGATATTTCCTTTTTGACCATAGCCCTCTATAGGCTTCCAAATATCCCTTTGCCAATTCCACAGGAACAGCCTTAGCGAAAGGCTTCTTGAAGGGAAAGATGTAACTCTGTGAGATGAATTAACAGAACACAGAGCAGTTTCTCAGAAACTTCTTTCAAGTTTTGAACGGAAGATATTTCCTTTTTCACCATAGCCCTCTATGGGCTTCCAAATATCCCTTTGGCAATTCCACAAGAACAGCCTTAGCGAAAGCCTTCTTGAAGGGAAAGATGTTACTCTGTGAAATGAAGTAACAGAACACAGAGCAGTTTTTCAGAAAGCTTCTTTCCAGTTGTGAACTGAAGATATTTCCTTTTTCACCATAGCCCTCTATGGGCTTCAAAATATCTTTGACAATTCCACAAGAACAGCCTTAGCGAAAGGCTTCTTGAAGGGAAAGATGTAACTCTGTGAGATGAATTAACAGAACACAGAGCAGTTTCTCAGAAAGCTTCTTTCCAGTTTTGAACGGAAGATATTTCCTTTTTCACCATAGCCCTCTATGGGCTTCGAAATATTCCTTTGCCAATTCCACAAGTACAGCCTTAGCGAAAGGCTTCTTGAAGGGAAAGATGTAACTCTGCGAGATGAATTAACAGAACACAGAGCAGTTTCTCAGAAAGCTTCTTTCCAGTTTTGAACGGAAGATATTTCCTTTTTCACCATAGCCCTCTATGGGCTTCCAAATCTCCCTTTGCCAATTCCACAAGAACAGCCTTAGCGAAAGGCTTCTTGAAGGGAAAGATGTAACTCTGTGAGATGAATTAACAGAACACAGAGCAGTTTCTCAGAATGCTTCTTTCCAGTTTTGAACGGAAGATATTTCCTTTTTCACCATAGCCCTCTATGGTCTTCCAAATATCCCTTTGCCAATTCCACAAGAACAGACTTAGCGAAAGGCTTCTTGAAGGGAAAGATGTAACTCTGTGAGATGAATAAACAGAACACAGAGCAGTTTCTCAGAAAGCTTCTTTCCAGTTTTGAAAGGAAGATATTTCCTTTTTCACCATAGCCCTCTATGGGCTTCCAAATATCCCTTTGCCAATTCCCCAAGAACAGCCTTAGCGAAAGGCTTCTTGAAGGGAAAGATGTAACTCTGTGAGATGAATTAACAGAACACAGAGCAGTTTCTCAGAAAGCTTCTTTCCAGTTTTGAACGGAAGATATTTCCTTTTTCACCATAGCCCTCTACGGGCTTCCAAATATCTATTAGCCAATTCCACAAACAGCCATAGCGAAAGGCTTCTTGAAGGGAAAGATGTAACTCTGTGAGATGAATTAACAGAATACAGAGCAGTTTCTCAGAAAGCTTCTTTCCAGATTTGAACGGAAGATATTTCCTTTTTCCCCATAGCCCTCCAAGGGCTTCCAAATATCCCTTTGCCAATTCCACAAGAACAGCCTTAGCGAAAGGCTTCTTGAAGGGAAAGATGTAACTCTGTGAGATGAATTAACAGAACACAGAGCAGTTTCTCAGAAAGCTTCTTTCCAGTTTTGAACGGAAGATATTTCCTTTTTCACCATAGCCCTCTATGGGCTTCCAAATATCCCTTTGCCAATTCCACAACAACAGCCTTAGCGAAAGGCTTCTTTAAGGGAAAGATGTAACTCTGTGAGATGAATTAACAGAACACAGAGCAATTTCTCAGAAAGCTTCTTTCCAGTTTTGAACGGAAGATATTTCCTTTTTCACCATAGCCCTCTAAGGGCTTCCAAATATAACTTTGCCAATTCCACAAGAATAGCCTTAGCGAAAGGCTTCTTGAAGGGAAAGATGTAACACTGTGAGATGAATTAACAGAACACAGAGCAGTTTCTCAGAAAGCTTCTTTCCAGTTTTGAAAGGAAGATATTTCCTTTTTCACCATAGCCCTCTATGGGCTTCCAAATATCGCTTTGGCAATTCCACAAGAACAGCCTTAGCGAAAGGCTTCTTGAAGGGAAAGATGTAACTCTGTGAGATGAATTAACAGAACACAGAGCAGTTTCTCAGAAAGCTTCTTTCCAGTTTTGAGCGGAAGATATTTCCTTTTTCACCATAGCCCTCTATGGGCTTCCAAATATCGCTTTGGCAATTCCACAAGAACAGCCTTAGCGAAAGGCTTCTTGAAGGGAAAGATGTAACTCTGTGAGATGAATTAACAGAACACAGAGCAGTTTCTCAGAAATCTTCTTTCCAGTTTTGAACGGAAGACATTTCCTTTTTCACCAAAGCCCTCTATGGGCTTCTAAATATCCCTTTACCAATTCCACAGGAACAGCCTTAGCGAAAGCCTTCTTGAAGGAAAAGATATAACTCTGTCAGATGAATTAACAGAACACAAAGCAGTTTCTCAGAAACATTCTTTCCAGTTTTGAACGGGAGATATTTCCTTTTTCACCATAGCCCTCTATGGGCTTCCAAATATCCCTTTGGCAATTCCACAAGAACAGCCTTAGCGAAAGGCTTCTTGGAGGGAAAGATGTAACTCTGTGAGATGAATTAACAGAACACAGAGCAGTTTCTCAGAAAGCTTCTTTCCAGTTTTGAACGGAAGATATTTCCTTTTTCACCATAGCCCTCTATTGGCTTCCAAATATAACTTTGCCAATTCCACAAGAACAGCCTTAGCGAAAGGCTTCTTGAAGGGAAAGATGTAACTCTGTGAGGTGAATTAACAGAACACAGAGCAGTTTCTCAGAAAGCTTCTTTCCAGTTTTGAACGGAAGATATTTCCTTTTTCACCATAGCCCTCTATGGGCTTCCAAATATCCCTTTGCCAATTCCACACGAACAGCCTTAGCGAAAGGCTTCTTGAAGGGAAAGATGTAACTCTGTGAGATGAATTAACAGAACACAGAGCAGTTTCTCAGAAAGCTTCTTTCCAGTTTTGAACGAAAGATATTTCCTTTTCATCATAGCCCTCTATGTGCTTCCAAATATCCCTTTGCCAATTCCACAAGAACAGCCTTAGCGAAAGGCATCTTGAAGGGAAAGATGTAACTCTGTGAGATGAAATAACAGAACACAGAGCCGTTTCTCAGAAAGCTTCTTTCCAGGTTTGAACGGAAGATATTTCCTTTTTCATCATAGCCCTCTATGGGCTTCCAAATATCCCTTTGCCAATTCCACACGAACAGCCTTAGCGAAAGGCTTCTTGAAGGGAAAATGTAACTCTGTGAAATGAATTAACAGAGCACAGAGCAGTTTCTCAGAAAGCTTCTTTCCAGTTTTCAACGGAAGATATTTCCTTTTTCACCATAGCCCTCTATGGGCTTCCAAATATCCCTTTCCAAATTCCACAAGAACAGCCTTAGAGAAAGGCTTCTTGAAGGGAAAGATGTCACTCTGTGAGATGAATTAACAGAACAGAGAGCAGTTTCTCAGAAAGCTTCTTTCCAGTTTTGAACGGAAGATATTTCCTTTTTCACCATAGCCCTCTATGGGCTTCCAAATATCCCTTTGCCAAATCCACAAAAACAGCCTTAGCGAAAGGCTTCTTGAAGGGAAAGATGTAACTCTGTGAGATGAATTAACAGAACACAGAGCAGTTTCTCAGAAAGCTTCTTTCCAGTTTTGAACGGAAGATATTTCCTTTTTCACCATAGCCCTCTATGGGCTTCCAAATATCCCTTTGCCAATTCCACAAGAACAGCCTTAGCGAAAGGCTTCTTGAAGGGAAAGATGTAACTCTGTGAGATGAATTAACAGAACACAGAGCAATTTCTCAGAAAGCTTTTTTCCAGTTTTGAACGGAAGATATTTCCTTTTTCACCATAGCCCTCTAAGGGCTTCCAAATATAACTTTGCCAATTCCACAAGAATATCCTTAGCGAAAGGCTTCTTGAAGGGAAAGATGTAACACTGTGAGATGAATTAGCAGAACACAGAGCAGTTTCTCAGAAAGCTTCTTTCCAGTTTTGAAAGGAAGATATTTCCTTTTTCACCATAGCCCTCTATGGGCTTCCAAATATCGCTTTGGCAATTCCACAAGAACAGCCTTAGCGAAAGGCTTCTTGAAGGGAAAGATGTAACTCTGTGAGATGAATTAACAGAACACAGAGCAGTTTCTCAGAAAGCTTCTTTCCAGTTTTGAACGGAAGATATTTCCTTTTTCACCATAGCCCTCTATGGGCTTCCAAATATCGCTTTGGCAATTCCACAAGAACAGCCTTAGCGAAAGGCTTCTTGAAGGGAAATATGTAACTCTGTGAGATGAATTAACAGAACACAGAGCAGTTTCTCAGAAATCTTCTTTCCAGTTTTGAACGGAAGATATTTCCTTTTTCACCATAGCCCTCTATGGGCTTCCAAATATCCCTTTACCAATTCCACAGGAACAGCCTTAGCGAAAGCCTTCTTGAAGGAAAAGATATAACTCTGTGAGATGAATTAACAGAACACAAAGCAGTTTCTCAGAAACCTTCTTTCCAGTTTTGAACGGAAGATATTTCCTTTTTCACCATAGCCCTCTATGGGCTTCCAAATATCCCTTTGGCAATTCCACAAGAACAGCCTTAGCGAAAGGCTTCTTGAAGGGAAAGATGTAACTCTGTGAGATGAATTAACAGAACACAGAGCAGTTTCTCAGAAAGCTTCTTTCCAGTTTTGAACGGAAGATATTTCCTTTTTCACCATAGCCCTCTATTGGCTTCCAAATATCCCTTTGCCAATTCCACAAGAACAGCCTTAGCGAAAGGCTTCTTGAAGGGAAAGATGTAACTCTGTGAGGTGAATTAACAGAACACAGAGCAGTTTCTCAGAAAGCTTCTTTCCAGTTTTGAACGGAAGATATTTCCTTTTTCACCATAGCCCTCTATGGGCTTCCAAATATCCCTTTGCCAATTCCACACGAACAGCCTTAGCGAAAGGCTTCTTGAAGGGAACGATGTAACTCTGTGAGATGAATTAACAGAACACAGAGCAGTTTCTCAGAAAGCTTCTTTCCAGTTTTGAACGGAAGATATTTCCTTTTCATCATAGCCCTCTATGTGCTTCCAAATATCCCTTTGCCAATTCCACAAGAACAGCCTTAGCGAAAGGCATCTTGAAGGGAAAGATGTAACTCTTGAGATGTAATAACAGAACACAGAGCCGTTTCTCAGAAAGCTTCTTTCCAGGTTTGAACGGAAGATATTTCCTTTTTCATCATAGCCCTCTATGGGCTTCCAAATAGCCCTTTGCAAATTCCACAAGAACAGCCTTAGCGAAAGGCTTCTTGAAGGGAAAGATGTAACTCTGTGAGATGAATTAACAGAACACAGAGCAGTTTCTCAGAAAGCTTCTTTCCAGTTTTGAACGGAAGATATTTCCTTTTTCACCATAGCCCTCTATGGGCTTCCAAATATCCCTTTGCCAATTCCACAAGAACAGCCTTAGCGAAAGGCTTCTTGAAGGGAAAGATGTAACTCTGTGAGATGAATTAACAGAACACAGAGCAATTTCTCAGAAAGCTTTTTTCCAGTTTTGAACGGAAGATATTTCCTTTTTCACCATAGCCCTCTAAGGGCTTCCAAATATAACTTTGCCAATTCCACAAGAATATCCTTAGCGAAAGGCTTCTTGAAGGGAAAGATGTAACACTGTGAGATGAATTAGCAGAACACAGAGCAGTTTCTCAGAAAGCTTCTTTCCAGTTTTGAAAGGAAGATATTTCCTTTTTCACCATAGCCCTCTATGGGCTTCCAAATATCGCTTTGGCAATTCCACAAGAACAGCCTTAGCGAAAGGCTTCTTGAAGGGAAAGATGTTACTCTGTGAGATGAATTAACAGAACACAGAGCAGTTTCTCAGAAAGCTTCTTTCCAGTTTTGAACGGAAGATATTTCCTTTTTCACCATAGCCCTCTATGGGCTTCCAAATATCGCTTTGGCAATTCCACAAGAACAGCCTTAGCGAAAGGCTTCTTGAAGGGAAATATGTAACTCTGTGAGATGAATTAACAGAACACAGAGCAGTTTCTCAGAAATCTTCTTTCCAGTTTTGAACGGAAGATATTTCCTTTTTCACCATAGCCCTCTATGGGCTTCCAAATATCCCTTTACCAATTCCACAGGAACAGCCTTAGCGAAAGCCTTCTTGAAGGAAAAGATATAACTCTGTGAGATGAATTAACAGAACACAAAGCAGTTTCTCAGAAACCTTCTTTCCAGTTTTGAACGGAAGATATTTCCTTTTTCACCATAGCCCTCTATGGGCTTCCAAATATCCCTTTGGCAATTCCACAAGAACAGCCTTAGCGAAAGGCTTCTTGAAGGGAAAGATGTAACTCTGTGAGATGAATTAACAGAACACAGAGCAGTTTCTCAGAAAGCTTCTTTCCAGTTTTGAACGGAAGATATTTCCTTTTTCACCATAGCCCTCTATTGGCTTCCAAATATCCCTTTGCCAATTCCACAAGAACAGCCTTAGCGAAAGGCTTCTTGAAGGGAAAGATGTAACTCTGTGAGGTGAATTAACAGAACACAGAGCAGTTTCTCAGAAAGCTTCTTTCCAGTTTTGAACGGAAGATATTTCCTTTTTCACCATAGCCCTCTATGGGCTTCCAAATATCCCTTTGCCAATTCCACACGAACAGCCTTAGCGAAAGGCTTCTTGAAGGGAACGATGTAACTCTGTGAGATGAATTAACAGAACACAGAGCAGTTTCTCAGAAAGCTTCTTTCCAGTTTTGAACGGAAGATATTTCCTTTTCATCATAGCCCTCTATGTGCTTCCAAATATCCCTTTGCCAATTCCACAAGAACAGCCTTAGCGAAAGGCATCTTGAAGGGAAAGATGTAACTCTTGAGATGTAATAACAGAACACAGAGCCGTTTCTCAGAAAGCTTCTTTCCAGGTTTGAACGGAAGATATTTCCTTTTTCATCATAGCCCTCTATGGGCTTCCAAATAGCCCTTTGCAAATTCCACAAGAACAGCCTTAGCGAAAGGCTTCTTGAAGGGAAAGATGTAACTCTGTGAGATGAATTAACAGAGCACAGAGCAGTTTCTCAGAAAGCTTCTTTCCAGTTTTGAACGGAAGATATTTCCTTTTTCACCATAGCCCTCTATGGGCTTCCAAATATCCCTTTGCCAATTCCACAATAGCAGCCTTAGCGAAAGGCTTCTTGAAGGGAAAATGTAACTCTGTGAAATGAATTAACAGAGCACAGAGCAGTTTCTCAGAAAGCTTCTTTCCAGTTTTCAACGGAAGATATTTCCTTTTTCACCATAGCCCTCTATGGGCTTCCAAATATCCCTTTCCAAATTCCACAAGAACAGCCTTAGCGAAAGGCTTCTTGAAGGGAAAGATGTAACTCTGTGAGATGAATTAACAGAACACAGAGCAGTTTCTCAGAAAGCTTCTTTCCAGTTTGGAACGGAAGATATTTCCTTTTTCACCGTAGCCCTCTATGGGCTTCCAAATATCCCTTTGCCAATTCCACAAGAACAGCCTTACCGAAAGGCTTCTTGAAGGGAAAGATGTAACTCTGTGAGATGAATTAACAGAACAGAGAGCAGTTTCTCAGAAAGCTTCTTTCCAGTTTTGAACGGAAGATATTTCCTTTTTCACCATAGCCCTCTATGGGCTTCCAAATATCCCTTTGCCAAATCCACAAGAACAGCCTTAGCGAAAGGCTTCTTGAAGGGAAAGATGTAACTCTGTGAGATGAATTAACAGAACACAGAGCAGTTTCTCAGAAAGCTTCTTTCCAGTTTTGAACGGAAGATATTTCCTTTTTCACCATAGCCCTCTATGGACTTCCAAATATCCCTTTGGCAATTCCACAAGAACAGTATTAGCTAAAGGCTTCTTGAAGGGAAAGATGTAACTCTGTGAGATGAATTAACAGAACACAGAGCAGTTTCTCAGAAAGCTTCTTTCCAGTTTTGAACGGAAGATATTTCCTATTTCACCATAGCCCTCTATGGGCTTCCAAATATCCCTTTACCAATTCCACAAGAACAGCCTTAGCGAAAGGCTTCTTGAAGGGAAAGATGGAACTCTATGAGATGAATTAACAGAACACAGAGCAGTTTCTCAGAAAGCTTCTTTCCAGTTTTGAACGGAAGATATTTCCTTTTTCACCGTAGCCCTCCATGGGATTCCAAATATCCCTTGCCAATTCCACAAGAACAGCCTTAGCGAAAGGCTTCTTGAAGGGAAAGATGTAACTCTGTGAGATGAATAAACAGAACACAGAGCAGTTTCTCAGAAAGCTTCTTTCCAGTTTTGAACGGAAGATATTTCCTTTTTCACCATAGCCCTCTATGGGCTTCCAAATATCCCTTTGCCAATTCCCCAAGAACAGCCTTAGCGAAAGGCTTCTTGAAGGGAAAGATGTAACTCTGTGAGATGAATTAACAGAACACAGAGCAGTTTCTCAGAAAGCTTCTTTCCAGTTTTGAACGGAAGATATTTCCTTTTTCACCATAGCCCTCTACGGGCTTCCAAATATCTCTTTGCCAATTCCACAAACAGCCATAGCGAAAGGCTTCTTGAAGGGAAAGATGTAACTCTTTGAGATGAATTAACAGAATACAGAGCAGTTTCTCAGAAAGCTTCTTTCCAGATTTGAACGGAAGATATTTCCTTTTTCCCCATAGCCCTCCAAGGGCTTCCAAATATCCCTTTGCCAATTCCACAAGAACAGCCTTAGCGAAAGGCTTCTTGAAGGGAAAGATGTAACTCTGTGAGATGAATTAACAGAACACAGAGCAGTTTCTCAGAAAGCTTCTTTCCAGTTTTGAACGGAAGATATTTCCTTTTTCACCATAGCCCTCTATGGGCTTCCAAATATCCCTTTGCCAATTCCACAACAACAGCCTTAGCGAAAGGCTTCTTGAAGGGAAAGATGTAACTCTGTGAGATGAATTAACAGAACACAGAGCAATTTCTCAGAAAGCTTCTTTCCAGTTTTGAACGGAAGATATTTCCTTTTTCACCATAGCCCTCTATGGGCTTCCAAATATAACTTTGCCAATTCCACAAGAATAGCCTTAGCGAAAGGCTTCTTGAAGGGAAAGATGTAACACTGTGAGATGAATTAACAGAACACAGAGCAGTTTCTCAGAAAGCTTCTTTCCAGTTTTGAAAGGAAGATATTTCCTTTTTCACCATAGCCCTCTATGGGCTTCCAAATATCGCTTTGGCAATTCCACAAGAACAGCCTTAGCGAAAGGCTTCTTGAAGGGAAAGATGTAACTCTGTGAGATGAATTAACAGAACACAGAGCAGTTTCTCAGAAAGCTTGTTTCCAGTTTTGAACGGAAGATATTTCCTTTTTCACCATAGCCCTCTATGGGCTTCCAAATATCGCTTTGGCAATTCCACAAGAACAGCCTTAGCGAAAGGCTTCTTGAAGGGAAAGATGTAACTCTGTGAGATGAATTAACAGAGCACAGAGCAGTTTCTCAGAAAGCTTCTTTCCAGTTTTGAACGGAAGATATTTCCTTTTTCACCATAGCCCTCTATGGGCTTCCAAATATCCCTTTGCCAATTCCACAAGAGCAGCCTTAGCGAAAGGCTTCTTGAAGGGAAAATGTAACTCTGTGAAATGAATTAACAGAGCACAGAGCAGTTTCTCAGAAAGCTTCTTTCCAGTTTTCAACGGAAGATATTACCTTTTTCACCATAGCCCTCTATGGGCTTCCAAATATCCCTTTCCAATTCCACAAGAACAGCCTTAGCGAAAGGCTTCTTGAAGGGAAAGATGTAACTCTGTGAGATGAATTAACAGAACACACAGCAGTTTCTCAGAAAGCTTCTTTCCAGTTTTGAACGAAAGATATTTCCTTTTTCACCATAGCCCTCTATGGGCTTCGAAATATTCCTTTGCCAATTCCACAAGAACAGCCTTAGCGAAAGGCTTCTTGAAGGGAAAGATGTAACTCTGCGAGATGAATTAACAGAACACAGAGCAGTTTCTCAGAAAGCTTCTTTCCAGTTTTGAACGGAAGATATTTCCTTTTTCACCATAGCCCTCTATGGGCTTCCAAATCTCCCTTTGCCAATTCCACAAGAACAGCCTTAGCGAAAGGCTTCTTGAAGGGAAAGATGTAACTCTGTGAGATGAATTAACAGAACACAGAGCAGTTTCTCAGAATGCTTCTTTCCAGTTTTGAACGGAAGATATTTCCTTTTTCACCATAGCCCTCTATGGTCTTCCAAATATCCCTTTGCCAATTCCACAAGAACAGCCTTAGCGAAAGGCTTCTTGAAGGGAAAGATGTAACTCTGTGAGATGAATAAACAAAACACAGAGCAGTTTCTCAGAAAGCTTCTTTCCAGTTTTGAACGGAAGATATTTCCTTTTTCACCATAGCCCTCTATGGGCTTCCAAATATCCCTTTGCCAATTCCCCAAGAACAGCCTTAGCGAAAGGCTTCTTGAAGGGAAAGATGTAACTCTGTGAGATGAATTAACAGAACACAGAGCAGTTTCTCAGAAAGCTTCTTTCCAGTTTTGAACGGAAGATATTTCCTTTTTCACCATAGCCCTCTACGGGCTTCCAAATATCTCTTTGCCAATTCCACAAACAGCCATAGCGAAAGGCTTCTTGAAGGGAAAGATGTAACTCTGTGAGATGAATTAACAGAATACAGAGCAGTTTCTCAGAAAGCTTCTTTCCAGATTTGAACGGAAGATATTTCCTTTTTCCCCATAGCCCTCCAAGGGCTTCCAAATATCCCTTTGCCAATTCCACAAGAACAGCCTTAGCGAAAGGCTTCTTGAAGGGAAAGATGTAACTCTGTGAGATGAATTAACAGAACACAGAGCAGTTTCTCAGAAAGCTTCTTTCCAGTTTTGAACGGAAGATATTTCCTTTTTCACCATAGCCCTCTATGGGCTTCCAAATATCCCTTTGCCAATTCCACAACAACAGCCTTAGCGAAAGGCTTCTTGAAGGGAAAGATGTAACTCTGTGAGATGAATTAACAGAACACAGAGCAATTTCTCAGAAAGCTTCTTTCCAGTTTTGAACGGAAGATATTTCCTTTTTCACCATAGCCCTCTAAGGGCTTCCAAATATAACTTTGCCAATTCCACAAGAATAGCCTTAGCGAAAGGCTTCTTGAAGGGAAAGATGTAACACTGTGAGATGAATTAACAGAACACAGAGCAGTTTCTCAGAAAGCTTCTTTCCAGTTTTGAAAGGAAGATATTTCCTTTTTCACCATAGCCCTCTATGGGCTTCCAAATATCGCTTTGGCAATTCCACAAGAACAGCCTTAGCGAAAGGCTTCTTGAAGGGAAAGATGTAACTCTGTGAGATGAATTAACAGAACACAGAGCAGTTTCTCAGAAAGCTTGTTTCCAGTTTTGAACGGAAGATATTTCCTTTTTCACCATAGCCCTCTATGGGCTTCCAAATATCGCTTTGGCAATTCCACAAGAACAGCCTTAGCGAAAGGCTTCTTGAAGGGAAAGATGTAACTCTGTGAGATGAATTAACAGAGCACAGAGCAGTTTCTCAGAAAGCTTCTTTCCAGTTTTGAACGGAAGATATTTCCTTTTTCACCATAGCCCTCTATGGGCTTCCAAATATCCCTTTGCCAATTCCACAAGAGCAGCCTTAGCGAAAGGCTTCTTGAAGGGAAAATGTAACTCTGTGAAATGAATTAACAGAGCACAGAGCAGTTTCTCAGAAAGCTTCTTTCCAGTTTTCAACGGAAGATATTTCCTTTTTCACCATAGCCCTCTATGGGCTTTCAAATATCCCTTTCCAAATTCCACAAGAACAGCCTTAGCGAAAGGCTTCTTGAAGGGAAAGATGTAACTCTGTGAGATGAATTAACAGAACACACAGCAGTTTCTCAGAAAGCTTCTTTCCAGTTTTGAACGGAAGATATTTCCTTTTTCACCATAGCCCTCTATGGGCTTCGAAATATTCCTTTGACAATTCCACAAGAACAGCCTTAGGGAAAGGCTTCTTGAAGGGAAAGATGTAACTCTGCGAGATGAATTAACAGAACACAGAGCAGTTTCTCAGAAAGCTTCTTTCCAGTTTTGAACGGAAGATATTTCCTTTTTCACCATAGCCCTCTATGGGCTTCCAAATCTCCCTTTGCCAATTCCACAAGAACAGCCTTAGCGAAAGGCTTCTTGAAGGGAAAGATGTAACTCTGTGAGATGAATTAACAGAACACAGAGCAGTTTCTCAGAATGCTTCTTTCCTGTTTTGAACGGAAGATATTTCCTTTTTCACCATAGCCCTCTATGGTCTTCCAAATATCCCTTTGCCAATTCCACAAGAACAGCCTTAGCGAAAGGCTTCTTGAAGGGAAAGATGTAACTCTGTGAGATGAATAAACAGAACACAGAGCAGTTTCTCAGAAAGCTTCTTTCCAGTTTTGAACGGAAGATATTTCCTTTTTCACCATAGCCCTCTATGGGCTTCCAAATATCCCTTTGCCAATTCCCCAAGAACAGCCTTAGCGAAAGGCTTCTTGAAGGGAAAGATGTAACTCTGTGAGATGAATTAACAGAACACAGAGCAGTTTCTCAGAAAGCTTCTTTCCAGTTTTGAACGGAAGATATTTCCTTTTTCACCATAGCCCTCTACGGGCTTCCAAATATCTCTTTGCCAATTCCACAAACAGCCATAGCGAAAGGCTTCTTGAAGGGAAAGATGTAACTCTGTGAGATGAATTAACAGAATACAGAGCAGTTTCTCAGAAAGCTTCTTTCCAGATTTGAACGGAAGATATTTCCTTTTTCCCCATAGCCCTCCAAGGGCTTCCAAATATCCCTTTGCCAATTCCACAAGAACAGCCTTAGCGAAAGGCTTCTTGAAGGGAAAGATGTAACTCTGTGAGATGAATTAACAGAACACAGAGCAGTTTCTCAGAAAGCTTCTTTCCAGTTTTGAACGGAAGATATTTCCTTTTTCACCATAGCCCTCTATGGGCTTCCAAATATCCCTTTGCCAATTCCACAACAACAGCCTTAGCGAAAGGCTTCTTGAAGGGAAAGATGTAACTCTGTGAGATGAATTAACAGAACACAGAGCAATTTCTCAGAAAGCTTCTTTCCAGTTTTGAACGGAAGATATTTCCTTTTTCACCATAGCCCTCTAAGGGCTTCCAAATATAACTTTGCCAATTCCACAAGAATAGCCTTAGCGAAAGGCTTCTTGAAGGGAAAGATGTAACACTGTGAGATGAATTAACAGAACACAGAGCAGTTTCTCAGAAAGCTTCTTTCCAGTTTTGAAAGGAAGATATTTCCTTTTTCACCATAGCCCTCTATGGGCTTCCAAATATCGCTTTGGCAATTCCACAAGAACAGCCTTAGCGAAAGGCTTCTTGAAGGGAAAGATGTAACTCTGTGAGATGAATTAACAGAACACAGAGCAGTTTCTCAGAAAGCTTCTTTCCAGTTTTGAACGGAAGATATTTCCTTTTTCACCATAGCCCTCTATGGGCTTCCAAATATCCCTTTGTCAATTCCACAAGAACAGCCTTAGCGAAAGGCTTCTTGAAGGGAAAGATGTAACTCTGTGAGATGAATTAACAGAACACAGAGCAGTTTCTCAGAAAGCTTCTTTCCAGTTTTGAACGGAAGATATTTCCTTTTTCACCATAGCCCTCTATTGGCTTCCAAATATCCCTTTGCCAATTCCACAAGAACAGCCTTAGCGAAAGGCTTCTTGAAGGGAAAGATGTAACTCTGTGAGGTGAATTAACAGAACACAGAGCAGTTTCTCAGAAAGCTTCTTTCCAGTTTTGAACGGAAGATATTTCCTTTTTCACCATAGCCCTCTATGGGCTTCCAAATATCCCTTTGCCAATTCCACACGAACAGCCTTAGCGAAAGGCTTCTTGAAGGGAACGATGTAACTCTGTGAGATGAATTAACAGAACACAGAGCAGTTTCTCAGAAAGCTTCTTTCCAGTTTTGAACGGAAGATATTTCCTTTTCATCATAGCCCTCTATGTGCTTCCAAATATCCCTTTGCCAATTCCACAAGAACAGCCTTAGCGAAAGGCATCTTGAAGGGAAAGATGTAACTCTGTGAGATGAAATAACAGAACACAGAGCCGTTTCTCAGAAAGCTTCTTTCCACGTTTGAACGGAAGATATTTCCTTTTTCATCATAGTCCTCTATGGGCTTCCAAATAGCCCTTTGCAAATTCCACAAGAACAGCCTTAGCGAAAGGCTTCTTGAAGGGAAAATGTAACTCTGTGAAATGAATTAACAGAGCACAGAGCAGTTTCTCAGAAAGCTTCTTTCCAGTTTTCAACGGAAGATATTTCCTTTTTCACCATAGCCCTCTATGGGCTTCCAAATATCCCTTTCCAAATTCCACAAGAACAGCCTTAGCGAAAGGCTTCTTGAAGGGAAAGATGTAACTCTGTGAGATGAATTAACAGAACACAGAGCAGTTTCTCAGAAAGCTTCTTTCCAGTTTTGAACGGAAGATATTTCCTTTTTCACCGTAGCCCTCTATGGGCTTCCAAATATCCCTTTTCCATTTCCACAAGAACAGCCTTACCGAAAGGATTCTTGAAGGGAAAGATATAACTCTGTGAGATGAATTAACAGAACAGAGAGCAGTTTCTCAGAAAGCTTCTTTCCAGTTTTGAACGGAAGATATTTCCTTTTTCACCATAGCCCTCTATGGGCTTCCAAATATCCCTTTGCCAATTCCACAAGAACAGCCTTAGCGAAAGGCTTCTTGAAGGGAAAGATGTAACTCTGTGAGATGAATTAACAGAACACAGAGCAGTTTCTCAGAAAGCTTCTTTCCAGTTTTGAACGGAAGATATTTCCTTTTTCACCATAGCCCTCTATGGGCTTCCAAATATCCCTTTGCCAATTCCACAAGAACAGCCTTAGCGAAAGGCTTCTTGAAGGGAAAGATGTAACTCTGTGAGATGAATTAACAGAACACAGAGCAGTTTCTCAGAAAGCTTCTTTCCAGATTTGAACGGAAGATACTTCCTTTTTCACCATAGCCCTCTATGGGCTTCCAAATATCCCTTTGCCAATTCCACAAGAACAGCCTTAGCGAAAGGCTTCTTGAAGGGAAAGATGTAACTCTGTGAGATGAATTAACAGAACACAGAGCAGTTTCTCAGAAAGCTTGTTTCCAGTTTTGAACGGAAGATATTTCCTTTTTCTGCGTAACCCTCTATGGGCTTCCACATATCCCTTTGCCAATTCCACAAGAACAGCCTTAGCGAAAGGCTTCTTGAAGGGAAAGATGTAACTCTGTGAGATGAACTAACAGAACACAGAACAGTTTCTCAGAAAGCTTCTTTCCAGTTTTGAACGGAAGATATTTCCTTTTTCACCATAGCCCTCTAAGGGCTTCCAAATATCCCTTTGCCAATTCCACAAGAACAGCCTTAGCGAAAGGCTTCTTGAAGGGAAAGATGTAAGTCTGTGAGATGAATTAACAGAACACAGAGCTGTTTCTCAGTAACCTTCTGTCCAGTTTTGAACGGAAGATATTTCCTTTATCACCATAGCCCTCTATGGGCTTCCAAATATCCCTTTGCCAATTCCACAAGAACAGCCTTAGCGAAAGGCTTCTTGAAGGGAAAGATGTAACTCTGTGAGATGAATGAACAGAACACATCGCAGTTTCTCAGAAAGCTTCTTTCCAGTTTTGAACGGAAGATATTTCCTTTTTCACCATAGCCCTCTATGGGCTTCCAAATATCCCTTTTCCAATTCCACAAGAAGAGCCTTAGGGAAAGGATTCTTGAAGGGAAAGATGTAACTCTGTGAGATGAATTAACAGAAACCAGAGCAGTTTCTCAGAAAGCTTCTTTCTAGTTTTGAACGGTAGATATTTACTTTTTCACCATAGCCCTCTATGTGCTTCCAAATATCCCTTTGACAATTCCACAAGAACAGACTTAGCGAAAGGCTTTTTGACGGGAAAGATATAACTCTGTGAGATGAATTAACAGAACACAGAGCAGTTTCTCAGAAAGCTTCTTTCCAGTTTTGAACGGAAGATATTTCCTTTTTCACCGTAACCCTCTATGGGCTTCCACATATCCCTTTGCCAATTCCACAAGAACAGCCTTAGCGAAAGGCTTCTTGAAGGGAAAGATGTAACTCTGTGAGATGAATTAACAGAACACAGAGGGGTTTCTCAGAAAGCTTCTTTCCAGTTTTGAACAGAAGATATTTCCTTTTTCACCATAGCCCTCTATGGGCTTCCAAATAGCCCTTTGCCAATTCCACAAGAACAGCCTTAGCGAAAGACTTCTTGAAGGGAAAGATGTAACTCTGTGAGATGAATTAACAGAACACAGAGCAGTTTCTCAGAAAGCTTCTTTCCAGTTTTGAACGGAAGATATTTCCTTTTTCATCATAGCCCTCTATAGGCTTCCAAATATCCCTTTGCCAATTCCACAAGAACTGCCTTAGCGAAAGACTTCTTGAAGGGAAAGATGTAACTCTGTGAGATGAATTAACAGAACACAGAGCAGTTTCTCAGAAAGCTTCTTTCCAGTTTTGAACGGAAGATATTTCCTTTTTCACCTTAGCCCTCTATGGGCTTCCAAATATCCCTTTACCAATTCCACAGGAACAGCATTAGCGAAAGGCTTCTTGAAGGGAAAGATGGAACTCTGTGAGATGAGTTAACAGAACACAAAGCAGTTTCTCAGAAAGCTTCTTTCCAGTTTTGAACGGAAGATATTTCCTTTTTCACCATAGCCCTCTATGGGCTTCCAAATATCCCTTTTCCAATTCCACAAGAACAGCCTTAGCGAAAGGCTTCTTTAAGGGAAAGATGCAACTCTGTGAGTTGAATTAACAGAACACAGAGCAGTTTCTCGAAAGCTTCTTTCCTGTTTTGAACGGAAGATATTTCCTTTTTCACCATAGCCCTCTATGGGCTTCCAAATATCCCTTTGCCAATTGCACAAGAACAGCCTTAGCAAAAGGCTTCTTAAAGGGGAAGATATAACTCTGTGAAATGAAATAACAGAACACAGAGCAGTTTCTCAGAAAGCTTCTTTCCAGTTTTGAACGGAAGATATTTTCTTTTTCACCATAGCCCTCTATGGGCTTCCAAATATTCCTTTGCCAATTCCACAAGAACAGCCTTAGCGAAAGGCTTCTTGAAGGGAAAGGTGTAACTCTGTGAGATGAATTAACAGAACACAGAGCGGTATCTCAGAAAGCTTCTTTCCAGTTTTGAACGGAAGATATTTCCTTTTTCACCATAGCCCTCCAAGGGCTTCCAAATATCCCTTTGCCAATTCCACAAGAACAGCATTAGCGAAAGGCTTCTTGAAGGGAAAGATGTAACTCTGTGAGATGAATTAAGAGAACACGGAGCAGTTTCTCAGAAAGCTTCTTTCCAGTTTTGAACGGAAGATATTTTTTTTTTCACCATAGCCCTCTATGGGCTTCCAAATATCCCTTTGCCAACTCCACAAGAACAGCCTTAGCGAAAGGCTTATTGAAGGGAAAGATGTAACTCTGTGAGATGAATTAACAGAACACAGAGCAGTTTCTCAGAAAGTTCTTTCAAGTTTTGAACGGAAGATATTTCCTTTTTCACCATAGCCCTCTATAGGCTTCCAAATATCCCTTTGCCAATTCCACAAGAACTGCCTTAGCGAAAGACTTCTTGAAGGGAAAGATGTAACTCTGTGAGATGAATTAACAGAACACAGAGCAGTTTCTCAGAAAGCTTCTTTCCAGTTTTGAACGGAAGATATTTCCTTTTTCACCATAGCCCTCTATGGGCTTCCAAATATCCCTTTGGCAATTCCACAAGAACAGCCTTAGCGAAAGGCTTCTTGAAGGGAAAGATGTAACTCTGTGACATGAATTAAGAGAACACAGAGCAGTTTCTCAGAAAGCTTCTTTCCAGTTTTGAACGGAAGATATTTCCTTTTTGACCTTAGCCCTCTATGGGCTTCCAAATATCCCTTTGCCAATTCCACAAGAACAGCCTTAGCGAAAGGCTTCTTGAAGGGAACGATGTACCTCTGTGAGATGAATAAACAGAACACAGAGCAGTTTCTCAGAAACTTCTTTCAAGTTTTGAACGGAAGATATTTCCTTTTTCACCATAGCCCTCTATGGGCTTCCAAATATCCCTTTGGCAATTCCACAAGAACAGCCTTAGCGAAAGGCTTCTTGAAGGGAAAGATGTTACTCTGTGAGATGAATTAACAGAGCACAGAGCAGTTTCTCAGAAAGCTTCTTTCCAGTTTTGAACGGAAGATATTTCCTTTTTCACCATAGCCCTCTATGGGCTTCCAAATATCCCTTTGCCAATTCCACACGAACAGCCTTAGCGAAAGGCTTCTTGAAGGGAACGATGTAACTCTGTGAGATGAATTAACAGAACACAGACCAGTTTCTCAGAAAGCTTCTTTCCAGTTTTGAACGGAAGATATTTCCTTTTCACCGTAGCCCTCTATGGGCTTCCAAATATCCCTTTGCCAATTCCACAAGAACAGCCTTAGCGAAAGGCTTCTTGAAGGGAAAGATGTAACTCTGTGAGATGAATTAACAGAACACAGAGCCGTTTCTCAGAAAGCTTCTTTCCAGGTTTGAACGGAAGATATTTCCTTTTTCACCATAGCCCTCTATGGGCTTCCAAATATCCCTTTGCCAATTCCACACGAACAGCCTTAGCGAAAGGCTTCTTGAAGGGAAAATGTAACTCTGTGAAATGAATTAACAGAACACAGAGCAGTTTCTCAGAAAGCTTCTTTCCAGTTTTCAACGGAAGATATTTCCTTTTTCACCATAGCCCTCTATGGGCTTCCAAATATCCCTTTCCAAATTCCACAAGAACAGCCTTAGCGAAAGGCTTCTGGAAGGGAAAGATGTAACTCTGTGAGATGAATTAACAGAACACAGAGCAGTTTCTCAGAAAGCTTCTTTCCAGTTTTGAACGGAAGATATTTCCTTTTTCACCGTAGCCCTCTATGGGCTTCCAAATATCCCTTTGCCATTTCCACAAGAACAGCCTTACCGAAAGGATTCTTGAAGGGAAAGATGTAACTCTGTGAGATGAATTAACAGAACAGATAGCAGTTTCTCAGAAAGCTTCTTTCCAGTTTTGAACGGAAGATATTTCCTTTTTCACCATAGCCCTCTATGGGCTTCCAAATATCCCTTTGCCAAATCCACAAGAACAGCCTTAGCGAAAGGCTTCTTGAAGGGAAAGATGTAACTCTGTGAGATGAATTAACAGAACACAGAGCAGTTTCTCAGAAAGTTCTTTCAAGTTTTGAACGGAAGATATTTCCTTTTTCACCATAGCCCTCTATGCGCTTCCAAATATCCCTTTGCCAATTCCACAAGAACAGCCTTAGCGAAAGGCTTCTTGAAGGGAAAGATGTAACTCTGTGAGGTGAATTAACAGAACACAGAGCAATTTCTCAGAAAGCTTTTTTCCAGTTTTGAACGGAAGGTATTTCCTTTTTCACCATAGCCCTCTAAGGGCTTCCAAATATAACTTTGCCAGTTCCACAAGAATAGCCTTAGCGAAAGGCTTCTTGAAGGGAAAGATGTAACTCTGTGAGATGAATTAACAGAACACAGAGCAGTTTCTCAGAAAGCTTCTTTCCAGTTTTGAAAGGAAGATATTTCCTTTTTCACCATACCCTCTATGGGCTTCCAAATATCGCTTTGGCAATTCCACAAGAAGAGCCTTAGCGAAAGGCTTCTTGAAGGGAAAGATGTAACTCTGTGAGATGAATTAACAGAACACAGAGCAGTTTCTCAGAAAGCTTCTTTCCAGTTTTGAACGGAAGATATTTCCTTTTTCACCATAGCCCTCTATGGGCTTCCAAATATCGCTTTGGCAATTCCACAAGAACAGCCTTAGCGAAAGGCTTCTTGAAGGGAAAGATGTAACTCTGTGAGATGAATTAACAGAACACAGAGCAGTTTCTCAGAAATCTTCTTTCCAGTTTTGAACGGAAGATATTTCCTTTTCATCATAGCCCTCTATGTGCTTCCAAATATCCCTTTGCCAATTCCACAAGAACAGCCTTAGCGAAAGGCATCTTGAAGGGAAAGATGTAACTCTGTGAGATGAAATAACAGAACACAGAGCCGTTTCTCAGAAAGCTTCTTTCCAGGTTTGAACGGAAGATATTTCCTTTTTCATCATAGCCCTCTATGGGCTTCCAAATAGCCCTTTGCAAATTCCACAAGAACAGCCTTAGCGAAAGGCTTCTTGAAGGGAAAGATGTAACTCTGTGAGATGAATTAACACAGCACAGAGCAGTTTCTCAGAAAGCTTCTTTCCAGTTTTGAACGGAAGATATTTCCTTTTTCACCATAGCCCTCTATGGGCTTCCAAATATCCCTTTACCAATTCCACAGGAACAGCCTTAGCGAAAGCCTTCTTGAAGGAAAATATATAACTCTGTGAGATGAATTAACAGAACACAAAGCAGTTTCTCAGAAACCTTCTTTCCAGTTTTGAACGGAAGATATTTCCTTTTTCACCATAGCCCTCTATGGGCTTCCAAATATCCCTTTGACAATTCCACAAGAACAGCCTTAGCGAAAGGCTTCTTGAAGGGAAAGATGTAACTCTGTGAGATGAATTAAGAGAACACAGAGCAGTTTCTCAGAAAGCTTCTTTCCAGTATTGAACGGAAGATATTTCCTTTTTCACCATAGCCCTCTATTGGCTTCCAAATATCCCTTTGCCAATTCCACAAGAACAGCCTTAGCGAAAGGCTTCTTGAAGGGAAAGATGTAACTCTGTGAGGTGAATTAACAGAACACAGAGCAGTTTCTCAGAAAGCTTCTTTCCAGTTTTGAACGGAAGGTATTTCCTTTTTCACCATAGCCCTCTATTGGCTTCAAAATATCCCTTGCCAATTCCACACGAACAGCCTTAGCGAAAGGCTTCTTGAAGGGAACGATGTAACTCTGTGAGATGAATTAACAGAACACAGAGCAGTTTCTCAGAAAGCTTCTTTCCAGTTTTGAACGGAAGATATTTCCTTTTCATCATAGCCCTCTATGTGCTTCCAAATATCCCTTTGCCAATTCCACAAGAACAGCCTTAGCGAAAGGCATCTTGAAGGGAAAGATGTAACTCTGTGAGATGAAATAACAGAACACAGAGCCGTTTCTCAGAAAGCTTCTTTCCAGGTTTGAACGGAAGATATTTCCTTTTTCATCATAGCCCTCTATGGGCTTCCAAACAGCCCTTTGCAAATTCCACAAGAACAGCCTTAGCGAAAGGCTTCTTGAAGGGAAAGATGTAACTCTGTGAGATGAATTAACAGAGCACAGAGCAGTTTCTCAGAAAGCTTCTTTCCAGTTTTGAACGGAAGATATTTCCTTTTTCACCATAGCCCTCTATGGGCTTCCAAATATCCCTTTGCCAATTCCACAAGAGCAGCCTTAGCGAAAGGCTTCTTGAAGGGAAAATGTAACTCTGTGAAATGAATTAACAGAGCACAGAGCAGTTTCTCAGAAAGCTTCTTTCCAGTTTTCAACGGAAGATATTTCCTTTTTCACCATAGCCCTCTATGGGCTTCCAAATATCCCTTTCCAAATTCCACAAGAACAGCCTTAGCGAAAGGCTTCTTGAAGGGAAAATGTAACTCTGTGAGATGAATTAACAGAACACAGAGCAGTTTCTCAGAAAGCTTCTTTCCAGTTTTGAACGGAAGATATTTCCTATTTCACCATAGCCCTCTATGGGCTTCCAAATATCCCTTTACCAATTCCACAAGAACAGCCTTAGCGAAAGGCTTCTTGAAGGGAAAGATGGAACTCTATGAGATGAATTAACAGAACACAGAGCAGTTTCTCAGAAAGCTTCTTTCCAGTTTTGAACGGAAGATATTTCCTTTTTCACCGTAGCCCTCCATGGGATTCCAAATATCCCTTTGCCAATTCCACAAGAACAGCCTTAGCGAAAGGCTTCTTGAAGGGAAAGATGTAACTCTGTGAGATGAATTAACAGAACACAGAGCAGTTTCTCAGAAAGCTTCTTTCCAGTTTTCAACGGAAGATATTTCCTTTTCACCATAGCCCTCTATGGGCTTCCAAATATCCCTTTGCCAATTCCACAAGAACAGCCTTAGCGAAAGTTTTCTTGAAGGGAAAGATGTAACTCTGTGAGATGAATTAACAGAACACAGAGCAGTTTCTCAGAAAGCTTCTTTCCAGTTTTGAACGGAAGATATTTCCTTTTTCACCATAGCCCTCTATGGGCTTCCAAATATCCCTTTGCCAATTCCAAAAGAACAGCCTTAGCGAAAGGCTTCTTGAAGGGAAGGATGTAACTCTGTGAGATGAATTAACAGAACACAGAGCAGTTTCTCAGAAATCTTCTTTCCAGATTTGAACGGAAGATACTTTCTTTTTCACCATAGCCCTCTATGGGCTTCCAAATATCCCTTTGCCAATTCCACAAGAACAGCCTTAGCGAAAGGCTTCTTGAAGGGAAAGATGTAACTCTGTGAGATGAATTAACAGAACACAGAGCAGTTTCTCAGAAAGCTTCTTTCCAGTTTTGAACGGAAGATATTTCCTTTTCACCATAGCCCTCAATGGGCTTCCAAATATCCCTTTGCCAATTCCACAAGAACAGCCTTAGCGAAAGGCTTCTTGAAGGGAAAGATGTAACTCTGTGAGATGAATTAACAGAACACAGAGCAGTTTCTCAGAAAGCTTCTTTCCAGTTTTGAACGGAAGATATTTCCTTTTTCACCATAGCCCTCTATGGGCTTCCAAATATCCCTTTGCCAATTCCACAAAAACAGCCTTAGCGAAAGGCTTCTTGAAGGGAAAGATGTAACTCTGTGAGATGAATTAACAGAACACAGAGCAGTTTCTCAGAAAGCTTCTTTCCAGATTTGAACGGAAGATACTTCCTTTTTCACCATAGCCCTCTATGGGCTTCCAAATATCCCTTTGCCAATTCCACAAGAACAGCCTTAGCGAAAGGCTTCTTGAAGGGAAAGATGTAACTCTGTGAGATGAATTAACAGAACACAGAGCAGTTTCTCAGAAAGCTTGTTTCCAGTTTTGAACGGAAGATATTTCCTTTTTCTGCGTAACCCTCTATGGGCTTCCACATATCCCTTTGCCAATTCCACAAGAACAGCCTTAGCGAAAGGCTTCTTGAAGGGAAAGATGTAACTCTGTGAGATGAACTAACAGAACACAGAACAGTTTCTCAGAAAGCTTCTTTCCAGTTTTGAACGGAAGATATTTCCTTTTTCACCATAGCCCTCTAAGGGCTTCCAAATATCCCTTTGCCAATTCCACAAGAACAGCCTTAGCGAAAGGCTTCTTGAAGGGAAAGATGTAAGTCTGTGAGATGAATTAACAGAACACAGAGCTGTTTCTCAGTAACCTTCTGTCCAGTTTTGAACGGAAGATATTTCCTTTATCACCATAGCCCTCTATGGGCTTCCAAATATCCCTTTGCCAATTCCACAAGAACAGCCTTAGCGAAAGGCTTCTTGAAGGGAAAGATGTAACTCTGTGAGATGAATGAACAGAACACATCGCAGTTTCTCAGAAAGCTTCTTTCCAGTTTTGAACGGAAGATATTTCCTTTTTCACCATAGCCCTCTATGGGCTTCCAAATATCCCTTTTCCAATTCCACAAGAAGAGCCTTAGGGAAAGGATTCTTGAAGGGAAAGATGTAACTCTGTGAGATGAATTAACAGAAACCAGAGCAGTTTCTCAGAAAGCTTCTTTCTAGTTTTGAACGGTAGATATTTACTTTTTCACCATAGCCCTCTATGGGCTTCCAAATATCCCTTTGACAAATCCACAAGAACAGACTTAGCGAAAGGCTTTTTGACGGGAAAGATATAACTCTGTGAGATGAATTAACAGAACACAGAGCAGTTTCTCAGAAAGCTTCTTTCCAGTTTTGAACGGAAGATATTTCCTTTTTCACCGTAACCCTCTATGGGCTTCCACATATCCCTTTGCCAATTCCACAAGAACAGCCTTAGCGAAAGGCTTCTTGAAGGGAAAGATGTAACTCTGTGAGATGAATTAACAGAACACAGAGGTGTTTCTCAGAAAGCTTCTTTCCAGTTTTGAACAGAAGATATTTCCTTTTTCACCATAGCCCTCTATGGGCTTCCAAATAGCCCTTTGCCAATTCCACAAGAACAGCCTTAGAGAAAGACTTCTTGAAGGGAAAGATGTAACTCTGTGAGATGAATTAACAGAACACAGAGCAGTTTCTCAGAAAGCTTCTTTCCAGTTTTGAACGGAAGATATTTCCTTTTTCCACATAGCCCTCTATAGGCTTCCAAATATCCCTTTGCCAATTCCACAAGAACTGCCTTAGCGAAAGACGTCTTGAAGGGAAAGATGTAACTCTGTGAGATGAATTAACAGAACACAGAGCAGTTTCTCAGAAAGCTTCTTTCCAGTTTTGAACGGAAGATATTTCCTTTTTCACCTTAGCCCTCTATGGGCTTCCAAATATCCCTTTACCAATTCCACAGGAACAGCATTAGCGAAAGGCTTCTTGAAGGGAAAGATGGAACTCTGTGAGATGAGTTAACAGAACACAAAGCAGTTTCTCAGAAAGCTTCTTTCCAGTTTTGAACGGAAGATATTTCCTTTTTCACCATAGCCCTCTATGGGCTTCCAAATATCCCTTTGCCAATTCCACAAGAACAGCCTTAGCGGAAGGCTTCTTGAAGGGAAAGATGCAACTCTGTGAGTTGAATTAACAGAACACAGAGCAGTTTCTCGAAAGCTTCTTTCCAGTTTTGAACGGAAGATATTTCCTTTTTCACCATAGCCCTCTATGGGCTTCCAAATATCCCTTTGCCAATTGCACAAGAACAGCCTTAGCAAAAGGCTTCTTAAAGGGGAAGATATAACTCTGTGAGATGAAATAACAGAACACAGAGCAGTTTCTCAGAAAGCTTCTTTCCAGTTTTGAACGGAAGCTATTTTCTTTTTCACCATAGCCCTCTATGGGCTTCCAAATATTCCTTTGCCAATTCCACAAGAACAGCCTTAGCGAAAGGCTTCTTGAAGGGAAAGGTGTAACTCTGTGAGATGAATTAACAGAACACAGAGCGGTATCTCAGAAAGCTTCTTTCCAGTTTTGAACGGAAGATATTTCCTTTTTCACCATAGCCCTCCAAGGGCTTCCAAATATCCCTTTGCCAATTCCACAAGAACAGCATTAGCGAAAGGCTTCTTGAAGGGAAAGATGTAACTCTGTGAGATGAATTAAGAGAACACAGAGCAGTTTCTCAGAAAGCTTCTTTCCAGTGTTGAACGGAAGATATTTTTTTTTTCACCATAGCCCTCTATGGGCTTCCAAATATCCCTTTGCCAACTCCACAAGAACAGCCTTAGCGAAAGTCTTCTTGAAGGAAAAGATATAACTCTATGAGATGAATTAACAGAACACAAAGCAGTTTCTCAGAAAGCTTCTTTCCAGTTTTGAACGGAAGATATTTCCTTTTTCACCATAGCCCTCTATGGGCTTCCAAATATCCCATTGGAATTCCACAAGAACAGCCTTAGCGAAAGGCTTCTTGAAGGGAAAGATGTAACTCTGTGAGATGAATTAACAGAGCACAGATCAGTTTCTCAGAAAGCTTCTTTCCAGTTTTGAACGGAAGATATTTCCTTTTTCACCATAGTCCTCTATTGGCTTCCAAATATCCCTTTGCCAATTCCACAGGAACAGCCTCAGCGAAAGGCTTCTTGAAGGGAAAGATGTAACTCTGTGAGGCGAATTAACAGAACACAGAGCAGTTTCTCAGAAAGCTTCTTTCAAGTTTTGAACGGAAGATATTTCCTTTTTCACCATAGCCCTCTATGGGCTTCCAAATATCCCTTTGCCAATTCCACACGAACAGCCTTAGCGAAAGGCTTCTTGAAGGGAACGATGTAACTCTGTGAGATGAATTAACAGAACACAGACCAGTTTCTCAGAAAGCTTCTTTCCAGTTTTGAACGGAAGATATTTCCTTTTCACCGTAGCCCTCTATGGGCTTCCAAATATCCCTTTGCCAATTCCACAAGAACAGCCTTAGCGAAAGGCTTCTTGAAGGGAAAGATGTAACTCTGTGAGATGAATTAACAGAACACAGAGCCGTTTCTTAGAAAGCTTCTTTCCAGGTTTGAACGGAAGATATTTCCTTTTTCATCATAGCCCTCTATGGGCTTCCAAATAGCCCTTTGCAAATTCCACAAGAACAGCCTTAGCGAAAGGCTTCTTGAAGGGAAAGATGTAACTCTGTGAGATGAATTAACAGAACACAGAGCAGTTTCTCAGAAAGCTTCTTTCCAGTTTTGAACGGAAGATATTTCCTTTTTCACCATAGCCCTCTATGGGCTTCCAAATATCCCTTTGCCAATTCCACACGAACAGCCTTAGCGAAAGGCTTCTTGAAGGGAAAATGTAACTCTGTGAAATGAATTAACAGAACACAGAGCAGTTTCTCAGAAAGCTTCTTTCCAGTTTTCAACGGAAGATATTTCCTTTTTCACCATAGCCCTCTATGGGCTTCCAAATATCCCTTTCCAAATTCCACAAGAACAGCCTTAGCGAAAGGCTTCTGGAAGGGAAAGATGTAACTCTGTGAGATGAATTAACAGAACACAGAGCAGTTTCTCAGAAAGCTTCTTTCCAGTTTTGAACGGAAGATATTTCCTTTTTCACCGTAGCCCTCTATGGGCTTCCAAATATCCCTTTGCCATTTCCACAAGAACAGCCTTACCGAAAGGATTCTTGAAGGGAAAGATGTAACTCTGTGAGATGAATTAACAGAACAGATAGCAGTTTCTCAGAAAGCTTCTTTCCAGTTTTGAACGGAAGATATTTCCTTTTTCACCATAGCCCTCTATGGGCTTCCAAATATCCCTTTGCCAAATCCACAAGAACAGCCTTAGCGAAAGGCTTCTTGAAGGGAAAGATGTAACTCTGTGAGATGAATTAACAGAACACAGAGCAGTTTCTCAGAAAGCTTCTTTCCAGTTTTGAACGGAAGATATTTCCTTTTTCACCATAGCCCTCTATGGGCTTCCAAATATCCCTTTGCCAATTCCACAAGAACAGCCTTAGCGAAAGGCTTCTTGAAGGGAAAGATGTAACTCTGTGAGGTGAATTAACAGAACACAGAGCAATTTCTCAGAAAGCTTTTTTCCAGTTTTGAACGGAAGGTATTTCCTTTTTCACCATAGCCCTCTAAGGGCTTCCAAATATAACTTTGCCAATTCCACAAGAATAGCCTTAGCGAAAGGCTTCTTGAAGGGAAAGATGTAACACTGCGAGATGAATTAACAGAACACAGAGCAGTTTCTCAGAAAGCTTCTTTCCAGTTTTGAAAGGAAGATATTTCCTTTTTCACCATACCCTCTATGGGCTTCCAAATATCGCTTTGGCAATTCCACAAGAACAGCCTTAGCGAAAGGCTTCTTGAAGGGAAAGATGTAACTCTGTGAGATGAATTAACAGAACACAGAGCAGTTTCTCAGAAAGCTTCTTTCCAGTTTTGAACGGAAGATATTTCCTTTTTCACCATAGCCCTCTATGGGCTTCCAAATATCGCTTTGGCAATTCCACAAGAACAGCCTTAGCGAAAGGCTTCTTGAAGGGAAAGATGTAACTCTGTGAGATGAATTAACAGAACACAGAGCAGTTTCTCAGAAATCTTCTTTCCAGTTTTGAACGGAAGATATTTCCTTTTCATCATAGCCCTCTATGTGCTTCCAAATATCCCTTTGCCAATTCCACAAGAACAGCCTTAGCGAAAGGCATCTTGAAGGGAAAGATGTAACTCTGTGAGATGAAATAACAGAACACAGAGCCGTTTCTCAGAAAGCTTCTTTCCAGGTTTGAACGGAAGATATTTCCTTTTTCATCATAGCCCTCTATGGGATTCCAAATAGCCCTTTGCAAATTCCACAAGAACAGCCTTAGCGAAAGGCTTCTTGAAGGGAAAGATGTAACTCTGTGAGATGAATTAACACAGCACAGAGCAGTTTCTCAGAAAGCTTCTTTCCAGTTTTGAACGGAAGATATTTCCTTTTTCACCATAGCCCTCTATGGGCTTCCAAATATCCCTTTGCCAATTCCACAAGAGCAGCCTTAGCGAAAGGCTTCTTGAAGGGAAAATGTAACTCTGTGAAATGAATTAACAGAGCACAGAGCAGTTTCTCAGAAAGCTTCTTTCCAGTTTTCAACGGAAGATATTTCCTTTTTCACCATAGCCCTCTATGGGCTTCCAAATATCCCTTTCCAAATTCCACAAGAACAGCCTTAGCGAAAGGCTTCTTGAAGGGAAAGATGTAACTCTGTGAGATGAATTAACAGAACACAGAGCAGTTTCTCAGAAGCTTCTTTCCAGTTTTGAACGGAAGATATTTCCTTTTTCACCGTAGCCCTCTATGGGCTTCCAAATATCCCTTTGCCAATTCCACAAGAACAGCCTTACCGAAAGGCTTCTTGAAGGGAAAGATGTAACTCTGTGAGATGAATTAACAGAACAGAGAGCAGTTTCTCAGAAAGCTTCTTTCCAGTTTTGAACGGAAGATATTTCCTTTTTCACCATAGCCCTCTATGGGCTTCCAAATATCCCTTTGCCAAATCCACAAGAACAGCCTTAGCGAAAGGCTTCTTGAAGGGAAAGATGTAACTCTGTGAGATGAATTAACAGAACACAGAGCAGTTTCTCAGAAAGCTTCTTTCCAGTTTTGAACGGAAGATATTTCCTTTTTCACCATAGCCCTCTATGGACTTCCAAATATCCCTTTGGCAATTCCAAAAGAACAGTATTAGCGAAAGGCTTCTTGAAGGGAAAGATGTAACTCTGTGAGATGAATTAACAGAACACAGAGCAGTTTCTCAGAAAGCTTCTTTCCAGTTTTGAACGGAAGATATTTCCTATTTCACCATAGCCCTCTATGGGCTTCCAAATATCCCTTTACCAATTCCACAAGAACAGCCTTAGCGAAAGGCTTCTTGAAGGGAAAGATGGAACTCTATGAGATGAATTAACAGAACACAGAGCAGTTTCTCAGAAAGCTTCTTTCCAGTTTTGAACGGAAGATATTTCCTTTTTCACCGTAGCCCTCCATGGGATTCCAAATATCCCTTTGCCAATTCCACAAGAACAGCCTTAGCGAAAGGCTTCTTGAAGGGAAAGATGTAACTCTGTGAGATGAATTAACAGAACACAGAGCAGTTTCTCAGAAAGCTTCTTTCCAGTTTTCAACGGAAGATATTTCCTTTTTCACCATAGCCCTCTATGGGCTTCCAAATATCCCTTTACCAATTCCACAGGAACAGCCTTAGCGAAAGCCTTCTTGAAGGAAAATATATAACTCTGTGAGATGAATTAACAGAACACAAAGCAGTTTCTCAGAAACCTTCTTTCCAGTTTTGAACGGAAGATATTTCCTTTTTCACCATAGCCCTCTATGGGCTTCCAAATATCCCTTTGACAATTCCACAAGAACAGCCTTAGCGAAAGGCTTCTTGAAGGGAAAGATGTAACTCTGTGAGATGAATTAAGAGAACACAGAGCAGTTTCTCAGAAAGCTTCTTTCCAGTATTGAACGGAAGGTATTTCCTTTTTCACCATAGCCCTCTATTGGCTTCCAAATATCCCTTGCCAATTCCACACGAACAGCCTTAGCGAAAGGCTTCTTGAAGGGAACGATGTAACTCTGTGAGATGAATTAACAGAACACAGAGCAGTTTCTCAGAAAGCTTCTTTCCAGTTTTGAACGGAAGATATTTCTTTTTCATCATAGCCCTCTATGTGCTTCCAAATATCCCTTTGCCAATTCCACAAGAACAGCCTTAGCGAAAGGCATCTTGAAGGGAAAGATGTAACTCTGTGAGATGAAATAACAGAACACAGAGCCGTTTCTCAGAAAGCTTCTTTCCAGGTTTGAACGGAAGATATTTCCTTTTTCATCATAGCCCTCTATGGGCTTCCAAACAGCCCTTTGCAAATTCCACAAGAACAGCCTTAGCGAAAGGCTTCTTGAAGGGAAAGATGTAACTCTGTGAGATGAATTAACACAGCACAGAGCAGTTTCTCAGAAAGCTTCTTTCCAGTTTTGAACGGAAGATATTTCCTTTTTCACCATAGCCCTCTATGGGCTTCCAAATATCCCTTTGCCAATTCCACAAGAGCAGCCTTAGCGAAAGGCTTCTTGAAGGGAAAATGTAACTCTGTGAAATGAATTAACAGAGCACAGAGCAGTTTCTCAGAAAGCTTCTTTCCAGTTTTCAACGGAAGATATTTCCTTTTTCACCGTAGCCCTCTATGGGCTTCCAAATATCCCTTTCCAAATTCCACAAGAACAGCCTTAGCGAAAGGCTTCTTGAAGGGAAAGATGTAACTCTGTGAGATGAATTAACAGAACACAGAGCAGTTTCTCAGAAAGCTTCTTTCCAGTTTTGAACGGAAGATATTTCCTTTTTCACCATAGCAGTCTATGGGCTTCCAAATATCCCTTTGCCAATTCCACAAGAACAGCCTTACCGAAAGGCTTCTTGAAGGGAAAGATGTAACTCTGTGAGATGAATTAACAGAACAGAGAGCAGTTTCTCAGAAAGCTTCTTTCCAGTTTTGAACGGAAGATATTTCCTTTTTCACCATAGCCCTCTATGGGCTTCCAAACATCCCTTTGCCAAATCCACAAGAACAGCCTTAGCGAAAGGCTTCTTGAAGGGAAAGATGTAACTCTGTGAGATGAATTAACAGAACACAGAGCAGTTTCTCAGAAAGCTTCTTTCCAGTTTTGAACGGAAGATATTTCCTTTTTCACCATAGCCCTCCAAGGGCTTCCAAATATCCCTTTGCCAATTCCACAAGAACAGCATTAGCGAAAGGCTTCTTGAAGGGAAAGATGTAACTCTGTGAGATGAATTAAGAGAACACAGAGCAGTTTCTCAGAAAGCTTCTTTCCAGTGTTGAACGGAAGATATTTTTTTTTTCACCATAGCCCTCTATGGGCTTCCAAATATCCCTTTGCCAACTCCACAAGAACAGCCTTAGCGAAAGTCTTCTTGAAGGAAAAGATATAACTCTATGAGATGAATTAACAGAACACAAAGCAGTTTCTCAGAAAGCTTCTTTCCAGTTTTGAACGGAAGATATTTCCTTTTTCACCATAGCCCTCTATGGGCTTCCAAATATCCCATTGGAATTCCACAAGAACAGCCTTAGCGAAAGGCTTCTTGAAGGGAAAGATGTAACTCTGTGAGATGAATTAACAGAGCACAGATCAGTTTCTCAGAAAGCTTCTTTCCAGTTTTGAACGGAAGATATTTCCTTTTTCACCATAGTCCTCTATTGGCTTCCAAATATCCCTTTGCCAATTCCACAGGAACAGCCTCAGCGAAAGGCTTCTTGAAGGGAAAGATGTAACTCTGTGAGGCGAATTAACAGAACACAGAGCAGTTTCTCAGAAAGCTTCTTTCAAGTTTTGAACGGAAGATATTTCCTTTTTCACCATAGCCCTCTATGGGCTTCCAAATATCCCTTTGCCAATTCCACACGAACAGCCTTAGCGAAAGCCTTCTTGAAGGGAACGATGTAACTCTGTGAGATGAATTAACAGAACACAGACCAGTTTCTCAGAAAGCTTCTTTCCAGTTTTGAACGGAAGATATTTCCTTTTCACCGTAGCCCTCTATGGGCTTCCAAATATCCCTTTGCCAATTCCACAAGAACAGCCTTAGCGAAAGGCTTCTTGAAGGGAAAGATGTAACTCTGTGAGATGAATTAACAGAACACAGAGCCGTTTCTTAGAAAGCTTCTTTCCAGGTTTGAACGGAAGATATTTCCTTTTTCATCATAGCCCTCTATGGGCTTCCAAATAGCCCTTTGCAAATTCCACAAGAACAGCCTTAGCGAAAGGCTTCTTGAAGGGAAAGATGTAACTCTGTGAGATGAATTAACAGAACACAGAGCAGTTTCTCAGAAAGCTTCTTTCCAGTTTTGAACGGAAGATATTTCCTTTTTCACCATAGCCCTCTATGGGCTTCCAAATATCCCTTTGCCAATTCCACACGAACAGCCTTAGCGAAAGGCTTCTTGAAGGGAAAATGTAACTCTGTGAAATGAATTAACAGAACACAGAGCAGTTTCTCAGAAAGCTTCTTTCCAGTTTTCAACGGAAGATATTTCCTTTTTCACCATAGCCCTCTATGGGCTTCCAAATATCCCTTTCCAAATTCCACAAGAACAGCCTTAGCGAAAGGCTTCTGGAAGGGAAAGATGTAACTCTGTGAGATGAATTAACAGAACACAGAGCAGTTTCTCAGAAAGCTTCTTTCCAGTTTTGAACGGAAGATATTTCCTTTTTCATCATAGCCCTCTATGGGCTTCCAAATAGCCCTTTGCAAATTCCACAAGAACAGCCTTAGCGAAAGGCTTCTTGAAGGGAAAGATGTAACTCTGTGAGATGAATTAACAGAACACAGAGCAGTTTCTCAGAAAGCTTCTTTCCAGTTTTGAACGGAAGATATTTCCTTTTTCACCATAGCCCTCTAAGGGCTTCCAAATATCCCTTTGCCAATTCCACAAGAACAGCCTTAGCGAAAGGCTTCTTGAAGGGAAAGATGTAACTCTGTGAGGTGAATTAACAGAACACAGAGCAATTTCTCAGAAAGCTTTTTTCCAGTTTTGAACGGAAGGTATTTCCTTTTTCACCATAGCCCTCTAAGGGCTTCCAAATATAACTTTGCCAATTCCACAAGAATAGCCTTAGCGAAAGGCTTCTTGAAGGGAAAGATGTAACACTGCGAGATGAATTAACAGAACACAGAGCAGTTTCTCAGAAAGCTTCTTTCCAGTTTTGAAAGGAAGATATTTCCTTTTTCACCATACCCTCTATGGGCTTCCAAATATCGCTTTGGCAATTCCACAAGAACAGCCTTAGCGAAAGGCTTCTTGAAGGGAAAGATGTAACTCTGTGAGATGAATTAACAGAACACAGAGCAGTTTCTCAGAAAGCTTCTTTCCAGTTTTGAACGGAAGATATTTCCTTTTTCACCATAGCCCTCTATGGGCTTCCAAATATCGCTTTGGCAATTCCACAAGAACAGCCTTAGCGAAAGGCTTCTTGAAGGGAAAGATGTAACTCTGTGAGATGAATTAACAGAACACAGAGCAGTTTCTCAGAAATCTTCTTTCCAGTTTTGAACGGAAGATATTTCCTTTTCATCATAGCCCTCTATGTGCTTCCAAATATCCCTTTGCCAATTCCACAAGAACAGCCTTAGCGAAAGGCATCTTGAAGGGAAAGATGTAACTCTGTGAGATGAAATAACAGAACACAGAGCCGTTTCTCAGAAAGCTTCTTTCCAGGTTTGAACGGAAGATATTTCCTTTTTCATCATAGCCCTCTATGGGATTCCAAATAGCCCTTTGCAAATTCCACAAGAACAGCCTTAGCGAAAGGCTTCTTGAAGGGAAAGATGTAACTCTGTGAGATGAATTAACACAGCACAGAGCAGTTTCTCAGAAAGCTTCTTTCCAGTTTTGAACGGAAGATATTTCCTTTTTCACCATAGCCCTCTATGGGCTTCCAAATATCCCTTTGCCAATTCCACAAGAGCAGCCTTAGCGAAAGGCTTCTTGAAGGGAAAATGTAACTCTGTGAAATGAATTAACAGAGCACAGAGCAGTTTCTCAGAAAGCTTCTTTCCAGTTTTCAACGGAAGATATTTCCTTTTTCACCATAGCCCTCTATGGGCTTCCAAATATCCCTTTCCAAATTCCACAAGAACAGCCTTAGCGAAAGGCTTCTTGAAGGGAAAGATGTAACTCTGTGAGATGAATTAACAGAACACAGAGCAGTTTCTCAGAAGCTTCTTTCCAGTTTTGAACGGAAGATATTTCCTTTTTCACCGTAGCCCTCTATGGGCTTCCAAATATCCCTTTGCCAATTCCACAAGAACAGCCTTACCGAAAGGCTTCTTGAAGGGAAAGATGTAACTCTGTGAGATGAATTAACAGAACAGAGAGCAGTTTCTCAGAAAGCTTCTTTCCAGTTTTGAACGGAAGATATTTCCTTTTTCACCATAGCCCTCTAAGGGCTTCCAAATATCCCTTTGCCAAATCCACAAGAACAGCCTTAGCGAAAGGCTTCTTGAAGGGAAAGATGTAACTCTGTGAGATGAATTAACAGAACACAGAGCAGTTTCTCAGAAAGCTTCTTTCCAGTTTTGAACGGAAGATATTTCCTTTTTCACCATAGCCCTCTATGGACTTCCAAATATCCCTTTGGCAATTCCAAAAGAACAGTATTAGCGAAAGGCTTCTTGAAGGGAAAGATGTAACTCTGTGAGATGAATTAACAGAACACAGAGCAGTTTCTCAGAAAGCTTCTTTCCAGTTTTGAACGGAAGATATTTCCTATTTCACCATAGCCCTCTATGGGCTTCCAAATATCCCTTTACCAATTCCACAAGAACAGCCTTAGCGAAAGGCTTCTTGAAGGGAAAGATGGAACTCTATGAGATGAATTAACAGAACACAGAGCAGTTTCTCAGAAAGCTTCTTTCCAGTTTTGAACGGAAGATATTTCCTTTTTCACCGTAGCCCTCCATGGGATTCCAAATATCCCTTTGCCAATTCCACAAGAACAGCCTTAGCGAAAGGCTTCTTGAAGGGAAAGATGTAACTCTGTGAGATGAATTAACAGAACACAGAGCAGTTTCTCAGAAAGCTTCTTTCCAGTTTTCAACGGAAGATATTTCCTTTTTCACCATAGCCCTCTATGGGCTTCCAAATATCCCTTTACCAATTCCACAGGAACAGCCTTAGCGAAAGCCTTCTTGAAGGAAAATATATAACTCTGTGAGATGAATTAACAGAACACAAAGCAGTTTCTCAGAAACCTTCTTTCCAGTTTTGAACGGAAGATATTTCCTTTTTCACCATAGCCCTCTATGGGCTTCCAAATATCCCTTTGACAATTCCACAAGAACAGCCTTAGCGAAAGGCTTCTTGAAGGGAAAGATGTAACTCTGTGAGATGAATTAAGAGAACACAGAGCAGTTTCTCAGAAAGCTTCTTTCCAGTATTGAACGGAAGGTATTTCCTTTTTCACCATAGCCCTCTATTGGCTTCCAAATATCCCTTGCCAATTCCACACGAACAGCCTTAGCGAAAGGCTTCTTGAAGGGAACGATGTAACTCTGTGAGATGAATTAACAGAACACAGAGCAGTTTCTCAGAAAGCTTCTTTCCAGTTTTGAACGGAAGATATTTCCTTTTCATCATAGCCCTCTATGTGCTTCCAAATATCCCTTTGCCAATTCCACAAGAACAGCCTTAGCGAAAGGCATCTTGAAGGGAAAGATGTAACTCTGTGAGATGAAATAACAGAACACAGAGCCGTTTCTCAGAAAGCTTCTTTCCAGGTTTGAACGGAAGATATTTCCTTTTTCATCATAGCCCTCTATGGGCTTCCAAACAGCCCTTTGCAAATTCCACAAGAACAGCCTTAGCGAAAGGCTTCTTGAAGGGAAAGATGTAACTCTGTGAGATGAATTAACACAGCACAGAGCAGTTTCTCAGAAAGCTTCTTTCCAGTTTTGAACGGAAGATATTTCCTTTTTCACCATAGCCCTCTATGGGCTTCCAAATATCCCTTTGCCAATTCCACAAGAGCAGCCTTAGCGAAAGGCTTCTTGAAGGGAAAATGTAACTCTGTGAAATGAATTAACAGAGCACAGAGCAGTTTCTCAGAAAGCTTCTTTCCAGTTTTCAACGGAAGATATTTCCTTTTTCACCGTAGCCCTCTATGGGCTTCCAAATATCCCTTTCCAAATTCCACAAGAACAGCCTTAGCGAAAGGCTTCTTGAAGGGAAAGATGTAACTCTGTGAGATGAATTAACAGAACACAGAGCAGTTTCTCAGAAAGCTTCTTTCCAGTTTTGAACGGAAGATATTTCCTTTTTCACCATAGCAGTCTATGGGCTTCCAAATATCCCTTTGCCAATTCCACAAGAACAGCCTTACCGAAAGGCTTCTTGAAGGGAAAGATGTAACTTTGTGAGATGAATTAACAGAACAGAGAGCAGTTTCTCAGAAAGCTTCTTTCCAGTTTTGAACGGAAGATATTTCCTTTTTCACCATAGCCCTCTATGGGCTTCCAAACATCCCTTTGCCAAATCCACAAGAACAGCCTTAGCGAAAGGCTTCTTGAAGGGAAAGATGTAACTCTGTGAGATGAATTAACAGAACACAGAGCAGTTTCTCAGAAAGCTTCTTTCCAGTTTTGAACGGAAGATATTTCCTTTTTCACCATAGCCCTCTATGGACTTCCAAATATCCCTTTGGCAATTCCACAAGAACAGCCTTAGCGAAAGGCTTCTTGAAGGGAAAGATGTAACTCTGTGAGATGAATTAACAGAACACAGAGCAGTTTCTCAGAAAGCTTCTTTCCAGTTTTGAACGGAAGATATTTCCTATTTCACCATAGCCCTCTATGGGCTTCCAAATATCCCTTTACCAATTCCACAAGAACAGCCTTAGCGAAAGGCTTCTTGAAGGGAAAGATGGAACTCTATGAGATGAATTAACAGAACACAGAGCAGTTTCTCAGAAAGCTTCTTTCCAGTTTTGAACGGAAGATATTTCCTTTTTCACCGTAGCCCTCCATGGGATTCCAAATATCCCTTTGCCAATTCCACAAGAACAGCCTTAGCGAAAGGCTTCTTGAAGGGAAAGATGTAACTCTGTGAGATGAATTAACAGAACACAGAGCAGTTTCTCAGAAAGCTTCTTTCCAGTTTTCAACGGAAGATATTTCCTTTTCACCATAGCCCTCTATGGGCTTCCAAATATCCCTTTGCCAATTCCACAAGAACAGCCTTAGCGAAAGTTTTCTTGAAGGGAAAGATGTAACTCTGTGAGATGAATTAACAGAACACAGAGCAGTTTCTCAGAAAGCTTCTTTCCAGTTTTGAACGGAAGATATTTCCTTTTTCACCATAGCCCTCTATGGGCTTCCAAATATCCCTTTGCCAATTCCAAAAGAACAGCCTTAGCGAAAGGCTTCTTGAAGGGAAGGATGTAACTCTGTGAGATGAATTAACAGAACACAGAGCAGTTTCTCAGAAATCTTCTTTCCAGATTTGAACGGAAGATACTTTCTTTTTCACCATAGCCCTCTATGGGCTTCCAAATATCCCTTTGCCAATTCCACAAGAACAGCCTTAGCGAAAGGCTTCTTGAAGGGAAAGATGTAACTCTGTGAGATGAATTAACAGAACACAGAGCAGTTTCTCAGAAAGCTTCTTTCCAGTTTTGAACGGAAGATATTTCCTTTTCACCATAGCCCTCAATGGGCTTCCAAATATCCCTTTGCCAATTCCACAAGAACAGCCTTAGCGAAAGGCTTCTTGAAGGGAAAGATGTAACTCTGTGAGATGAATTAACAGAACACAGAGCAGTTTCTCAGAAAGCTTCTTTCCAGTTTTGAACGGAAGATATTTCCTTTTTCACCATAGCCCTCTATGGGCTTCCAAATATCCCTTTGCCAATTCCACAAGAACAGCCTTAGCGAAAGGCTTCTTGAAGGGAAAGATGTAACTCTGTGAGATGAATTAACAGAACACAGAGCAGTTTCTCAGAAAGCTTCTTTCCAGATTTGAACGGAAGATACTTCCTTTTTCACCATAGCCCTCTATGGGCTTCCAAATATCCCTTTGCCAATTCCACAAGAACAGCCTTAGCGAAAGGCTTCTTGAAGGGAAAGATGTAACTCTGTGAGATGAATTAACAGAACACAGAGGTGTTTCTCAGAAAGCTTCTTTCCAGTTTTGAACAGAAGATATTTCCTTTTTCACCATAGCCCTCTATGGGCTTCCAAATAGCCCTTTGTCAATTCCACAAGAACAGCCTTAGAGAAAGACTTCTTGAAGGGAAAGATGTAACTCTGTGAGATGAATTAACAGAACACAGAGCAGTTTCTCAGAAAGCTTCTTTCCAGTTTTGAACGGAAGATATTTCCTTTTTCCACATAGCCCTCTATAGGCTTCCAAATATCCCTTTGCCAATTCCACAAGAACTGCCTTAGCGAAAGACGTCTTGAAGGGAAAGATGTAACTCAGTGAGATGAATTCACAGAACACAGAGCAGTTTCTCAGAAAGCTTCTTTCCAGTTTTGAACGGAAGATATTTCCTTTTTCACCTTAGCCCTCTATGGGCTTCCAAATATCCCTTTACCAATTCCACAGGAACAGCATTAGCGAAAGGCTTCTTGAAGGGAAAGATGGAACTCTGTGAGATGAGTTAACAGAACACAAAGCAGTTTCTCAGAAAGCTTCTTTCCAGTTTTGAACGGAAGATATTTCCTTTTTCACCATAGCCCTCTATGGGCTTCCAAATATCCCTTTGCCAATTCCACAAGAACAGCCTTAGCGGAAGGCTTCTTGAAGGGAAAGATGCAACTCTGTGAGTTGAATTAACAGAACACAGAGCAGTTTCTCGAAAGCTTTTTTCCAGTTTTGAACGGAAGATATTTCCTTTTTCACCATAGCCCTCTATGGGCTTCCAAATATCCCTTTGCCAATTGCACAAGAACAGCCTTAGCAAAAGGCTTCTTAAAGGGGAAGATATAACTCTGTGAGATGAAATAACAGAACACAGAGCAGTTTCTCAGAAAGCTTCTTTCCAGTTTTGAACGGAAGCTATTTTCTTTTTCACCATAGCCCTCTATGGGCTTCCAAATATTCCTTTGCCAATTCCACAAGAACAGCCTTAGCGAAAGGCTTCTTGAAGGGAAAGGTGTAACTCTGTGAGATGAATTAACAGAACACAGAGCGGTATCTCAGAAAGCTTCTTTCCAGTTTTGAACGGAAGATATTTCCTTTTTCACCATAGCCCTCCAAGGGCTTCCAAATATCCCTTTGCCAATTCCACAAGAACAGCATTAGCGAAAGGCTTCTTGAAGGGAAAGATGTAACTCTGTGAGATGAATTAAGAGAACACAGAGCAGTTTCTCAGAAAGCTTCTTTCCAGTGTTGAACGGAAGATATTTTTTTTTTCACCATAGCCCTCTATGGGCTTCCAAATATCCCTTTTTCAACTCCACAAGAACAGCCTTAGCGAAAGGCTTATTGAAGGGAAAGATGTAACTCTGTGAGATGAATTAACAGAACACAGAGCAGTTTCTCAGAAAGTTCTTTCAAGTTTTGAACGGAAGATATTTCCTTTTTCACCATAGCCCTCTATAGGCTTCCAAATATCCCTTTGCCAATTCCACAAGAACTGCCTTAGCGAAAGACTTCTTGAAGGGAAAGATGTAACTCTGTGAGATGAATTAACAGAACACAGAGCAGTTTCTCAGAAAGCTTCTTTCCAGTTTTGAACGGAAGATATTTCCTTTTTCACCTTAGCCCTCTATGGGCTTCCAAATATCCCTTTACCAATTCCACAGGAACAGCATTAGCGAAAGGCTTCTTGAAGGGAAAGATGTAACTCTGTGAGATGAGTTAACAGAACACCAAGCAGTTTCTCAGAAAGTTTCTTTCCAGTTTTGAACGGAAGATATTTCCTTTTTCACCATAGCCCTCTATGGGCTTCCAAATATCCCTTTGCCAATTCCACAAGAACAGCCTTAGCAAAAGGCTTCTTAAAGGGGAAGATATAACTCTGTGAGATGAAATAACAGAACACAGAGCAGTTTCTCAGAAAGCTTCTTTCCAGTTTTGAACGGAAGATATTTTCTTTTTCACCATAGCCCTCTATGGGCTTCCAAATATTCCTTTGCCAATTCCACAAGAACAGCCTTAGCGAAAGGCTTCTTTAAGGGAAAGGTGTAACTCTGTGAGATGAATTAACAGAACACAGAGCGGTATCTCAGAAAGCTTCTTTCCAGTTTTGAACGGAAGATATTTCCTTTTTCACCATAGCCCTCCAAGGGCTTCCAAATATCCCTTTGCCAATTCCACAAGAACAGCATTAGCGAAAGGCTTCTTGAAGGGAAAGATGTAACTCTGTGAGATGAATTTACAGACCACAGAGCAGTTTCTCAGAAAGCTTCTTTCCAGTTTTGAACGGAAGATATTTTTTTTTTCACCATAGCCCTCTATGGGCTTCCGAATATCCCTTTGCCAACTCCACAAGAACAGCCTTAGCGAAAGGCTTATTGAAGGGAAAGATGTAACTCTGTGAGATGAATTAACAGAACACAGAGCAGTTTCTCAGAAAGCTTCTTTCCAGTTTTGAACGGAAGATATTTCCTTTTTCACCATAGGCCTCTATGGGCTTCCAAATATCCGTTTGCCAATTCCACAAGAACAGCCTTAGCGAAAGGATTCTTCAAGGGAAAGATGTAACTCTTTGAGGTGTATTGACAGAACACAGAGCAGTTTCTCAGAAAGCATCTTTCCAGTTTTGAACGGAAGATATTTCCTTTTTCACCATAGCCCTCTATGGGCTTCCAAATATCCCTTTGCCAATTCCACAAGAACAGCCTTACCGAAAGGCTTCTTGAAGGGAAAGATGTAACTCTGTGAGATGAATTAACAGAACACAGAGCAGTTTCTCAGAAAGCTTCTTTCCAGTTTTGAACGGAAGGTATTTCCTTTTTCACCATAGCCCTCTATGGACTTCCAAATATCCCTTTGGCAATTCCACAAGAACAGCCTTAGCGAAAGGCTTCTTGAAGGGAAAGATGTAACTCTGTGAGATGAATTAACAGAACACAGAGCAGTTTCTCAGAAAGCTTCTTTCCAGTTTTCAACGGAAGATATTTCCTTTTCACCATAGCCCTCTATGGGCTTCCAAATATCCCTTTCCCAATTCCACAAGAACAGCCTTAGCGAAAGTTTTCTTGAATGAAAGATGTAACTCTGTGAGATGAATTAACAGAACACAGAGCAGTTTCTCAGAAAGCTTCTTTCCAGTTTTGAACGGAAGATATTTCCTTTTTCACCATAGCCCTCTATGGGCTTCCAAATATCCCTTTGCCAATTCCAAAAGAACAGCCTTAGCGAAAGGCTTCTTGAAGGGAAGGATGTAACTCTGTGAGATGAATTAACAGAACACAGAGCAGTTTCTCAGAAATCTTCTTTCCAGATTTGAACGGAAGATACTTTCTTTTTCACCATAGCCCTTTATGGGCTTCCAAATATCCCTTTGCCAATTCCACAAGAACAGCCTTAGCGAAAGGCTACTTGAAGGGAAAGATGTAACTCTGTGAGATGAATTAACAGAACACAGAGCAGTTTCTCAGAAAGCTTCTTTCCAGTTTTGAACGGAAGATATTTCCTTTTCACCATAGCCCTCAATGGGCTTCCAAATATCCCTTTGCCAATTCCACAAGAACAGCCTTAGCGAAAGGCTTCTTGAAGGGAAAGATGTAACTCTGTGAGATGAATTAACAGAACACAGAGCAGTTTCTCAGAAAGCTTCTTTCCAGTTTTGAACGGAAGATATTTCCTTTTTCACCATAGCCCTCTATGGGCTTCCAAATATCCCTTTGCCAATTCCACAAGAACAGCCTTAGCGAAAGGCTTCTTGAAGGGAAAGATGTAACTCTGTGAGATGAATTAACAGAACACAGAGCAGTTTCTCAGAAAGCTTCTTTCCAGATTTGAACGGAAGATACTTCCTTTTTCACCATAGCCCTCTATGGGCTTCCAAATATCCCTTTGCCAATTCCACAAGAACAGCCTTAGCGAAAGGCTTCTTGAAGGGAAAGATGTAACTCTGTGAGATGAATTAACAGAACACAGAGCAGTTTCTCAGAAAGCTTGTTTCCAGTTTTGAACGGAAGATATTTCCTTTTTCTGCGTAACCCTCTATGGGCTTCCACATATCCCTTTGCCAATTCCACAAGAACAGCCTTAGCGAAAGGCTTCTTGAAGGGAAAGATGTAACTCTGTGAGATGAACTAACAGAACACAGAACAGTTTCTCAGAAAGCTTCTTTCCAGTTTTGAACGGAAGATATTTCCTTTTTCACCATAGCCCTCTAAGGGCTTCCAAATATCCCTTTGCCAATTCCACAAGAACAGCCTTAGCGAAAGGCTTCTTGAAGGGAAAGATGTAAGTCTGTGAGATGAATTAACAGAACACAGAGCTGTTTCTCAGTAACCTTCTGTCCAGTTTTGAACGGAAGATATTTCCTTTATCACCATAGCCCTCTATGGGCTTCCAAATATCCCTTTGCCAATTCCACAAGAACAGCCTTAGCGAAAGGCTTCTTGAAGGGAAAGATGTAACTCTGTGAGATGAATGAACAGAACACATCGCAGTTTCTCAGAAAGCTTCTTTCCAGTTTTGAACGGAAGATATTTCCTTTTTCACCATAGCCCTCTATGGGCTTCCAAATATCCCTTTTCCAATTCCACAAGAAGAGCCTTAGGGAAAGGATTCTTGAAGGGAAAGATGTAACTCTGTGAGATGAATTAACAGAAACCAGAGCAGTTTCTCAGAAAGCTTCTTTCTAGTTTTGAACGGTAGATATTTACTTTTTCACCATAGCCCTCTATGGGCTTCCAAATATCCCTTTGACAAATCCACAAGAACAGACTTAGCGAAAGGCTTTTTGACGGGAAAGATATAACTCTGTGAGATGAATTAACAGAACACAGAGCAGTTTCTCAGAAAGCTTCTTTCCAGTTTTGAACGGAAGATATTTCCTTTTTCACCGTAACCCTCTATGGGCTTCCACATATCCCTTTGCCAATTCCACAAGAACAGCCTTAGCGAAAGGCTTCTTGAAGGGAAAGATGTAACTCTGTGAGATGAATTAACAGAACACAGAGGTGTTTCTCAGAAAGCTTCTTTCCAGTTTTGAACAGAAGATATTTCCTTTTTCACCATAGCCCTCTATGGGCTTCCAAATAGCCCTTTGCCAATTCCACAAGAACAGCCTTAGAGAAAGACTTCTTGAAGGGAAAGATGTAACTCTGTGAGATGAATTAACAGAACACAGAGCAGTTTCTCAGAAAGCTTCTTTCCAGTTTTGAACGGAAGATATTTCCTTTTTCCACATAGCCCTCTATAGGCTTCCAAATATCCCTTTGCCAATTCCACAAGAACTGCCTTAGCGAAAGACTTCTTGAAGGGAAAGATGTAACTCTGTGAGATGAATTAACAGAACACAGAGCAGTTTCTCAGAAAGCTTCTTTCCAGTTTTGAACGGAAGATATTTCCTTTTTCACCTTAGCCCTCTATGGGCTTCCAAATATCCCTTTACCAATTCCACAGGAACAGCATTAGCGAAAGGCTTCTTGAAGGGAAAGATGGAACTCTGTGAGATGAGTTAACAGAACACAAAGCAGTTTCTCAGAAAGCTTCTTTCCAGTTTTGAACGGAAGATATTTCCTTTTTCACCATAGCCCTCTATGGGCTTCCAAATATCCCTTTGCCAATTCCACAAGAACAGCCTTAGCGGAAGGCTTCTTGAAGGGAAAGATGCAACTCTGTGAGTTGAATTAACAGAACACAGAGCAGTTTCTCGAAAGCTTCTTTCCAGTTTTGAACGGAAGATATTTCCTTTTTCACCATAGCCTTCTATGGGCTTCCAAATATCCCTTTGCCAATTGCACAAGAACAGCCTTAGCAAAAGGCTTCTTAAAGGGGAAGATATAACTCTGTGAGATGAAATAACAGAACACAGAGCAGTTTCTCAGAAAGCTTCTTTCCAGTTTTGAACGGAAGCTATTTTCTTTTTCACCATAGCCCTCTATGGGCTTCCAAATATTCCTTTGCCAATTCCACAAGAACAGCCTTAGCGAAAGGCTTCTTGAAGGGAAAGGTGTAACTCTGTGAGATGAATTAACAGAACACAGAGCGGTATCTCAGAAAGCTTCTTTCCAGTTTTGAACGGAAGATATTTCCTTTTTCACCATAGCCCTCCAAGGGCTTCCAAATATCCCTTTGCCAATTCCACAAGAACAGCATTAGCGAAAGGCTTCTTGAAATGAAAGATGTAACTCTGTGAGATGAATTAAGAGAACACAGAGCAGTTTCTCAGAAAGCTTCTTTCCAGTGTTGAACGGAAGATATTTTTTTTTTCACCATAGCCCTCTATGGGCTTCCAAATATCCCTTTGCCAACTCCACAAGAACAGCCTTAGCGAAAGGCTTATTGAAGGGAAAGATGTAACTCTGTGAGATGAATTAACAGAACACAGAGCAGTTTCTCAGAAAGTTCTTTCAAGTTTTGAACGGAAGATATTTCCTTTTTCACCATAGCCCTCTATAGGCTTCCAAATATCCCTTTGCCAATTCCACAAGAACTGCCTTAGCGAAAGACTTCTTGAAGGGAAAGATGTAACTCTGTGAGATGAATTAACAGAACACAGAGCAGTTTCTCAGAAAGCTTCTTTCCAGTTTTGAACTTAAGATATTTCCTTTTTCACCTTAGCCCTCTATGGGCTTCCAAATATCCCTTACCAATTCCACAGGAACAGCATTAGCGAAAGGCTTCTTGAAGGGAAAGATGTAACTCTGTGAGATGAGTTAACAGAACACCAAGCAGTTTCTCAGAAAGTTTCTTTCCAGTTTTGAACGGAAGATATTTCCTTTTTCACCATAGCCCTCTATGGGCTTCCAAATATCCCTTTGCCAATTCCACAAGAACAGCCTTAGCAAAAGGCTTCTTAAAGGGGAAGATATAACTCTGTGAGATGAAATAACAGAACACAGAGCAGTTTCTCAGAAAGCTTCTTTCCAGTTTTGAACGGAAGATATTTTCTTTTTCACCATAGCCCTCTATGGGCTTCCAAATATTCCTTTGCCAATTCCACAAGAACAGCCTTAGCGAAAGGCTTCTTTAAGGGAAAGGTGTAACTCTGTGAGATGAATTAACAGAACACAGAGCGGTATCTCAGAAAGCTTCTTTCCAGTTTTGAACGGAAGATATTTCCTTTTTCACCATAGCCCTCCAAGGGCTTCCAAATATCCCTTTGCCAATTCCACAAGAACAGCATTAGCGAAAGGCTTCTTGAAGGGAAAGATGTAACTCTGTGAGATGAATTTACAGACCACAGAGCAGTTTCTCAGAAAGCTTCTTTCCAGTTTTGAACGGAAGATATTTTTTTTTTCACCATAGCCCTCTATGGGCTTCCAAATATCCCTTTGCCAACTCCACAAGAACAGCCTTAGCGAAAGGCTTATTGAAGGGAAAGATGTAACTCTGTGAGATGAATTAACAGAACACAGAGCAGTTTCTCAGAAAGCTTCTTTCCAGTTTTGAACGGAAGATATTTCCTTTTTCACCATAGGCCTCTATGGGCTTCCAAATATCCGTTTGCCAATTCCAGAAGAACAGCGTTAGCGAAAGGATTCTTCAAGGGAAAGATGTAACTCTTTGAGGTGTATTGACAGAACACAGAGCAGTTTCTCAGAAAGCATCTTTCCAGTTTTGAACGGAAGATATTTCCTTTTTCACCATAGCCCTCTATGGGCTTCCAAATATCCCTTTGCCAATTCCACAAGAACAGCCTTAGCGAAAATTTTCTTGAAGGGAAAGATGTAACTCTGTGAGATGAATTAACAGAACACAGAGCAGTTTCTCAGAATGTTTCTTTCCAGTTTTGAACTGAAGATATTTCCTTTTTCACCATTGCCCTCTATGGGCTTTCAAATATCTTTGACAATTCCACAAGAACAGCCTTATCGAAAGGCTTCTTGAAGGGAAAGATGTAACTCTGTGAGCTAAATTAACAGAACACAGAGCAGTTTCTCAGAAATCTTCTTTCCAGTTTTTAACGGAAGATATTTCCTTTTTCACCATAGCCCTCTATGGGCTTCCAAATATCCCTTTACCAATTCCACAGGAACAGCCTTAGCGAAAGGCTTCTTGAAGGAAAAGATATAACTCTATGAGATGAATTAACAGAACACAAAGCAGTTTCTCAGAAACCTTCTTTCCAGTTTTGAACGGAAGATATTTCCTTTTTCACCATAGCCCTCTATGGGCTTCCAAATATCCCTTTGGCAATTCCACAAGAACAGCCTTAGCGAAAGGCTTCTTGAAGGGAAAGATGTAACTCTGTGAGATGAATTAACAGAGCACAGATCAGTTTCTCAGAAAGCTTCTTTCCAGTTTTGAACGGAAGATATTTCCTTTTTCACCATAGTCCTCTATTGGCTTCCAAATATCCCTTTGCCAATTCCACAAGAACAGCCTTAGCGAAAGGCTTCTTGAAGGGAAAGATGTAACTCTGTGAGGCGAATTAACAGAACACAGAGCAGTTTCTCAGAAAGCTTCTTTCAAGTTTTGAACGGAAGATATTTCCTTTTTCACCATAGCCCTCTATGGGCTTCCAAATATCCCTTTGCCAATTCCACACGAACAGCCTTAGCGAAAGGCTTCTTGAAGGGAACGATGTAACTCTGTGAGATGAATTAACAGAACACAGACCAGTTTCTCAGAAAGCTTCTTTCCAGTTTTGAACGGAAGATATTTCCTTTTCACCGTAGCCCTCTATGGGCTTCCAAATATCCCTTTGCCAATTCCACAAGAACAGCCTTAGCGAAAGGCTTCTTGAAGGGAAAGATGTAACTCTGTGAGATGAATAAACAGAACACAGAGGAGTTTCTCAGAAACTTCTTTCCAGTTTTGAACGGAAGATATTTCCTTTTTCACCATAGCCCTCTATGGGCTTCCAAATATCCCTTTGCCAATTCCACAAGAACAGCCTTAGCGAAAGGCTTCTTGAAGGGAAAGATGTAACTCTGTGAGATGAATTAACAGAACACAGAGCAGTTTCTCAGAAAGCTTCTTTCCAGTTTTGAACGGAAGATATTTCCTTTTTCACCATAGCCCTCTATGGGCTTCCAAATATCCCTTTGCCAAATCCACAAGAACAGCCTTAGCGAAAGGCTTCTTGAAGAGAAAGATGTAACTCTGTGAGATGAATTAACAGAACACAGAGCAGTTTCTCAGAAAGCTTCTTTCCAGTTTTGAACGGAAGATATTTCCTTTTTCACCATAGCCCTCTATGGACTTCCAAATATCCCTTTGGCAATTCCACAAGAACAGCATTAGCGAAAGGCTTCTTGAAGGGAAAGATGTAACTCTGTGAGATGAATTAACAGAACACAGAGCAGTTTCTCAGAAAGCTTCTTTCCAGTTTTGAACGGAAGATATTTCCTATTTCACCATAGCCCTCTATGGGCTTCCAAATATCCCTTTACCAATTAAACAAGAACAGCCTTAGCGAAAGGCTTCTTGAAGGGAAAGATGGAACTCTATGAGATGAATTAACAGAACACAGAGCAGTTTCTCAGAAAGCTTCTTTCCAGTTTTGAACGGAAGATATTTCCTTTTTCACCGTAGCCCTCCATAGGCTTCCAAATATCCCTTTGCCAATTCCACAAGAACAGCCTTAGCGAAAGGCTTCTTGAAGGGAAAGATGTAACTCTGTGAGATGAATTAACAGAACACAGAGCAGTTTCTCATAAAGCTTCTTTCCAGTTTTGAACGGAAGATATTTCCTTTTCACCATAGCCCTCTATGGGCTTCCAAATATCCCTTTGCCAATTCCACAAGAACAGCCTTAGCGAAAGGCTTCTTGAAGGGAAAGATGTAACTCTGTGAGATGAATTAACAGAACACAGAGCAGTTTCTCAGAAAGCTTCTTTCCAGTTTTGAACGGAAGATATTTCCTTTTTCACCATAGGCCTCTATGGGCTTCCAAATATCCCTTTGCCAATTCCACAAGAACAGCGTTAGCGAAAGGCTTCTTCAAGGGAAAGATGTAACTCTTTGAGGTGTATTGACAGAACACAGAGCAGTTTCTCAGAAAGCATCTTTCCAGTTTTGAACGGAAGACATTTCCTTTTTCACCATAGCCCTCTATGGGCTTCCAAATATCCCTTTGCCAATTCCACAAGAACAGCCTTAGCGAAAGGCTTCTTGAAGGGAAATATGTAACTCTGTGAGATGAATTAACAGAACACAGAGCAGTTTTTCAAAAAGGTTCTTTCCAATTTTGAACGGAAGATATTTCCTTTTTCACCATAGCCCTCTTTGGGCTTCCAAATATCCCTTTGCCAATTCCACAAGAACAGCCTTAGCGAAAGGCTTCTTGAAGGGAAAGATGTAACTCTGTGAGATGAATTAACAGAACACAGAGCAGTTTCTCAGAAAGCTTCTTTCCAGTTTTGAACGGAAGATATTTCCTTTTTCACCATAGCCCTCTCTGGGCTTCCAAATATCCCTTTGCCAATTCCACAAGAACAGCCTTAGCGAAAGGCTTTTTGAAGGAAAAGATGTAACTCTGTGAGATGAATTAACAGAACACAGAGCAGTTTCTCAGAAAGCTTCTTTCCAGTTTTGAACGGAAGATATTTCCTTTTTCACCATAGCCCTCTACGGGCTTCCAAATATCTCTTTGCCAATTCCACAAACAGCCATAGCGAAAGGCTTCTTGAAGGGAAAGATGTAACTCTGTGAGATGAATTAACAGAACACAGAGCAGTTTCTCAGAAAGCTTCTTTCCAGTTTTGAACGGAAGATATTTCCTTTTTCAACATAGCCCTCTAAGGGCTTCCAAATATAACTTTGCCAATTCCACAAGAATAGCCTTAGCGAAAGGCTTCTTGAAGGGAAAGATGTAACTCTGTGAGATGAATTAACAGAACACAGAGCAGTTTCTCAGAAAGCTTCTTTCCAGTTTTGAACGGAAGATATTTCCTTTTTCACCATAGCCCTCTATGGTTTTCCAAATATCGCTTTGGCAATTCCACAAGAACAGCCTTAGCGAAAGGCTTCTTGAAGGGAAACATGTAACTCTGTGAGATGAATTAACAGAACACAGAGCAGTTTCTCAGAAAGCTTCTTTCCAGTTTTGAACGGAAGATATTTCCTTTTTCACCATAGCCCTCTATGGGCTTCCAAATATCGCTTTGGCAATTCCACAAGAACAGCCTTAGCGAAAGGCTTCTTGAAGGGAAAGATGTAACTCTGTGAGATGAATTAACAGAACACAGAGCAGTTTCTCAGAAAGCTTCTTTCCAGTTTTGAACGGAAGATATTTCCTTTTTCACCTTAGCCCTCTATGGGCTTCCAAATATCCCTTTGCCAATTCCACAAGAACAGCCTTAGCGAAAGGCTTCTTGAAGGGAAAGATGTAACTCTGTGAGATGAATTAACAGAACACAGAGCAGTTTCTCAGAAAGCTTCTTTCCAGTTTTGAACGGAAGATATTTCCTTTTTCACCATAGCCCTCCATGGGCTTCCAAATATCCCTTTGCCAATTCCACAAGAACAGCCTTAGCGAAAGGCTTCTTGAAGGGAAAGATGTAACTCTGTGAGATGAATTAACAGAACACAGAGCAGTTTCTCAGAAAGCTTCTTTCCAGTTTTGAACGGAAGATATTTCCTTTTCACCATAGCCCTCTATGGGCTTCCAAATATCGCTGTGCCAATTCCACAAGAACAGCCTTTAGCGAAAGGCTTCTTGAAGGGAAAGATGTAACTCTGTGAGATGAATTAACAGAACACAGAGCAGTTTCTCAGAATGCTTCTTTCCAGTTTTGAACGGAAGATATTTCCTTTTTCACCATAGCCCTCTATGGGCTTCCAAATATCCCTTTCCCAATTCCACAAGAACAGCCTTAGCGAAAGGCTTCTTGAAGGGAAAGATGTAACTCTGTGAGATGAATTAACAGAACACAGAGCAGTTTCTCAGAAAGCTTCTTTCCAGTTTTGAACGGAAGATATTTCCTTTTTCACCATAGCCCTCTATGGGCTTCCAAATATCCCTTTGCCAATTCCACAAGAACAGCCTTAGCGAAAGGCTTCTTGAAGGGAAAGATGTAACTCTGTGAGATGAATTAACAGAACACAGAGCAGTTTCTCAGAAAGCTTCTTTCCAGTTTTGAACGGAAGATATTTCCTTTTTCACCATAGCCCTCTACGGGCTTCCAAATATCTCTTTGCCAATTCCACAAACAGCCATAGCGAAAGGCTTCTTGAAGGGAAAGATGTAATTCTGTGAGATGAATTAACAGAACACAGAGCAGTTTCTCAGAAAGCTTCTTTCCAGTTTTGAACGGAAGATATTTCCTTTTTCAACATAGCCCTCTAAGGGCTTCCAAATATAACTTTGCTAATTCCACAAGAATACCCTTAGCGAAAGGCTTCTTGAAGGGAAAGATGTAACTCTGTGAGATGAATTAACAGGACACAGAGCAGTTTCTCAGAAAGCTTCTTTCCAGTTTTGAACGGAAGATATTTCCTTTTTCACCATAGCCCTCTATGGGCTTCCAAATATCGCTTTGGCAATTCCACAAGAACAGCCTTAGCGAAAGGCTTCTTGAAGGGAAACATGTAACTCTGTGAGATGAATTAACAGAACACAGAGCAGTTTCTCAGAAAGCTTCTTTCCAGTTTTGAACGGAAGATATTTCCTTTTTCACCATAGCCCTCTTTGGGCTTCCAAATATCGCTTTGGCAATTCCACAAGAACAGCCTTAGCGAAAGGCTTCTTGAAGGGAAAGATGTAACTCTGTGAGATGAATTAACAGAACACAGAGCAGTTTCTCAGAAAGCTTCTTTCCAGTTTTGAACGGAAGATATTTCCTTTTTCACCATAGCCCTCTATGGGCTTCCAAATATCCCTTTGCCAATTCCACAAGAACAGCCTTAGCGAAAGGCTTCTTGAAGGGAAAGATGTAACTCTGTGAGATGAATTAACAGAACACAGAGCAGTTTCTCAGAAAGCTTCTTTCCAGTTTTGAACGGAAAATATTTCCTTTTTCACCATAGCCCTCCATGGGCTTCCAAATATCCCTTTGCCAATTCCACAAGAACAGCCTTAGCGAAAGGCTTCTTGAAGGGAAAGATGTAACTCTGTGAGATGAATTAACAGAACACAGAGCAGTTTCTCAGAAAGCTTCTTTCCAGTTTTGAACGGAAGATATTTCCTTTTCACCATAGCCCTCTATGGGCTTCCAAATATCGCTTTGCCAATTCCACAAAAACAGCCTTTAGCGAAAGGTTTCTTGAAGGGAAAGATGTAACTCTGTGAGACGAATTAACAGAACACAGAGCAGTTTCTCATAAAGCTTCTTTCCAGTTTTCAACGGAAGATATTTCCTTTTTCAACATAGCCCTCTATGGGCTTCCAAATATCACTTTGCCAATTCCACAAGAACAGCCTTAGCGAAAGGCTTCTTGAAGGGAAAGATGTAACTCTGTGAGAAGAATTAACAGGACACAGAGCAGTTTCTCAGAAAGCTTCTTTCCAGTTTTGAACGGAAGATATTTCCTTTTTCACCATAGCCCTCTATGGGCTTCCAAATATCCCTTTGCCAAATCCACAAGAACAGCCTTAGGGAAAGGCTTCTTGAAGGCAAAGATGTAACTCTGTGAGATGAATTAACAGAACACAGAGCAGTTTCTCAGAAAGCTTCTTTCCAGTTTTGAATGGAAGATATTTCCTTTTTCACCATAGCCCTCTATGGGCTTCCAAATATCCCTTTGCCAATTCCACAAGAAGAGCCTTAGCGAAAGGCTTCCTGAAGGGAAAGATGTAACTCTGGGAGATGAATTAACAGAACACAGAGCAGTTTCTCAGAAAGCTTCCTTCCAGGTTTGAACGGAAGATATTTCCTTTTTCATCATAGCCCTCTATGGGCTTCCAAATAGCCCTTTGCCAATTCCACAAGAACAGCCTTAGCGAAAGGCTTCTTGAATGGAAAGATGTAACTCTGTGAGATGAATTAACAGAACACAGAGCAGTTTCTCAGAAATCTTCTTTCCAGTTTTGAACGGAAGATATTTCCTTTTTCACCATAGCCCTCTATGTGCTTCCAAATATCCCTTTGCCAATTCCACAAGAACAGCCTTATCGAAAGGCTTCTTGAAGGGAAAGATGTAACTCTGTGAGCTAAATTAACAGAACACAGAGCAGTTTCTCAGAAATCTTCTTTCCAGTTTTGAACGGAAGATATTTCCTTTTTCACCATAGCCCTCTATGGGCTTCCAAATATCCCTTTGCCAATTCCACAAGAACAGCCTTAGCGAAAGGCTTCTTGAAGGGAAAGATGTAACTCTGTGAGATGAATTAACAGAACACAGAGCAGTTTCTCAGAAAGCTTGTTTCCAGTTTTGAACGGAAGATATTTCCTTTTTCACCATAGCCCTCCATGGGCTTCCAAATATCCCTTTGCCAATTCCACAAGAACAGCCTTAGCGAAAGGCTTCTTGAAGGGAAAGATGTAACTCTGGGAGATGAATTAACAGAACACAGAGCAGTTTCTCAGAAAGCTTCTTTCCAGTTTTGAACGGAAGGTATTTCCTTTTCACCATAGCCCTCTATGGGCTTCCAAATATCGCTGTGCCAATTCCACAAGAACAGCCTTTAGCGAAAGGCTTCTTGAAGGGAAAGATGTAACTCTGTGAGATGAATTAACAGAACACAGAGCAGTTTCTCAGAATGCTTCTTTCCAGTTTTGAACGGAAGATATTTCCTTTTACACCATAGCCCTCTATGGGCTTCCAAATATCCCTTTCCCAATTCCACAAGAACAGCCTTAGCGAAAGGCTTCTTGAAGGGAAAGATGTAACTCTGTGAGATGAATTAACAGAACACAGAGCAGTTTCTCAGAAAGCTTCTTTCCAGTTTTGAACGGAAGATATTTCCTTTTTCACCATAGCCCTCTATGGGCTTCCAAATATCCCTTTGCCAATTCCACAAGAACAGCCTTAGCGAAAGGCTTCTTGAAGGGAAAGATGTAACTCTGTGAGATGAATTAACAGAACACAGAGCAGTTTCTCAGAAAGCTTCTTTCCAGTTTTGAACGGAAGATATTTCCTTTTTCACCATAGCCCTCTACGGGCTTCCAAATATCTCTTTGCCAATTCCACAAACAGCCATAGCGAAAGGCTTCTTGAAGGGAAAGATGTAACTCTGTGAGATGAATTAACAGAACACAGAGCAGTTTCTCAGAAAGCTTCTTTCCAGTTTTGAACGGAAGATATTTCCTTTTTCAACATAGCCCTCTAAGGGCTTCCAAATATAACTTTGCCAATTCCACAAGAATACCCTTAGCGAAAGGCTTCTTGAAGGGAAAGATGTAACTCTGAGAGATGAATTAACAGGACACAGAGCAGTTTCTCAGAAAGCTTCTTTCCAGTTTTGAACGGAAGATATTTCCTTTTTCACCATAGCCCTCTATGGGCTTCCAAATATCGCTTTGGCAATTCCACAAGAACAGCCTTAGCGAAAGGCTTCTTGAAGGGAAACATGTAACTCTGTGAGATGAATTAACAGAACACAGAGCAGTTTCTCAGAAAGCTTCTTTCCAGTTTTGAACGGAAGATATTTCCTTTTTCACCATAGCCCTCTATGGGCTTCCAAATATCGCTTTGGCAATTCCACAAGAACAGCCTTAGCGAAAGGCTTCTTGAAGGGAAAGATGTAACTCTGTGAGATGAATTAACAGAACACAGAGCAGTTTCTCAGAAAGCTTCTTTCCAGTTTTGAACGGAAGATATTTCCTTTTTCACCATAGCCCTCTATGGGCTTCCAAATATCCCTTTGCCAATTCCACAAGAACAGCCTTAGCGAAAGGCTTCTTGAAGGGAAAGATGTAACTCTGTGAGATGAATTAACAGAACACAGAGCAGTTTCTCAGAAAGCTTCTTTCCAGTTTTGAAAGGAAGATATTTCCTTTTTCACCATAGCCCTCCATGGGCTTCCAAATATCCCTTTGCCAATTCCACAAGAACAGCCTTAGCGAAAGGCTTCTTGAAGGGAAAGATGTAACTCTGTGAGATGAATTAACAGAACACAGAGCAGTTTCTCAGAAAGCTTCTTTCCAGTTTTGAACGGAAGATATTTCCTTTTCACCATAGCCCTCTATGGGCTTCCAAATATCGCTTTGCCAATTCCACAAAAACAGCCTTTAGCGAAAGGTTTCTTGAAGGGAAAGATGTAACTCTGTGAGACGAATTAACAGAACACAGAGCAGTTTCTCAGAAAGCTTCTTTCCAGTTTTGAACGGAAGATATTTCCTTTTTCACCATAGCCCTCTATGGGCTTCCAAATATCCCTTTGCCAAATCCACAAGAACAGCCTTAGGGAAAGGCTTCTTGAAGGCAAAGATGTAACTCTGTGAGATGAATTAACAGAACACAGAGCAGTTTCTCAGAAAGCTTCTTTCCAGTTTTGAATGGAAGATATTTCCTTTTTCACCATAGCCCTCTATGGGCTTCCCAATATCCCTTTGAAAATTCCACAAGAAGAGCCTTAGCGAAAGGCTTCCTGAAGGGAAAGATGTAACTCTGGGAGATGAATTAACAGAACACAGAGCAGTTTCTCAGAAAGCTTCCTTCCAGGTTTGAACGGAAGATATTTCCTTTTTCATCATAGCCCTCTATGGGCTTCCAAATAGCCCTTTGCCAATTCCACAAGAACAGCCTTAGCGAAAGGCTTCTTGAAGGGAAAGATGTAACTCTGTGAGATGAATTAACAGAACACAGAGCAGTTTCTCAGAAAGCTTCTTTCCAGTTTTGAACGGAAGATATTTCCTTTTTCACCATAGCCCTCTATGTGCTTCCAAATATCCCTTTGCCAATTCCACAAGAACAGCCTTATCGAAAGGCTTCTTGAAGGGAAAGATGTAACTCTGTGAGCTAAATTAACAGAACACAGAGCAGTTTCTCAGAAATCTTCTTTCCAGTTTTTAACGGAAGATATTTCCTTTTTCACCATAGCCCTCTATGGGCTTCCAAATATCCCTTTACCAATTCCACAGGAACAGCCTTAGCGAAAGGCTTCTTGAAGGAAAAGATATAACTCTATGAGATGAATTAACAGAACACAAAGCAGTTTCTCAGAAACCTTCTTTCCAGTTTTGAACGGAAGATATTTCCTTTTTCACCATAGCCCTCTATGGGCTTCCAAATATCCCTTTGGCAATTCCACAAGAACAGCCTTAGCGAAAGGCTTCTTGAAGGGAAAGATGTAACTCTGTGAGATGAATTAACAGAGCACAGATCAGTTTCTCAGAAAGCTTCTTTCCAGTTTTGAACGGAAGATATTTCCTTTTTCACCATAGTCCTCTATTGGCTTCCAAATATCCCTTTGCCAATTCCACAAGAACAGCCTTAGCGAAAGGCTTCTTGAAGGGAAAGATGTAACTCTGTGAGGTGAATTAACAGAACACAGAGCAGTTTCTCAGAAAGCTTCTTTCCAGGTTTGAACGGAAGATATTTCCTTTTTCATCATAGCCCTCTATGGGCTTCCAAATAGCCCTTTGCAAATTCCACAAGAACAGCCTTAGCGAAAGGCTTCTTGAAGGGAATGATGTAACTCTGTGAGATGAATTAACAGAGCACAGAGCAGTTTCTCAGAAAGCTTCTTTCCAGTTTTGAACGGAAGATATTTCCTTTTTCACCATAGCCCTCTATGGGCTTCCAAATATCCGTTTGCCAATTCCACAAGAACCGCCTTAGCGAAAGGCTTCTTGAAGGGAAAGATGTAACTCTGTGAGATGAATTAACAGAACACAGAGCAGTTTTTCAGAAAGCTTCTTTCCAGTTTTGAACGGAAGATATTTCCTTTTTCACCATAGCCCTCTTTGGGCATCCAAATATCCCTTTGGCAATTCCACAAGAACAGCCTTAGCGAAAGGCTTCTTGAAGGGAAAGATGTAACTCTGTGAGATGAATTAACAGAACACAGAGCAGTTTCTCAGAAATCTTCTTTCCAGTTTTCAATGGAAGATATTTCCTTTTTCACCCTAGCCCTCTATGGGCTTCCAAATATCCCTTTGCCAATTCCACAAGAACAGCCTTAGCGAAAATCTTCTTGAAGGCAAAGATGTAACTCTGTGAGATGAATTAACAGAACACAGAGCAGTTTCTCAGAAAGTTTCTTTCCAGTTTTGAACGGAAGATATTTCCTTTTTCACCATAGACCTCTATGGGCTTCCAAATATCCCTTTGCCAATTCCACAAGAACAGCCTTAGCGAAAGGCTTCCAGAAGGGAAAGATGTAACACTGTGAGATGAATAAAGAGAACACAGAGCAGTTTCTCAGAAAGTTCTTTCAAGTTTTGAACGGAAGATATTTCCTTTTTCACCATAGCCCTCTATGGGCTTCCAAATATCGCTTTGGCAATTCCACAAGAACAGCCTTAGCGAAAGGCTTCTTGAAGGGAAAGATGTAACTCTGTGACATGAATTAAGAGAACACAGAGCAGTTTCTCAGAAAGCTTCTTTCCAGTTTTGAACGGAAGATATTTCCTTTTTAACCATAGCCCTCTATGGGCTTTCAAATATCCCTTTGCCAATTCCACAAGAACAGCCTTAACGAAAGGCTTCTTGAAGGGAAAGATGTAACCCTCTGAGATGAATAAACAGAACACAGAGCAGTTTATCAGAAACTTCTTTCCAGTTTTGAACGGAAGATATTTCCTTTTCACCGTAGCCCTCTATGGGCTTCCAAATATCCCTTTGCCAATTCCACAAGAACAGCCTTAGCGAAAGGCTTCTTGAAGGGAAAGATGTAACTCTGTGAGATGAATTAACAGAACACAGAGCCGTTTCTCAGAAAGCTTCTTTCCAGGTTTGAACGGAAGATATTTCCTTTTTCATCATAGCCCTCTACGGGCTTCCAAATAGCCCTTTGCAAATTCCACAAGAACAGCCTTAGCGAAAGGCTTCTTGAAGGGAAAGATGTAACTCTGTGAGATGAATTAACAGAGCACAGAGCAGTTTCTCAGAAAGCTTCTTTCCAGTTTTGAACGGAAGATATTTCCTTTTTCACCATAGCCCTCTATGGGCTTCCAAATATCCCTTTGCCAATTCCACAAGAGCAGCCTTAGCGAAAGGCTTCTTGAGGGGAAAATGTAACTCTGTGAAATGAATTAACAGAACACAGAGCAGTTTCTCAGAAAGCTTCTTTCCAGTTTTCAACGGAAGATATTTCCTTTTTCACCATAGCCCTCTATGGGCTTCCAAATATCCCTTTGCCAATTCCACAAGAACAGCCTTAGCGAAAGGCTTCTTGAAGGGAAAGATGTAACTCTGTGAGATGAATAAACAGAACACAGAGCAGTTTCTCAGAAACTTCTTTCCAGTTTTGAACGGAAGATATTTCCTTTTTCACCATAGCCCTCTATGGGCTTCCAAATATCCCTTTACCAATTCCACAAGAACAGCCTTAGCGAAAGGCTTCTTTAAGGGAAAGATGGAACTCTATGAGATGAATTAACAGAACACAGAGCAGTTTCTCAGAAAGCTTCTTTCCAGGTTTGAACGGAAGATATTTCCTTTTTCACCGTAGCCCTCCATGGGCTTCCAAATATCCCTTTGCCAATTCCACAAGAACAGCCTTAGCGAAAGGCTTCTTGAAGGGAAAGATGTAACTCTGTGAGATGAATTAACAGAACACAGAGCAGTTTCTCAGAAAGCTTCTTTCCAGTTTTGAACGGAAGATATTTCCTTTTCACCATAGCCCTCTATGGGCTTCCAAATATCCCTTTGCCAATTCCACAAGAACAGCCTTAGCGAAAGGCTTTTTGAAGGGAAAGATGTAACTCTGTGAGATGAATTAACAGAACACAGAGCAGTTTCTCAGAAAGTTTCTTTCCAGTTTTGAACGGAAGATATTTCCTTTTTCACCATAGCCCTCTATGGGCTTCCAAATATCCCTTTGCCAATTCCACAAGAACAGCCTTAGCGAAAGGCTTCTTGAAGGGAAAGATGTAACTCTGTGAGATGAATTAACAGAACACAGAGCAGTTTCTCAGAAAGCTTCTTTCCAGTTTTGAACGGAAGATAATTCCTTTTTCACCATAGCCCTCTATGGTTTTCCAAATATCGCTTTGGCAATTCCACAAGAACAGCCTTAGCGAAAGGCTTCTTGAAGGGAAACATGTAACTCTGTGAGATGAATTAACAGAACACAGAGCAGTTTCTCAGAAAGCTTCTTTCCAGTTTTGAACGGAAGATATTTCCTTTTTCACCATAGCCCTCTATGGGCTTCCAAATATCGCTTTGGCAATTCCACAAGAACAGCCTTAGCGAAAGGCTTCTTGAAGGGAAAGATGTAACTCTGTGAGATGAATTAACAGAACACAGAGCAGTTTCTCAGAAAGCTTCTTTCCAGTTTTGAACGGAAGATATTTCCTTTTTCACCATAGCCCTCTATGGGCTTCCAAATATCCCTTTGCCAATTCCACAAGAACAGCCTTAGCGAAAGTCTTCTTGAAGGGAAAGATGTAACTCTGTGAGATGAATTAACAGAACACAGAGCAGTTTCTCAGAAAGCTTCTTTCCAGTTTTGAACGGAAGATATTTCCTTTTCACCATAGCCCTCTATGGGCTTCCAAATATCGCTTTGCCAATTCCACAAGAACAGCCTTTAGCGAAAGGCTTCTTGAAGGGAAAGATGTAACTCTGTGAGATGAATTAACAGAACACAGAGCAGTTTCTCAGAATGCTTCTTTCCAGTTTTGAACGGAAGATATTTCCTTTTTCACCATAGCCCTCTATGGGCTTCCAAATATCCCTTTCCCAATTCCACAAGAACAGCCTTAGCGAAAGGCTTCTTGAAGGGAAAGATGTAACTCTGTGAGATGAATTAACAGAACACAGAGCAGTTTCTCAGAAAGCTTCTTTCCAGTTTTGAACGGAAGATATTTCCTTTTTCACCATAGCCCTCCATGGGCTTCCAAATATCCCTTTGCCAATCCACAAGAACAGCCTTAGCGAAAGCTTCTTGAAGGGAAAGATGTAACTCTGTGAGATGAATTAACAGAACACAGAGCAGTTTCTCAGAAAGCTTCTTTCCAGTTTTGAACGGAAGATATTTCCTTTTTCACCATAGCCCTCTACGGGCTTCCAAATATCTCTTTGCCAATTCCACAAACAGCCATAGCGAAAGGCTTCTTGAAGGGAAAGATGTAACTCTGTGAGATGAATTAACAGAACACAGAGCAGTTTCTCAGAAAGCTTCTTTCCAGTTTTGAACGGAAGATATTTCCTTTTTCACCATAGCCCTCTATGGGCTTCCAAATATCGCTTTGGCAATTCCACAAGAACAGCCTTAGCGAAAGGCTTCTTGAAAGGAAACATGTAACTCTGTGAGATGAATTAACAGAACACAGAGCAGTTTCTCAGAAAGCTTCTTTCCAGTTTTGAACGGAAGATATTTCCTTTTTCACCATAGCCCTCTATGGGCTTCCAAATATCGCTTTGGCAATTCCACAAGAACAGCCTTAGCGAAAGGCTTCTTGAAGGGAAAGATGTAACTCTGTGAGATGAATTAACAGAACACAGAGCAGTTTCTCAGAAAGCTTCTTTCCAGTTTTGAACGGAAGATATTTCCTTTTTCACCATAGCCCTCTATGGGCTTCCAAATATCCCTTTGCCAATTCCACAAGAACAGCCTTAGCGAAAGGCTTCTTGAAGGGAAAGATGTAACTCTGTGAGATGAATTAACAGAACACAGAGCAGTTTCTCAGAAAGCTTCTTTCCAGTTTTGAACGGAAGATATTTCCTTTTTCACCATAGCCCTCCATGGGCTTCCAAATATCCCTTTGGCAATTCCACAAGAACAGCCTTAGCGAAAGGCTTCTTGAAGGGAAAGATGTAACTCTGTGAGATGAATTAACAGAACACAGAGCAGTTTCTCAGAAAGCTTCTTTCCAGTTTTGAACGGAAGATATTTCCTTTTCACCATAGCCCTCTATGGGCTTCCAAATATCGCTTTGCCAATTCCACAAAAACAGCCTTTAGCGAAAGGCTTCTTGAAGGGAAAGATGTAACTCTGTGAGACGAATTAACAGAACACAGAGCAGTTTCTCATAAAGCTTCTTTCCAGTTTTCAACGGAAGATATTTCCTTTTTCAACATAGCCCTCTAAGGGCTTCCAAATATCACTTTGCCAATTCCACAAGAACAGCCTTAGCGAAAGGCTTCTTGAAGGGAAAGATGTAACTCTGTGAGATGAATTAACAGGACACAGAGCAGTTTCTCAGAAAGCTTCTTTCCAGTTTTGAACGGAAGATATTTCCTTTTTCACCATAGCCCTCTATGGTCTTCCAAATATCCCTTTGCCAAATCCACAAGAACAGCCTTAGCGAAAGGCTTCTTGAAGGCAAAGATGTAACTCTGTGAGATGAATTAACAGAACACAGAGCAGTTTCTCAGAAAGCTTCTTTCCAGTTTTGAATGGAAGATATTTCCTTTTTCACCATAGCCCTCTATGGGCTTCCAAATATCCCTTTGCCAATTCCACAAGAAGAGCCTTAGCGAAAGGCTTCCTGAAGGGAAAGATGTAACTCTGGGAGATGAATTAACAGAACACAGAGCAGTTTCTCAGAAACCTTCCTTCCAGATTTGAACGGAAGATATTTCCTTTTTCATCATAGCCCTCTATGGGCTTCCAAATAGCCCTTTGCCAATTCCACAAGAACAGCCTTAGCGAAAGGCTTCTTGAAGGGAAAGATGTAACTCTGTGAGATGAATTAACAGAACACAGAGCAGTTTCTCAGAAAGCTTCTTTCCAGTTTTGAACGGAAGATATTTCCTTTTTCACCATAGCCCTCTATGTGCTTCCAAATATCCCTTTGCCAGTTCCACAAGAACAGCCTTATCGAAAGGCTTCTTGAAGGGAAAGATGTAACTCTGTGAGCTAAATTAACAGAACACAGAGCAGTTTCTCAGAAATCTTCTTTCCAGTTTTTAACGGAAGATATTTCCTTTTTCTCCATAGCCCTCTATGGGCTTCCAAATATCCCTTTACCAATTCCACAGGAACAGCCTTAGCGAAAGGCTTCTTGAAGGAAAAGATATAACTCTATGAGATGAATTAACAGAACACAAAGCAGTTTCTCAGAAACCTTCTTTCCAGTTTTGAACGGAAGATATTTCCTTTTTCACCATAGCCCTCTATGGGCTTCCAAATATCCCTTTGGCAATTCCACAAGAACAGCCTTAGCGAAAGGCTTCTTGAAGGGAAAGATGTAACTCTGTGAGATGAATTAACAGAGCACAGATCAGTTTCTCATAAAGCTTCTTTCCAGTTTTGAACGGAAGATATTTCCTTTTTCACCATAGTCCTCTATTGGCTTCCAAATATCCCTTTGCCAATTCCACAAGAACAGCCTTAGCGAAAGGCTTCTTGAAGGGAAAGATGTAACTCTGTGAGGTGAATTAACAGAACACAGAGCAGTTTCTCAGAAAGCTTCTTTCCAGTTTTGAACGGAAGATATTTCCTTTTTCACCATAGCCCTCTATGGGCTTCCAAATATCCCTTTCCCAATTCCACAAGAACAGCCTTAGCGAAAGGCTTCTTGAAGGGAAAGATGTAACTCTGTGAGATGAATTAACAGAACACAGAGCAGTTTCTCAGAAAGCTTCTTTCCAGTTTTGAACGGAAGATATTTCCTTTTTCACCATAGCCCTCTATGGGCTTCCAAATATCCCTTTGCCAATTCCACAAGAACAGCCTTAGCGAAAGGCTTCTTGAAGGGAAAGATGTAACTCTGTGAGATGAATTAACAGAACACAGAGCAGTTTCTCAGAAAGCTTCTTTCCAGTTTTGAACGGAAGATATTTCCTTTTTCACCATAGCCCTCCATGGGCTTCCAAATATCCCTTTGGCAATTCCACAAGAACAGCCTTAGCGAAAGGCTTCTTGAAGGGAAAGATGTAACTCTGTGAGATGAATTAACAGAACACAGAGCAGTTTCTCAGAAAGCTTCTTTCCAGTTTTGAACGGAAGATATTTCCTTTTCACCATAGCCCTCTATGGGCTTCCAAATATCGCTTTGCCAATTCCACAAAAACAGCCTTTAGCGAAAGGCTTCTTGAAGGGAAAGATGTAACTCTGTGAGACGAATTAACAGAACACAGAGCAGTTTCTCATAAAGCTTCTTTCCAGTTTTCAACGGAAGATATTTCCTTTTTCAACATAGCCCTCTAAGGGCTTCCAAATATCACTTTGCCAATTCCACAAGAACAGCCTTAGCGAAAGGCTTCTTGAAGGGAAAGATGTAACTCTGTGAGATGAATTAACAGGACACAGAGCAGTTTCTCAGAAAGCTTCTTTCCAGTTTTGAACGGAAGATATTTCCTTTTTCACCATAGCCCTCTATGGTCTTCCAAATATCCCTTTGCCAAATCCACAAGAACAGCCTTAGCGAAAGGCTTCTTGAAGGCAAAGATGTAACTCTGTGAGATGAATTAACAGAACACAGAGCAGTTTCTCAGAAAGCTTCTTTCCAGTTTTGAATGGAAGATATTTCCTTTTTCACCATAGCCCTCTATGGGCTTCCAAATATCCCTTTGCCAATTCCACAAGAAGAGCCTTAGCGAAAGGCTTCCTGAAGGGAAAGATGTAACTCTGGGAGATGAATTAACAGAACACAGAGCAGTTTCTCAGAAACCTTCCTTCCAGGTTTGAACGGAAGATATTTCCTTTTTCATCATAGCCCTCTATGGGCTTCCAAATAGCCCTTTGCCAATTCCACAAGAACAGCCTTAGCGAAAGGCTTCTTGAAGGGAAAGATGTAACTCTGTGAGATGAATTAACAGAACACAGAGCAGTTTCTCAGAAAGCTTCTTTCCAGTTTTGAACGGAAGATATTTCCTTTTTCACCATAGCCCTCTATGTGCTTCCAAATATCCCTTTGCCAGTTCCACAAGAACAGCCTTATCGAAAGGCTTCTTGAAGGGAAAGATGTAACTCTGTGAGCTAAATTAACAGAACACAGAGCAGTTTCTCAGAAATCTTCTTTCCAGTTTTTAACGGAAGATATTTCCTTTTTCTCCATAGCCCTCTATGGGCTTCCAAATATCCCTTTACCAATTCCACAGGAACAGCCTTAGCGAAAGGCTTCTTGAAGGAAAAGATATAACTCTATGAGATGAATTAACAGAACACAAAGCAGTTTCTCAGAAACCTTCTTTCCAGTTTTGAACGGAAGATATTTCCTTTTTCACCATAGCCCTCTATGGGCTTCCAAATATCCCTTTGGCAATTCCACAAGAACAGCCTTAGCGAAAGGCTTCTTGAAGGGAAAGATGTAACTCTGTGAGATGAATTAACAGAACACAGATCAGTTTCTCATAAAGCTTCTTTCCAGTTTTGAACGGAAGATATTTCCTTTTTCACCATAGTCCTCTATTGGCTTCCAAATATCCCTTTGCCAATTCCACAAGAACAGCCTTAGCGAAAGGCTTCTTGAAGGGAAAGATGTAACTCTGTGAGGTGAATTAACAGAACACAGAGCAGTTTCTCAGAAAGCTTCTTTCCAGTTTTGAACGGAAGATATTTCCTTTTTCACCATAGCCCTCTATGGGCTTCCAAATATCCCTTTGCCAATTCCACACGAACAGCCTTAGCGAAAGGCTTCTTGAAGGGAACGATGTAACTCTGTGAGATGAATTAACAGAACACAGACCAGTTTCTCAGAAAGCTTCTTTCCAGTTTTGAACGGAAGATATTTCCTTTTCACCGTAGCCCTCTATGGGCTTCCAAATATCCCTTTGCCAATTCCACAAGAACAGCCTTAGCGAAAGGCTTCTTGAAGGGAAAGATGTAACTCTGTGAGATGAATTAACAGAACACAGAGCCGTTTCTCAGAAAGCTTCTTTCCAGGTTTGAACGGAAGATATTTCCTTTTTCATCATAGCCCTCTATGGGCTTCCAAATAGCCCTTTGCAAATTCCACAAGAACAGCCTTAGCGAAAGGCTTCTTGAAGGGAAAGATGTAACTCTGTGAGATGAATTAACAGAGCACAGAGCAGTTTCTCAGAAAGCTTCTTTCCAGTTTTGAACGGAAGATATTTCCTTTTTCACCATAGCCCTCTATGGGCTTCCAAATATCCCTTTGCCAATTCCACAAGAGCAGCCTTAGCGAAAGGCTTCTTGAAGGGAAAATGTAACTCTGTGAAATGAATTAACAGAACACAGAGCAGTTTCTCAGAAAGCTTCTTTCCAGTTTTCAACGGAAGATATTTCCTTTTTCACCATAGCCCTCTATGGGCTTCCAAATATCCCTTTGCCAATTCCACAAGAACAGCCTTAGCGAAAGGCTTCTTGAAGGGAAAGATGTAACTCTGTGAGATGAATAAACAGAACACAGAGCAGTTTCTCAGAATGCTTCTTTCCAGTTTTGAACGGAAGATATTTCCTTTTTCACCATAGCCCTCTATGGGCTTCCAAATATCCCTTTGCCAATTCCACAAGAACAGCCTTAGCGAAAGGCTTCTTGAAGGGAAAGATGTAACTCTGTGAGATGAATTAACAGAACACAGAGCAGTTTCTCAGAAAGCTTCTTTCCAGTTTTGAACGGAAGATATTTCCTTTTTCACCATAGCCCTCTATGGGCTTCCAAATATCCCTTTGCCAAATCCACAAGAACAGCCTTAGCGAAAGGCTTCTTGAAGGGAAAGATGTAACTCTGTGAGATGAATTAACAGAACACAGAGCAGTTTCTCAGAAAGCTTCTTTCCAGTTTTGAACGGAAGATATTTCCTTTTTCACCATAGCCCTCTATGGACTTCCAAATATCCCTTTGGCAATTCCACAAGGACAACATTAGCGAAAGGCTTCTTGAAGGGAAAGATGTAACTCTGTGAGATGAATTAACAGAACACAGAGCAGTTTCTCAGAAAGCTTCTTTCCAGTTTTGAACGGAAGATATTTCCTATTTCACCATAGCCCTCTATGGGCTTCCAAATATCCCTTTACCAATTCCACAAGAACAGCCTTAGCGAAAGTCTTCTTGAAGGGAAAGATGGAACTCTATGAGATGAATTAACAGAACACAGAGCAGTTTCTCAGAAAGCTTCTTTCCAGTTTTGAACGGAAGATATTTCCTTTTTCACCGTAGCCCTCCATGGGCTTCCAAATATCCCTTTGCCAATTCCACAAGAACAGCCTTAGCGAAAGGCTTCTTGAAGGGAAAGATGTAACTCTGTGAGATGAATTAACAGAACACAGAGCAGTTTCTCAGAAAGCTTCTTTCCAGTTTTGAACGGAAGATATTTCCTTTTCACCATAGCCCTCTATGGGCTTCCAAATATCCCTTTGCCAATTCCACAAGAACAGCCTTAGGGAAAGGCTTCTTGAAGGGAAAGATGTAACTCTGTGAGATGAATTAACAGAGCACAGATCAGTTTCTCATAAAGCTTCTTTCCAGTTTTGAACGGAAGATATTTCCTTTTTCACCATAGCCCTCTACGGGCTTCCAAATATCTCTTTGCCAATTCCACAAGAACAGCCTTAGCGAAAGGCTTCTTGAAGGGAAAGATGTAACTCTGTGAGATGAATTAACAGAACACAGAGCAGTTTCTCAGAAAGCTTCTTTCCAGTTTTGAACGGAAGATATTTCCTTTTTCACCATAGGCCTCTATGGGCTTCCAAATATCCCTTTGCCAATTCCACAAGAACAGCGTTAGCGAAAGGGTTCTTCAAGGGAAAGATGTAACTCTTTGAGGTGTATTGACAGAACACAGAGCAGTTTTTCAGAAAGCTTCTTTCCAGTTATGAACGGAAGATATTTCCTTTTTCACCATAGCCCTCTTTGGGCTTCCAAATATCCCTTTGCCAATTCCACAAGAACAGCCTTAGCGAAAGGCTTCTTGAAGGGAAAGATGTAACTCTGTGAGATGAATTAAGAGAACACAGAGCAGTTTCTCAGAAATTTTCTTTCCAGTTTTCAATGGAAGATATTTCCTTTTTCACCCTAGCCCTCTATGGGCTTCCAAATATCCCTTTGCCAATTCCACAAGAACAGCCTTAGCGAAAATCTTCTTGAAGGGAAAGATGTAACTCTGTGAGATGAATTAACAGAACACAGAGCAGTTTCTCAGAAAGTTTCTTTCCAGTTTTGAACGGAACATATTTCCTTTTTCACCATAGCCCTCTATGGGCTTCCAAATATCCCTTTGCCAATTCCACAAGAACAGCCTTAGCGAAAGGCTTCCTGAAGGGAAAGATGTAACACTGTGAGATGAATAAAGAGAACACAGAGCAGTTTCTCAGAAAGTTCTTTCAAGTTTTGAACGGAAGATATTTCCTTTTTCACCATAGCCCTCTATGGGCTTCCAAATATCGCTTTGGCAATTCCACAAGAACAGCCTTAGCGAAAGGCTTCTTGAAGGGAAAGATGTAACTCTGTGACATGAATTAAGAGAACACAGAGCAGTTTCTCAGAAAGCTTCTTTCCAGTTTTGAACGGAAGATATTTCCTTTTTCACCATAGCCCTCTATGGGCTTCCAAATATCCCTTTCCCAATTCCACAAGAACAGCCTTAGCGAAAGGCTTCTTGAAGGGAAAGATGTAACTCTGTGACATGAATTAAGAGAACACAGAGCAGTTTCTCAGAAAGCTTCTTTCCAGTTTTGAACGGAAGATATTTCCTTTTTCACCATAGCCCTCTATGGGCTTCCAAATATCGCTTTGGCAATTCCACAAGAACAGCCTTAGCGAAAGGCTTCTTGAAGGGAAAGATGTAACTCTGTGAGATGAATTAACAGAACACAGAGCAGTTTCTCAGAAAGCTTCTTTCCAGTTTTGAACGGAAGATATTTCCTTTTTCACCATAGCCCTCTATGGGCTTCCAAATATCCCTTTGCCAATTCCACAAGAACAGCCTTAGCGAAAGGCTTCTTGAAGGGAAAGATGTAACTCTGTGAGATGAATTAACAGAACACAGAGCAGTTTCTCAGAAAGCTTCTTTCCAGTTTTGAACGGAAGATATTTCCTTTTTCACCATAGCCCTCCATGGGCTTCCAAATATCCCTTTGCCAATTCCACAAGAACAGCCTTAGCGAAAGGCTTCTTGAAGGGAAAGATGTAACTCTGTGAGATGAATAAACAGAACACAGAGCAGTTTCTCAGAAAGCTTCTTTCCAGTTTTGAACGGAAGATATTTCCTTTTCACCATAGCCCTCTATGGGCTTCCAAATATCGCTTTGCCAATTCCACAAAAACAGCCTTTAGCGAAAGGCTTCTTGAAGGCAAAGATGTAACTCTGTGAGATGAATTAACAGAACACAGAGCAGTTTCTCAGAAAGCTTCTTTCCAGTTTTGAATGGAAGATATTTCCTTTTTCACCATAGCCCTCTATGGGCTTCCCAATATCCCTTTGCCAATTCCACAAGAAGAGCCTTAGCGAAAGGCTTCCTGAAGGGAAAGATGTAACTCTGGGAGATGAATTAACAGAACACAGAGCAGTTTCTCAGAAACCTTCCTTCCAGGTTTGAACGGAAGGTATTTCCTTTTTCATCATAGCCCTCTATGGGCTTCCAAATAGCCTATGCCAATTCCACAAGAACAGCCTTAGCGAAAGGCTTCTTGAAGGGAAAGATGTAACTCTGTGAGATGAATTAACAGAACACAGAGCAGTTTCTCAGAAAGCTTCTTTCCAGTTTTGAACGGAAGATATTTCCTTTTTCACCATAGCCCTCTATGTGCTTCCAAATATCCCTTTGCCAATTCCACAAGAACAGCCTTATCGAAAGGCTTCTTGAAGGGAAAGATGTAACTCTGTGAGCTAAATTAACAGAACACAGAGCAGTTTCTCAGAAATCTTCTTTCCAGTTTTTAACGGAAGATATTTCCTTTTTCACCATAGCCCTCTATGGGCTTCCAAATATCCCTTTACCAATTCCACAGGAACAGCCTTAGCGAAAGGCTTCTTGAAGGAAAAGATATAACTCTATGAGATGAATTAACAGAACACAAAGCAGTTTCTCAGAAACCTTCTTTCCAGTTTTGAACGGAAGATATTTCCTTTTTCACCATAGCCCTCTATGGGCTTCCAAATATCCCTTTGGCAATTCCACAAGAACAGCCTTAGCGAAAGGCTTCTTGAAGGGAAAGATGTAACTCTGTGAGATGAATTAACAGAGCACAGATCAGTTTCTCATAAAGCTTCTTTCCAGTTTTGAACGGAAGATATTTCCTTTTTCACCATAGTCCTCTATTGGCTTCCAAATATCCCTTTGCCAATTCCACAAGAACAGCCTTAGCGAAAGGCTTCTTGAAGGGAAAGATGTAACTCTGTGAGGTGAATTAACAGAACACAGAGCAGTTTCTCAGAAAGCTTCTTTCCAGTTTTGAACGGAAGATATTTCCTTTTTCACCATAGCCCTCTATGAGCTTCCAAATATCTCTTTGCCAATTCCACAAACAGCCATAGCGAAAGGCTTCTTGAAGGGAAAGATGTAACTCTGTGAGATGAATTAACAGAACACAGAGCAGTTTCTCAGAAAGCTTCTTTCCAGTTTTGAACGGAAGATATTTCCTTTTTCAACATAGCCCTCTAAGGGCTTCCAAATATAACTTTGCCAATTCCACAAGAATAGCCTTAGCGAAAGGCTTCTTGAAGGGAAAGACGTAACTCTGTGAGATGAATTAACAGAACACAGAGCAGTTTCTCAGAAAGCTTCTTTCCAGTTTTGAACGGAAGATATTTCCTTTTTCACCATAGCCCTCTATGGGCTTCCAAATATCCCTTTGCCAATTCCACAAGAACAGCCTTAGCGAAAGGCTTCCTGAAGGGAAAGATGTAACACTGTGAGATGAATAAAGAGAACACAGAGCAGTTTCTCAGAAAGTTCTTTCAAGTTTTGAACGGAAGATATTTCCTTTTTCACCATAGCCCTCTATGGGCTTCCAAATATCGCTTTGGCAATTCCAGAAGAACAGCCTTAGCGAAAGGCTTCTTGAAGGGAAAGATGTAACTCTGTGACATGAATTAAGAGAACACAGAGCAGTTTCTCAGAAAGCTTCTTTCCAGTTTTGAACGGAAGATATTTCCTTTTTCACCATAGCCCTCTATGGGCTTCGAAATATTCCTTTGCCAATTCCACAAGAACAGCCTTAGCGAAAGCCTTCTTGAAGGGAAAGATGTAACTCTGCGAGATGAATTAACAGAACACAGAGCAGTTTCTCAGAAAGCTTCTTTCAAGTTTTGAACGGAAGATATTTCCTTTTTCACCATAGCCCTCTACGGGCTTCCAAATATCTCTTTGCCAATTCCACAAACAGCCATAGCGAAAGGCTTCTTGAAGGGAAAGATGTAACTCTGTGAGATGAAATAACAGAACACAGAGCAGTTTCTCAGAAAGCTTCTTTCCAGTTTTGAACGGCAGATATTTCCTTTTTCAACATAGCCCTCTAAGGACTTCCAAATATAACTTTGCCAATTCCACAAGAATAGCCTTAGCGAAAGGCTTCTTGAAGGGAAAGATGTAACTCTGTGAGATGAATTAACAGAACACAGAGCAGATTCTCAGAAAGCTTCTTTCCAGTTGTGAACTGAAGATATTTCCTTTTTCACCATAGCCCTCTATGGGCTTCCAAATATCTTTGACAATTCCACAAGAACAGCCTTAGCGAAAGGCTTCTTGAAGGGAAAGATGTAACTCTGTGAGATGAATTAACACAACACAGAGCAGTTTCTCAGAAAGCTTCTTTCCAGTTTTGAACGGAAGATATTTCCTTTTTCACCATAGCCCTCTATGGGCTTCGAAATATTCCTTTGCCAATTCCACAAGAACAGCCTTAGCGAAAGGCTTCTTGAAGGGAAAGATGTAACTCTGCGAGATGAATTAACATAACACAGAGCAGTTTCTCAGAAAGCTTCTTTCCAGTTTTGAACGGAAGATATTTCCTTTTTCACCATAGCCCTCTATGGGCTTCCAAATCTCCCTTTGCCAATTCCACAAGAACAGCCTTAGCGAAAGGCTTCTTGAAGGGAAAGATGTAACTCTGTGAGATGAATTAACAGAACACAGAGCAGTTTCTCAGAATGCTTCTTTCCAGTTTTGAACGGAAGATATTTCCTTTTTAACCATAGCCCTCTATGGGCTTCCAAATATCCCTTTGCCAATTCCACAAGAACAGCCTTAGCGAAAGGCTTCTTGAAGGGAAAGATGTAATTCTGTGAGATGAATTAACAGAACACAGAGCAGTTTCTCAGAAAGCTTCTTTCCAGTTTTGAACGGAAGATATTTCCTTTTTCACCATAGCCCTCTATGGGCTTCCAAATATCCCTTTGCCAATTCCACAAGAACAGCCTTAGCGAAAGTTTTCTTGAAGGGAAAGATGTAACTCTGTGAGATGAATTAACAGAACACAGAGCAGTTTCTCAGAAAGCTTCTTTCCAGTTTTGAACGGAAGATATTTCCTTTTTCACCATAGCCCTCTATGGGCTTCCAAATATCCCTTTGCCAATTCCAAAAGAACAGCCTTAGCGAAAGGCTTCTTGAAGGGAAGGATGTAACTCTGTGAGATGAATTAACAGAACACAGAGCAGTTTCTCAGAAATCTTCTTTCCAGATTTGAACGGAAGATACTTTCTTTTTCACCATAGCCCTCTATGGGCTTCCAAATATCCCTTTGCCAATTCCACAAGAACAGCCTTAGCGAAAGGCTTCTTGAAGGGAAAGATGTAACTCTGTGAGATGAATTAACAGAACACAGAGCAGTTTCTCAGAAAGCTTCTTTCCAGTTTTGAACGGAAGATATTTCCTTTTCACCATAGCCCTCAATGGGCTTCCAAATATCCCTTTGCCAATTCCACAAGAACAGCCTTAGCGAAAGGCTTCTTGAAGGGAAAGATGTAACTCTGTGAGATGAATTAACAGAACACAGAGCAGTTTCTCAGAAGGCTTCTTTCCAGTTTTGAACGGAAGATATTTCCTTTTTCACCTTAGCCCTCTATGGGCTTCCAAATATCCCTTTGCCAATTCCACAAAAACAGCCTTAGCGAAAGGCTTCTTGAAGGGAAAGATGTAACTCTGTGAGATGAATTAACAGAACACAGAGCAGTTTCTCAGAAAGCTTCTTTCCAGATTTGAACGGAAGATAGTTCCTTTTTCACCATAGCCCTCTATGGGCTTCCAAATATCCCTTTGCCAATTCCACAAGAACAGCCTTAGCGAAAGGCTTCTTGAAGGGAAAGATGTAACTCTGTGAGATGAATTAACAGAACACAGAGCAGTTTCTCAGAAAGCTTGTTTCCAGTTTTGAACGGAAGATATTTCCTTTTTCTGCGAAACCCTCTATGGGCTTCCACATATCCCTTTGCCAATTCCACAAGAACAGCCTTAGCGAAAGGCTTCTTGAAGGGAAAGATGTAACTCTGTGAGATGAACTAACAGAACACAGAACAGTTTCTCAGAAAGCTTCTTTCCAGTTTTGAACGGAAGATATTTCCTTTTTCACCATAGCCCTCTAAGGGCTTCCAAATATCCCTTTGCCAATTCCACAAGAACAGCCTTAGCGAAAGGCTTCTTGAAGGGAAAGATGTAAGTCTGTGAGATGAATTAACAGAACACAGAGCTGTTTCTCAGTAACCTTCTGTCCAGTTTTGAACGGAAGATATTTCCTTTATCACCATAGCCCTCTATGGGCTTCCAAATATCCCTTTGCCAATTCCACAAGAACAGCCTTAGCGAAAGGCTTCTTGAAGGGAAAGATGTAACTCTGTGAGATGAATGAACAGAACACATCGCAGTTTCTCAGAAAGCTTCTTTCCAGTTTTGAACGGAAGATATTTCCTTTTTCACCATAGCCCTCTATGGGCTTCCAAATATCCCTTTTCCAATTCCACAAGAAGAGCCTTAGGGAAAGGATTCTTGAAGGGAAAGATGTAACTCTGTGAGATGAATTAACAGAAACCAGAGCAGTTTCTCAGAAAGCTTCTTTCTAGTTTTGAACGGTAGATATTTACTTTTTCACCATAGCCCTCTATGGGCTTCCAAATATCCCTTTGACAAATCCACAAGAACAGACTTAGCGAAAGGCTTTTTGACGGGAAAGATATAACTCTGTGAGATGAATTAACAGAACACAGAGCAGTTTCTCAGAAAGCTTCTTTCCAGTTTTGAACGGAAGATATTTCCTTTTTCACCGTAACCCTCTATGGGCTTCCACATATCCCTTTGCCAATTCCACAAGAACAGCCTTAGCGAAAGGCTTCTTGAAGGGAAAGATGTAACTCTGTGAGATGAATTAACAGAACACAGAGGTGTTTCTCAGAAAGCTTCTTTCCAGTTTTGAACAGAAGATATTTCCTTTTTCACCATAGCCCTCTATGGGCTTCCAAATAGCCCTTTGCCAATTCCACAAGAACAGCCTTAGAGAAAGACTTCTTGAAGGGAAAGATGTAACTCTGTGAGATGAATTAACAGAACACAGAGCAGTTTCTCAGAAAGCTTCTTTCCAGTTTTGAACGGAAGATATTTCCTTTTTCCACATAGCCCTCTATAGGCTTCCAAATATCCCTTTGCCAATTCCACAAGAACTGCCTTAGCGAAAGACGTCTTGAAGGGAAAGATGTAACTCTGTGAGATGAATTAACAGAACACAGAGCAGTTTCTCAGAAAGCTTCTTTCCAGTTTTGAACGGAAGATATTTCCTTTTTCACCTTAGCCCTCTATGGGCTTCCAAATATCCCTTTACCAATTCCACAGGAACAGCATTAGCGAAAGGCTTCTTGAAGGGAAAGATGGAACTCTGTGAGATGAGTTAACAGAACACAAAGCAGTTTCTCAGAAAGCTTCTTTCCAGTTTTGAACGGAAGATATTTCCTTTTTCACCATAGCCCTCTATGGGCTTCCAAATATCCCTTTGCCAATTCCACAAGAACAGCCTTAGCGGAAGGCTTCTTGAAGGGAAAGATGCAACTCTGTGAGTTGAATTAACAGAACACAGAGCAGTTTCTCGAAAGCTTCTTTCCAGTTTTGAACGGAAGATATTTCCTTTTTCACCATAGCCCTCTATGGGCTTCCAAATATCCCTTTGCCAATTGCACAAGAACAGCCTTAGCAAAAGGCTTCTTAAAGGGGAAGATATAACTCTGTGAGATGAAATAACAGAACACAGAGCAGTTTCTCAGAAAGCTTCTTTCCAGTTTTGAACGGAAGCTATTTTATTTTTCACCATAGCCCTCTATGGGCTTCCAAATATTCCTTTGCCAATTCCACAAGAACAGCCTTAGCGAAAGGCTTCTTGAAGGGAAAGGTGTAACTCTGTGAGATGAATTAACAGAACACAGAGCGGTATCTCAGAAAGCTTCTTTCCAGTTTTGAACGGAAGATATTTCCTTTTTCACCATAGCCCTCCAAGGGCTTCCAAATATCCCTTTGCCAATTCCACAAGAACAGCATTAGCGAAAGGCTTCTTGAAGGGAAAGATGTAACTCTGTGAGATGAATTAAGAGAACACAGAGCAGTTTCTCAGAAAGCTTCTTTCCAGTGTTGAACGGAAGATATTTTTTTTTTCACCATAGCCCTCTATGGGCTTCCAAATATCCCTTTGCCAACTCCACAAGAACAGCCTTAGCGAAAGTCTTCTTGAAGGAAAAGATATAACTCTATGAGATGAATTAACAGAACACAAAGCAGTTTCTCAGAAAGCTTCTTTCCAGTTTTGAACGGAAGATATTTCCTTTTTCACCATAGCCCTCTATGGGCTTCCAAATATCCCATTGGAATTCCACAAGAACAGCCTTAGCGAAAGGCTTCTTGAAGGGAAAGATGTAACTCTGTGAGATGAATTAACAGAGCACAGATCAGTTTCTCAGAAAGCTTCTTTCCAGTTTTGAACGGAAGATATTTCCTTTTTCACCATAGTCCTCTATTGGCTTCCAAATATCCCTTTGCCAATTCCACAGGAACAGCCTCAGCGAAAGGCTTCTTGAAGGGAAAGATGTAACTCTGTGAGGCGAATTAACAGAACACAGAGCAGTTTCTCAGAAAGCTTCTTTCAAGTTTTGAACGGAAGATATTTCCTTTTTCACCATAGCCCTCTATGGGCTTCCAAATATCCCTTTGCCAATTCCACACGAACAGCCTTAGCGAAAGGCTTCTTGAAGGGAACGATGTAACTCTGTGAGATGAATTAACAGAACACAGACCAGTTTCTCAGAAAGCTTCTTTCCAGTTTTGAACGGAAGATATTTCCTTTTCACCGTAGCCCTCTATGGGCTTCCAAATATCCCTTTGCCAATTCCACAAGAACAGCCTTAGCGAAAGGCTTCTTGAAGGGAAAGATGTAACTCTGTGAGATGAATTAACAGAACACAGAGCCGTTTCTTAGAAAGCTTCTTTCCAGGTTTGAACGGAAGATATTTCCTTTTTCATCATAGCCCTCTATGGGCTTCCAAATAGCCCTTTGCAAATTCCACAAGAACAGCCTTAGCGAAAGGCTTCTTGAAGGGAAAGATGTAACTCTGTGAGATGAATTAACAGAACACAGAGCAGTTTCTCAGAAAGCTTCTTTCCAGTTTTGAACGGAAGATATTTCCTTTTTCACCATAGCCCTCTATGGGCTTCCAAATATCCCTTTGCCAATTCCACACGAACAGCCTTAGCGAAAGGCTTCTTGAAGGGAAAATGTAACTCTGTGAAATGAATTAACAGAACACAGAGCAGTTTCTCAGAAAGCTTCTTTCCAGTTTTCAACGGAAGATATTTCCTTTTTCACCATAGCCCTCTATGGGCTTCCAAATATCCCTTTCCAAATTTCACAAGAACAGCCTTAGCGAAAGGCTTCTGGAAGGGAAAGATGTAACTCTGTGAGATGAATTAACAGAACACAGAGCAGTTTCTCAGAAAGCTTCTTTCCAGTTTTGAACGGAAGATATTTCCTTTTTCACCGTAGCCCTCTATGGGCTTCCAAATATCCCTTTGCCATTTCCACAAGAACAGCCTTACCGAAAGGATTCTTGAAGGGAAAGATGTAACTCTGTGAGATGAATTAACAGAACAGATAGCAGTTTCTCAGAAAGCTTCTTTCCAGTTTTGAACGGAAGATATTTCCTTTTTCACCATAGCCCTCTATGGGCTTCCAAATATCCCTTTGCCAAATCCACAAGAACAGCCTTAGCGAAAGGCTTCTTGAAGGGAAAGATGTAACTCTGTGAGATGAATTAACAGAACACAGAGCAGTTTCTCAGAAAGCTTCTTTCCAGTTTTGAACGGAAGATATTTCCTTTTTCACCATAGCCCTCTATGGGCTTCCAAATATCCCTTTGCCAATTCCACAAGAACAGCCTTAGCGAAAGGCTTCTTGAAGGGAAAGATGTAACTCTGTGAGGTGAATTAACAGAACACAGAGCAATTTCTCAGAAAGCTTTTTTCCAGTTTTGAACGGAAGGTATTTCCTTTTTCACCATAGCCCTCTAAGGGCTTCCAAATATAACTTTGCCAATTCCACAAGAATAGCCTTAGCGAAAGGCTTCTTGAAGGGAAAGATGTAACACTGCGAGATGAATTAACAGAACACAGAGCAGTTTCTCAGAAAGCTTCTTTCCAGTTTTGAAAGGAAGATATTTCCTTTTTCACCATACCCTCTATGGGCTTCCAAATATCGCTTTGGCAATTCCACAAGAACAGCCTTAGCGAAAGGCTTCTTGAAGGGAAAGATGTAACTCTGTGAGATGAATTAACAGAACACAGAGCAGTTTCTCAGAAAGCTTCTTTCCAGTTTTGAACGGAAGATATTTCCTTTTTCACCATAGCCCTCTATGGGCTTCCAAATATCGCTTTGGCAATTCCACAAGAACAGCCTTAGCGAAAGGCTTCTTGAAGGGAAAGATGTAACTCTGTGAGATGAATTAACAGAACACAGAGCAGTTTCTCAGAAATCTTCTTTCCAGTTTTGAACGGAAGATATTTCCTTTTCATCATAGCCCTCTATGTGCTTCCAAATATCCCTTTGCCAATTCCACAAGAACAGCCTTAGCGAAAGGCATCTTGAAGGGAAAGATGTAACTCTGTGAGATGAAATAACAGAACACAGAGCCGTTTCTCAGAAAGCTTCTTTCCAGGTTTGAACGGAAGATATTTCCTTTTTCATCATAGCCCTCTATGGGATTCCAAATAGCCCTTTGCAAATTCCACAAGAACAGCCTTAGCGAAAGGCTTCTTGAAGGGAAAGATGTAACTCTGTGAGATGAATTAACACAGCACAGAGCAGTTTCTCAGAAAGCTTCTTTCCAGTTTTGAACGGAAGATATTTCCTTTTTCACCATAGCCCTCTATGGGCTTCCAAATATCCCTTTGCCAATTCCACAAGAGCAGCCTTAGCGAAAGGCTTCTTGAAGGGAAAATGTAACTCTGTGAAATGAATTAACAGAGCACAGAGCAGTTTCTCAGAAAGCTTCTTTCCAGTTTTCAACGGAAGATATTTCCTTTTTCACCATAGCCCTCTATGGGCTTCCAAATATCCCTTTCCAAATTCCACAAGAACAGCCTTAGCGAAAGGCTTCTTGAAGGGAAAGATGTAACTCTGTGAGATGAATTAACAGAACACAGAGCAGTTTCTCAGAAGCTTCTTTCCAGTTTTGAACGGAAGATATTTCCTTTTTCACCGTAGCCCTCTATGGGCTTCCAAATATCCCTTTGCCAATTCCACAAGAACAGCCTTACCGAAAGGCTTCTTGAAGGGAAAGATGTAACTCTGTGAGATGAATTAACAGAACAGAGAGCAGTTTCTCAGAAAGCTTCTTTCCAGTTTTGAACGGAAGATATTTCCTTTTTCACCATAGCCCTCTATGGGCTTCCAAATATCCCTTTGCCAAATCCACAAGAACAGCCTTAGCGAAAGGCTTCTTGAAGGGAAAGATGTAACTCTGTGAGATGAATTAACAGAACACAGAGCAGTTTCTCAGAAAGCTTCTTTCCAGTTTTGAACGGAAGATATTTCCTTTTTCACCATAGCCCTCTATGGACTTCCAAATATCCCTTTGGCAATTCCACAAGAACAGTATTAGCGAAAGGCTTCTTGAAGGGAAAGATGTAACTCTGTGAGATGAATTAACAGAACACAGAGCAGTTTCTCAGAAAGCTTCTTTCCAGTTTTGAACGGAAGATATTTCCTATTTCACCATAGCCCTCTATGGGCTTCCAAATATCCCTTTACCAATTCCACAAGAACAGCCTTAGCGAAAGGCTTCTTGAAGGGAAAGATGGAACTCTATGAGATGAATTAACAGAACACAGAGCAGTTTCTCAGAAAGCTTCTTTCCAGTTTTGAACGGAAGATATTTCCTTTTTCACCGTAGCCCTCCATGGGATTCCAAATATCCCTTTGCCAATTCCACAAGAACAGCCTTAGCGAAAGGCTTCTTGAAGGGAAAGATGTAACTCTGTGAGATGAATTAACAGAACACAGAGCAGTTTCTCAGAAAGCTTCTTTCCAGTTTTCAACGGAAGATATTTCCTTTTTCACCATAGCCCTCTATGGGCTTCCAAATATCGCTTTGGCAATTCCACAAGAACAGCCTTAGCGAAAGGCTTCTTGAAGGGAAAGATGTAACTCTGTGAGATGAATTAACAGAACACAGAGCAGTTTCTCAGAAATCTTCTTTCCAGTTTTGAACGGAAGATATTTCCTTTTTCACCATAGCCCTCTATGGGCTTCCAAATATCCCTTTACCAATTCCACAGGAACAGCCTTAGCGAAAGCCTTCTTGAAGGAAAATATATAACTCTGTGAGATGAATTAACAGAACACAAAGCAGTTTCTCAGAAACCTTCTTTCCAGTTTTGAACGGAAGATATTTCCTTTTTCACCATAGCCCTCTATGGGCTTCCAAATATCCCTTTGACAATTCCACAAGAACAGCCTTAGCGAAAGGCTTCTTGAAGGGAAAGATGTAACTCTGTGAGATGAATTAAGAGAACACAGAGCAGTTTCTCAGAAAGCTTCTTTCCAGTTTTGAACGGAAGATATTTCCTTTTTCACCATAGCCCTCTATTGGCTTCCAAATATCCCTTTGCCAATTCCACAAGAACAGCCTTAGCGAAAGGCTTCTTGAAGGGAAAGATGTAACTCTGTGAGGTGAATTAACAGAACACAGAGCAGTTTCTCAGAAAGCTTCTTTCCAGTTTTGAACGGAAGGTATTTCCTTTTTCACCATAGCCCTCTATTGGCTTCCAAATATCCCTTGCCAATTCCACACGAACAGCCTTAGCGAAAGGCTTCTTGAAGGGAACGATGTAACTCTGTGAGATGAATTAACAGAACACAGAGCAGTTTCTCAGAAAGCTTCTTTCCAGTTTTGAACGGAAGATATTTCCTTTTCATCATAGCCCTCTATGTGCTTCCAAATATCCCTTTGCCAATTCCACAAGAACAGCCTTAGCGAAAGGCATCTTGAAGGGAAAGATGTAACTCTGTGAGATGAAATAACAGAACACAGAGCCGTTTCTCAGAAAGCTTCTTTCCAGGTTTGAACGGAAGATATTTCCTTTTTCATCATAGCCCTCTATGGGCTTCCAAACAGCCCTTTGCAAATTCCACAAGAACAGCCTTAGCGAAAGGCTTCTTGAAGGGAAAGATGTAACTCTGTGAGATGAATTAACACAGCACAGAGCAGTTTCTCAGAAAGCTTCTTTCCAGTTTTGAACGGAAGATATTTCCTTTTTCACCATAGCCCTCTATGGGCTTCCAAATATCCCTTTGCCAATTCCACAAGAGCAGCCTTAGCGAAAGGCTTCTTGAAGGGAAAATGTAACTCTGTGAAATGAATTAACAGAGCACAGAGCAGTTTCTCAGAAAGCTTCTTTCCAGTTTTCAACGGAAGATATTTCCTTTTTCACCGTAGCCCTCTATGGGCTTCCAAATATCCCTTTCCAAATTCCACAAGAACAGCCTTAGCGAAAGGCTTCTTGAAGGGAAAGATGTAACTCTGTGAGATGAATTAACAGAACGCAGAGCAGTTTCTCAGAAAGCTTCTTTCCAGTTTTGAACGGAAGATATTTCCTTTTTCACCGTAGCCCTCTATGGGCTTCCAAATATCCCTTAGCCAATTCCACAAGAACAGCCTTACCGAAAGGCTTCTTGAAGGGAAAGATGTAACTCTGTGAGATGAATTAACAGAACAGAGAGCAGTTTCTCAGAAAGCTTCTTTCCAGTTTTGAACGGAAGATATTTCCTTTTTCACCATAGCCCTCTATGGGCTTCCAAACATCCCTTTGCCAAATCCACAAGAACAGCCTTAGCGAAAGGCTTCTTGAAGGGAAAGATGTAACTCTGTGAGATGAATTAACAGAACACAGAGCAGTTTCTCAGAAAGCTTCTTTCCAGTTTTGAACGGAAGATATTTCCTTTTTCACCATAGCCCTCTATGGACTTCCAAATATCCCTTTGGCAATTCCACAAGAACAGCCTTAGCGAAAGGCTTCTTGAAGGGAAAGATGTAACTCTGTGAGATGAATTAACAGAACACAGAGCAGTTTCTCAGAAAGCTTCTTTCCAGTTTTGAACGGAAGATATTTCCTATTTCACCATAGCCCTCTATGGGCTTCCAAATATCCCTTTACCAATTCCACAAGAACAGCCTTAGCGAAAGGCTTCTTGAAGGGAAAGATGGAACACTATGAGATGAATTAACAGAACACAGAGCAGTTTCTCAGAAAGCTTCTTTCCAGTTTTGAACGGAAGATATTTCCTTTTTCACCGTAGCCCTCCATGGGATTCCAAATATCCCTTTGCCAATTCCACAAGAACAGCCTTAGCGAAAGGCTTCTTGAAGGGAAAGATGTAACTCTGTGAGATGAATTAACAGAACACAGAGCAGTTTCTCAGAAAGCTTCTTTCCAGTTTTCAACGGAAGATATTTCCTTTTCACCATAGCCCTCTATGGGCTTCCAAATATCCCTTTGCCAATTCCACAAGAACAGCCTTAGCGAAAGTTTTCTTGAAGGGAAAGATGTAACTCTGTGAGATGAATTAACAGAACACAGAGCAGTTTCTCAGAAAGCTTCTTTCCAGTTTTGAACGGAAGATATTTCCTTTTTCACCATAGCCCTCTATGGGCTTCCAAATATCCCTTTGCCAATTCCAAAAGAACAGCCTTAGCGAAAGGCTTCTTGAAGGGAAGGATGTAACTCTGTGAGATGAATTAACAGAACACAGAGCAGTTTCTCAGAAATCTTCTTTCCAGATTTGAACGGAAGATACTTTCTTTTTCACCATAGCCCTCTATGGGCTTCCAAATATCCCTTTGCCAATTCCACAAGAACAGCCTTAGCGAAAGGCTTCTTGAAGGGAAAGATGTAACTCTGTGAGATGAATTAACAGAACACAGAGCAGTTTCTCAGAAAGCTTCTTTCCAGTTTTGAACGGAAGATATTTCCTTTTCACCATAGCCCTCAATGGGCTTCCAAATATCCCTTTGCCAATTCCACAAGAACAGCCTTAGCGAAAGGCTTCTTGAAGGGAAAGATGTAACTCTGTGAGATGAATTAACAGAACACAGAGCAGTTTCTCAGAAAGCTTCTTTCCAGTTTTGAACGGAAGATATTTCCTTTTTCACCATAGCCCTCTATGGGCTTCCAAATATCCCTTTGCCAATTCCACAAGAACAGCCTTAGCGAAAGGCTTCTTGAAGGGAAAGATGTAACTCTGTGAGATGAATTAACAGAACACAGAGCAGTTTCTCAGAAAGCTTCTTTCCAGATTTGAACGGAAGATACTTCCTTTTTCACCATAGCCCTCTATGGGCTTCCAAATATCCCTTTGCCAATTCCACAAGAACAGCCTTAGCGAAAGGCTTCTTGAAGGGAAAGATGTAACTCTGTGAGATGAATTAACAGAACACAGAGCAGTTTCTCAGAAAGCTTGTTTCCAGTTTTGAACGGAAGATATTTCCTTTTTCTGCGTAACCCTCTATGGGCTTCCACATATCCCTTTGCCAATTCCACAAGAACAGCCTTAGCGAAAGGCTTCTTGAAGGGAAAGATGTAACTCTGTGAGATGAACTAACAGAACACAGAACAGTTTCTCAGAAAGCTTCTTTCCAGTTTTGAACGGAAGATATTTCCTTTTTCACCATAGCCCTCTAAGGGCTTCCAAATATCCCTTTGCCAATTCCACAAGAACAGCCTTAGCGAAAGGCTTCTTGAAGGGAAAGATGTAAGTCTGTGAGATGAATTAACAGAACACAGAGCTGTTTCTCAGTAACCTTCTGTCCAGTTTTGAACGGAAGATATTTCCTTTATCACCATAGCCCTCTATGGGCTTCCAAATATCCCTTTGCCAATTCCACAAGAACAGCCTTAGCGAAAGGCTTCTTGAAGGGAAAGATGTAACTCCGTGAGATGAATGAACAGAACACATCGCAGTTTCTCAGAAAGCTTCTTTCCAGTTTTGAACGGAAGATATTTCCTTTTTCACCATAGCCCTCTATGGGCTTCCAAATATCCCTTTTCCAATTCCACAAGAAGAGCCTTAGGGAAAGGATTCTTGAAGGGAAAGATGTAACTCTGTGAGATGAATTAACAGAAACCAGAGCAGTTTCTCAGAAAGCTTCTTTCTAGTTTTGAACGGTAGATATTTACTTTTTCACCATAGCCCTCTATGGGCTTCCAAATATCCCTTTGACAAATCCACAAGAACAGACTTAGCGAAAGGCTTTTTGACGGGAAAGATATAACTCTGTGAGATGAATTAACAGAACACAGAGCAGTTTCTCAGAAAGCTTCTTTCCAGTTTTGAACGGAAGATATTTCCTTTTTCACCGTAACCCTCTATGGGCTTCCACATATCCCTTTGCGAATTCCACAAGAACAGCCTTAGCGAAAGGCTTCTTGAAGGGAAAGATGTAACTCTGTGAGATGAATTAACAGAACACAGTGGTGTTTCTCAGAAAGCTTCTTTCCAGTTTTGAACAGAAGATATTTCCTTTTTCACCATAGCCCTCTATGGGCTTCCAAATAGCCCTTTGTCAATTCCACAAGAACAGCCTTAGAGAAAGACTTCTTGAAGGGAAAGATGTAACTATGTGAGATGAATTAACAGAACACAGAGCAGTTTCTCAGAAAGCTTCTTTCCAGTTTTGAACGGAAGATATTTCCTTTTTCCACATAGCCCTCTATAGGCTTCCAAATATCCCTTTGCCAATTCCACAAGAACTGCCTTAGCGAAAGACGTCTTGAAGGGAAAGATGTAACTCTGTGAGATGAATTAACAGAACACAGAGCAGTTTCTCAGAAAGCTTCTTTCCAGTTTTGAACGGAAGATATTTCCTTTTTCACCTTAGCCCTCTATGGGCTTCCAAATATCCCTTTACCAATTCCACAGGAACAGCATTAGCGAAAGGCTTCTTGAAGGGAAAGATGGAACTCTGTGAGATGAGTTAACAGAACACAAAGCAGTTTCTCAGAAAGCTTCTTTCCAGTTTTGAACGGAAGATATTTCCTTTTTCACCATAGCCCTCTATGGGCTTCCAAATATCCCTTTGCCAATTCCACAAGAACAGCCTTAGCGGAAGGCTTCTTGAAGGGAAAGATGCAACTCTGTGAGTTGAATTAACAGAACACAGAGCAGTTTCTCGAAAGCTTCTTTCCAGTTTTGAACGGAAGATATTTCCTTTTTCACCATAGCCCTCTATGGGCTTCCAAATATCCCTTTGCCAATTGCACAAGAACAGCCTTAGCAAAAGGCTTCTTAAAGGGGAAGATATAACTCTGTGAGATGAAATAACAGAACACAGAGCAGTTTCTCAGAAAGCTTCTTTCCAGTTTTGAACGGAAGCTATTTTCTTTTTCACCATAGCCCTCTATGGGCTTCCAAATATTCCTTTGCCAATTCCACAAGAACAGCCTTAGCGAAAGGCTTCTTGAAGGGAAAGGTGTAACTCTGTGAGATGAATTAACAGAACACAGAGCGGTATCTCAGAAAGCTTCTTTCCAGTTTTGAACGGAAGATATTTCCTTTTTCACCATAGCCCTCCAAGGGCTTCCAAATATCCCTTTGCCAATTCCACAAGAACAGCATTAGCGAAAGGCTTCTTGAAGGGAAAGATGTAACTCTGTGAGATGAATTAAGAGAACACAGAGCAGTTTCTCAGAAAGCTTCTTTCCAGTGTTGAACGGAAGATATTTTTTTTTTCACCATAGCCCTCTATGGGCTTCCAAATATCCCTTTGCCAACTCCACAAGAACAGCCTTAGCGAAAGGCTTATTGAAGGGAAAGATGTAACTCTGTGAGATGAATTAACAGAACACAGAGCAGTTTCTCAGAAAGTTCTTTCAAGTTTTGAACGGAAGATATTTCCTTTTTCACCATAGCCCTCTATAGGCTTCCAAATATCCCTTTGCCAATTCCACAAGAACTGCCTTAGCGAAAGACTTCTTGAAGGGAAAGATGTAACTCTGTGAGATGAATTAACAGAACACAGAGCAGTTTCTCAGAAAGCTTCTTTCCAGTTTTGAACGGAAGATATTTCCTTTTTCACCTTAGCCCTCCATGGGCTTCCAAATATCCCTTTACCAATTCCACAGGAACAGCATTAGCGAAAGGCTTCTTGAAGGGAAAGATGTAACTCTGTGAGATGAGTTAACAGAACACCAAGCAGTTTCTCAGAAAGTTTCTTTCCAGTTTTGAACGGAAGATATTTCCTTTTTCACCATAGCCCTCTATGGGCTTCCAAATATCCCTTTGCCAATTCCACAAGAACAGCCTTAGCAAAAGGCTTCTTAAAGGGGAAGATATAACTCTGTGAGATGAAATAACAGAACACAGAGCAGTTTCTCAGAAAGCTTCTTTCCAGTTTTGAACGGAAGATATTTTCTTTTTCACCATAGCCCTCTATGGGCTTCCAAATATTCCTTTGCCAATTCCACAAGAACAGCCTTAGCGAAAGGCTTCTTTAAGGGAAAGGTGTAACTCTGTGAGATGAATTAACAGAACACAGAGCGGTATCTCAGAAAGCTTCTTTCCAGTTTTGAACGGAAGATATTTCCTTTTTCACCATAGCCCTCCAAGGGCTTCCAAATATCCCTTTGCCAATTCCACAAGAACAGCATTAGCGAAAGGCTTCTTGAAGGGAAAGATGTAACTCTGTGAGATGAATTTACAGACCACAGAGCAGTTTCTCAGAAAGCTTCTTTCCAGTTTTGAACGGAAGATATTTTTTTTTTCACCATAGCCCTCTATGGGCTTCCAAATATCCCTTTGCCAACTCCACAAGAACAGCCTTAGCGAAAGGCTTATTGAAGGGAAAGATGTAACTCTGTGAGATGAATTAACAGAACACAGAGCAGTTTCTCAGAAAGCTTCTTTCCAGTTTTGAACGGAAGATATTTCCTTTTTCACCATAGGCCTCTATGGGCTTCCAAATATCCGTTTGCCAATTCCACAAGAACAGCCTTAGCGAAAGGATTCTTCAAGGGAAAGATGTAACTCTTTGAGGTGTATTGACAGAACACAGAGCAGTTTCTCAGAAAGCATCTTTCCAGTTTTGAACGGAAGATATTTCCTTTTTCACCATAGCCCTCTATGGGCTTCCAAATATCCCTTTGCCAATTCCACAAGAACAGCCTTACCGAAAGGCTTCTTGAAGGGAAAGATGTAACTCTGTGAGATGAATTAACAGAACACAGAGCAGTTTCTCAGAAAGCTTCTTTCCAGTTTTGAACGGAAGATATTTCCTTTTTCACCATAGCCCTCTATGGACTTCCAAATATCCCTTTGGCAATTCCACAAGAACAGCCTTAGCGAAAGGCTTCTTGAAGGGAAAGATGTAACTCTGTGAGATGAATTAACAGAACACAGAGCAGTTTCTCAGAAAGCTTCTTTCCAGTTTGGAACGGAAGATATTTCCTATTTCACCATAGCCCTCTATGGGCTTCCAAATATCCCTTTACCAATTCCACAAGAACAGCCTTAGCGAAAGGCTTCTTGAAGGGAAAGATGGAACTCTATGAGATGAATTAACAGAACACAGAGCAGTTTCTCAGAAAGCTTCTTTCCAGTTTTGAACGGAAGATATTTCCTTTTTCACCGTAGCCCTCCATGGGATTCCAAATATCCCTTTGCCAATTCCACAAGAACAGCCTTAGCGAAAGGCTTCTTGAAGGGAAAGATGTAACTCTGTGAGATGAATTAACAGAACACAGAGCAGTTTCTCAGAAAGCTTCTTTCCAGTTTTCAACGGAAGATATTTCCTTTTCACCATAGCCCTCTATGGGCTTCCAAATATCCCTTTGCCAATTCCACAAGAACAGCCTTAGCGAAAGTTTTCTTGAAGGGAAAGATGTAACTCTGTGAGATGAATTAACAGAACACAGAGCAGTTTCTCAGAAAGCTTCTTTCCAGTTTTGAACGGAAGATATTTCCTTTTTCACCATAACCCTCTATGGGCTTCCAAATATCCCTTTGCCAATTCCAAAAGAACAGCCTTAGCGAAAGGCTTCTTGAAGGGAAGGATGTAACTCTGTGAGATGAATTAACAGAACACAGAGCAGTTTCTCAGAAATCTTCTTTCCAGATTTGAACGGAAGATACTTTCTTTTTCACCATAGCCCTCTATGGGCTTCCAAATATCCCTTTGCCAATTCCACAAGAACAGCCTTAGCGAAAGGCTTCTTGAAGGGAAAGATGTAACTCTGTGAGATGAATTAACAGAACACAGAGCAGTTTCTCAGAAAGCTTCTTTCCAGTTTTGAACGGAAGATATTTCCTTTTCACCATAGCCCTCAATGGGCTTCCAAATATCCCTTTGCCAATTCCACAAGAACAGCCTTAGCGAAAGGCTTCTTGAAGGGAAAGATGTAACTCTGTGAGATGAATTAACAGAACACAGAGCAGTTTCTCAGAAAGCTTCTTTCCAGTTTTGAACGGAAGATATTTCCTTTTTCACCATAGCCCTCTATGGGCTTCCAAATATCCCTTTGCCAATTCCACAAGAACAGCCTTAGCGAAAGGCTTCTTGAAGGGAAAGATGTAACTCTGTGAGATGAATTAACAGAACACAGAGCAGTTTCTCAGAAAGCTTCTTTCCAGATTTGAACGGAAGATACTTCCTTTTTCACCATAGCCCTCTATGGGCTTCCAAATATCCCTTTGCCAATTCCACAAGAACAGCCTTAGCGAAAGGCTTCTTGAAGGGAAAGATGTAACTCTGTGAGATGAATTAACAGAACACAGAGCAGTTTCTCAGAAAGCTTCTTTCCAGTTTTGAACGGAAGATATTTCCTTTTTCTGCGTAACCCTCTATGGGCTTCCACATATCCCTTTGCCAATTCCACAAGAACAGCCTTAGCGAAAGGCTTCTTGAAGGGAAAGATGTAACTCTGTGAGATGAACTAACAGAACACAGAACAGTTTCTCAGAAAGCTTCTTTCCAGTTTTGAACGGAAGATATTTCCTTTTTCACCATAGCCCTCTAAGGGCTTCCAAATATCCCTTTGCCAATTCCACAAGAACAGCCTTAGCGAAAGGCTTCTTGAAGGGAAAGATGTAAGTCTGTGAGATGAATTAACAGAACACAGAGCTGTTTCTCAGTAACCTTCTGTCCAGTTTTGAACGGAAGATATTTCCTTTATCACCATAGCCCTCTATGGGCTTCCAAATATCCCTTTGCCAATTCCACAAGAACAGCCTTAGCGAAAGGCTTCTTGAAGGGAAAGATGTAACTCTGTGAGATGAATGAACAGAACACATCGCAGTTTCTCAGAAAGCTTCTTTCCAGTTTTGAACGGAAGATATTTCCTTTTTCACCATAGCCCTCTATGGGCTTCCAAATATCCCTTTTCCAATTCCACAAGAAGAGCCTTAGGGAAAGGATTCTTGAAGGGAAAGATGTAACTCTGTGAGATGAATTAACAGAAACCAGAGCAGTTTCTCAGAAAGCTTCTTTCTAGTTTTGAACGGTAGATATTTACTTTTTCACCATAGCCCTCTATGGGCTTCCAAATATCCCTTTGACAAATCCACAAGAACAGACTTAGCGAAAGGCTTTTTGACGGGAAAGATATAACTCTGTGAGATGAATTAACAGAACACAGAGCAGTTTCTCAGAAAGCTTCTTTCCAGTTTTGAACGGAAGATATTTCCTTTTTCACCGTAACCCTCTATGGGCTTCCACATATCCCTTTGCCAATTCCACAAGAACAGCCTTAGCGAAAGGCTTCTTGAAGGGAAAGATGTAACTCTGTGAGATGAATTAACAGAACACAGAGGTGTTTCTCAGAAAGCTTCTTTCCAGTTTTGAACAGAAGATATTTCCTTTTTCACCATAGCCCTCTATGGGCTTCCAAATAGCCCTTTGCCAATTCCACAAGAACAGCCTTAGAGAAAGACTTCTTGAAGGGAAAGATGTAACTCTGTGAGATGAATTAACAGAACACAGAGCAGTTTCTCAGAAAGCTTCTTTCCAGTTTTGAACGGAAGATATTTCCTTTTTCCACATAGCCCTCTATAGGCTTCCAAATATCCCTTTGCCAATTCCACAAGAACTGCCTTAGCGAAAGACTTCTTGAAGGGAAAGATGTAACTCTGTGAGATGAATTAACAGAACACAGAGCAGTTTCTCAGAAAGCTTCTTTCCAGTTTTGAACGGAAGATATTTCCTTTTTCACCTTAGCCCTCTATGGGCTTCCAAATATCCCTTTACCAATTCCACAGGAACAGCATTAGCGAAAGGCTTCTTGAAGGGAAAGATGGAACTCTGTGAGATGAGTTAACAGAACACAAAGCAGTTTCTCAGAAAGCTTCTTTCCAGTTTTGAACGGAAGATATTTCCTTTTTCACCATAGCCCTCTATGGGCTTCCAAATATCCCTTTGCCAATTCCACAAGAACAGCCTTAGCGGAAGGCTTCTTGAAGGGAAAGATGCAACTCTGTGAGTTGAATTAACAGAACACAGAGCAGTTTCTCGAAAGCTTCTTTCCAGTTTTGAACGGAAGATATTTCCTTTTTCACCATAGCCTTCTATGGGCTTCCAAATATCCCTTTGCCAATTGCACAAGAACAGCCTTAGCAAAAGGCTTCTTAAAGGGGAAGATATAACTCTGTGAGATGAAATAACAGAACACAGAGCAGTTTCTCAGAAAGCTTCTTTCCAGTTTTGAACGGAAGCTATTTTCTTTTTCACCATAGCCCTCTATGGGCTTCCAAATATTCCTTTGCCAATTCCACAAGAACAGCCTTAGCGAAAGGCTTCTTGAAGGGAAAGGTGTAACTCTGTGAGATGAATTAACAGAACACAGAGCGGTATCTCAGAAAGCTTCTTTCCAGTTTTGAACGGAAGATATTTCCTTTTTCACCATAGCCCTCCAAGGGCTTCCAAATATCCCTTTGCCAATTCCACAAGAACAGCATTAGCGAAAGGCTTCTTGAAGGGAAAGATGTAACTCTGTGAGATGAATTAAGAGAACACAGAGCAGTTTCTCAGAAAGCTTCTTTCCAGTGTTGAACGGAAGATATTTTTTTTTTCACCATAACCCTCTATGGGCTTCCAAATATCCCTTTGCCAACTCCACAAGAACAGCCTTAGCGTAAGGCTTATTGAAGGGAAAGATGTAACTCTGTGAGATGAATTAACAGAACACAGAGCAGTTTCTCAGAAAGTTCTTTCAAGTTTTGAACGGAAGATATTTCCTTTTTCACCATAGCCCTCTATAGGCTTCCAAATATCCCTTTGCCAATTCCACAAGAACTGCCTTAGCGAAAGACTTCTTGAAGGGAAAGATGTAACTCTGTGAGATGAATTAACAGAACACAGAGCAGTTTCTCAGAAAGCTTCTTTCCAGTTTTGAACGGAAGATATTTCCTTTTTCACCTTAGCCCTCTATGGGCTTCCAAATATCCCTTTACCAATTCCACAGGAACAGCATTAGCGAAAGGCTTCTTGAAGGGAAAGATGTAACTCTGTGAGATGAGTTAACAGAACACCAAGCAGTTTCTCAGAAAGTTTCTTTCCAGTTTTGAACGGAAGATATTTCCTTTTTCACCATAGCCCTCTATGGGCTTCCAAATATCCCTTTGCCAATTCCACAAGAACAGCCTTAGCAAAAGGCTTCTTAAAGGGGAAGATATAACTCTGTGAGATGAAATAACAGAACACAGAGCAGTTTCTCAGAAAGCTTCTTTCCAGTTTTGAACGGAAGATATTTTCTTTTTCACCATAGCCCTCTATGGGCTTCCAAATATTCCTTTGCCAATTCCACAAGAACAGCCTTAGCGAAAGGCTTCTTTAAGGGAAAGGTGTAACTCTGTGAGATGAATTAACAGAACACAGAGCGGTATCTCAGAAAGCTTCTTTCCAGTTTTGAACGGAAGATATTTCCTTTTTCACCATAGCCCTCCAAGGGCTTCCAAATATCCCTTTGCCAATTCCACAAGAACAGCATTAGCGAAAGGCTTCTTGAAGGGAAAGATGTAACTCTGTGAGATGAATTTACAGACCACAGAGCAGTTTCTCAGAAAGCTTCTTTCCAGTTTTGAACGGAAGATATTTTTTTTTTCACCATAGCCCTCTATGGGCTTCCAAATATCCCTTTGCCAACTCCACAAGAACAGCCTTAGCGAAAGGCTTATTGAAGGGAAAGATGTAACTCTGTGAGATGAATTAACAGAACACAGAGCAGTTTCTCAGAAAGCTTCTTTCCAGTTTTGAACGGAAGATATTTCCTTTTTCACCATAGGCCTCTATGGGCTTCCAAATATCCGTTTGCCAATTCCAGAAGAACAGCGTTAGCGAAAGGATTCTTCAAGGGAAAGATGTAACTCTTTGAGGTGTATTGACAGAACACAGAGCAGTTTCTCAGAAAGCATCTTTCCAGTTTTGAACGGAAGATATTTCCTTTTTCACCATAGCCCTCTATGGGCTTCCAAATATCCCTTTGCCAATTCCACAAGAACAGCCTTAGCGAAAATTTTCTTGAAGGGAAAGATGTAACTCTGTGAGATGAATTAACAGAACACAGAGCAGTTTCTCAGAATGTTTCTTTCCAGTTTTGAACTGAAGATATTTCCTTTTTCACCATTGCCCTCTATGGGCTTTCAAATATCTTTGACAATTCCACAAGAACAGCCTTATCGAAAGGCTTCTTGAAGGGAAAGATGTAACTCTGTGAGCTAAATTAACAGAACACAGAGCAGTTTCTCAGAAATCTTCTTTCCAGTTTTTAACGGAAGATATTTCCTTTTTCACCATAGCCCTCTATGGGCTTCCAAATATCCCTTTACCAATTCCACAGGAACAGCCTTAGCGAAAGGCTTCTTGAAGGAAAAGATATAACTCTATGAGATGAATTAACAGAACACAAAGCAGTTTCTCAGAAACCTTCTTTCCAGTTTTGAACGGAAGATATTTCCTTTTTCACCATAGCCCTCTATGGGCTTCCAAATATCCCTTTGGCAATTCCACAAGAACAGCCTTAGCGAAAGGCTTCTTGAAGGGAAAGATGTAACTCTGTGAGATGAATTAACAGAGCACAGATCAGTTTCTCAGAAAGCTTCTTTCCAGTTTTGAACGGAAGATATTTCCTTTTTCACCATAGTCCTCTATTGGCTTCCAAATATCCCTTTGCCAATTCCACAAGAACAGCCTTAGCGAAAGGCTTCTTGAAGGGAAAGATGTAACTCTGTGAGGCGAATTAACAGAACACAGAGCAGTTTCTCAGAAAGCTTCTTTCAAGTTTTGAACGGAAGATATTTCCTTTTTCACCATAGCCCTCTATGGGCTTCCAAATATCCCTTTGCCAATTCCACACGAACAGCCTTAGCGAAAGGCTTCTTGAAGGGAACGATGTAACTCTGTGAGATGAATTAACAGAACACAGACCAGTTTCTCAGAAAGCTTCTTTCCAGTTTTGAACGGAAGATATTTCCTTTTCACCGTAGCCCTCTATGGGCTTCCAAATATCCCTTTGCCAATTCCACAAGAACAGCCTTAGCGAAAGGCTTCTTGAAGGGAAAGATGTAACTCTGTGAGATGAATAAACAGAACACAGAGCAGTTTCTCAGAAACTTCTTTCCAGTTTTGAACGGAAGATATTTCCTTTTTCACCATAGCCCTCTATGGGCTTCCAAATATCCCTTTGCCAATTCCACAAGAACAGCCTTAGCGAAAGGCTTCTTGAAGGGAAAGATGTAACTCTGTGAGATGAATTAACAGAACACAGAGCAGTTTCTCAGAAAGCTTCTTTCCAGTTTTGAACGGAAGATATTTCCTTTTTCACCATAGCCCTCTATGGGCTTCCAAATATCCCTTTGCCAAATCCACAAGAACAGCCTTAGCGAAAGGCTTCTTGAAGGGAAAGATGTAACTCTGTGAGATGAATTAACAGAACACAGAGCAGTTTCTCAGAAAGCTTCTTTCCAGTTTTGAACGGAAGATATTTCCTTTTTCACCATAGCCCTCTATGGACTTCCAAATATCCCTTTGGCAATTCCACAAGAACAGCATTAGCGAAAGGCTTCTTGAAGGGAAAGATGTAACTCTGTGAGATGAATTAACAGAACACAGAGCAGTTTCTCAGAAAGCTTCTTTCCAGTTTTGAACGGAAGATATTTCCTATTTCACCATAGCCCTCTATGGGCTTCCAAATATCCCTTTACCAATTAAACAAGAACAGCCTTAGCGAAAGGCTTCTTGAAGGGAAAGATGGAACTCTATGAGATGAATTAACAGAACACAGAGCAGTTTCTCAGAAAGCTTCTTTCCAGTTTTGAACGGAAGATATTTCCTTTTTCACCGTAGCCCTCCATAGGCTTCCAAATATCCCTTTGCCAATTCCACAAGAACAGCCTTAGCGAAAGGCTTCTTGAAGGGAAAGATGTAACTCTGTGAGATGAATTAACAGAACACAGAGCAGTTTCTCATAAAGCTTCTTTCCAGTTTTGAACGGAAGATATTTCCTTTTCACCATAGCCCTCTATGGGCTTCCAAATATCCCTTTGCCAATTCCACAAGAACAGCCTTAGCGAAAGGATTCTTGAAGGGAAAGATGTAACTCTGTGAGATGAATTAACAGAACACAGAGCAGTTTCTCAGAAAGCTTCTTTCCAGTTTTGAACGGAAGATATTTCCTTTTTCACCATAGGCCTCTATGGGCTTCCAAATATCCCTTTGCCAATTCCACAAGAACAGCGTTAGCGAAAGGCTTCTTCAAGGGAAAGATGTAACTCTTTGAGGTGTATTGACAGAACACAGAGCAGTTTCTCAGAAAGCATCTTTCCAGTTTTGAACGGAAGACATTTCCTTTTTCACCATAGCCCTCTATGGGCTTCCAAATATCCCTTTGCCAATTCCACAAGAACAGCCTTAGCGAAAGGCTTCTTGAAGGGAAATATGTAACTCTGTGAGATGAATTAACAGAACACAGAGCAGTTTTTCAAAAAGGTTCTTTCCAATTTTGAACGGAAGATATTTCCTTTTTCACCATAGCCCTCTTTGGGCTTCCAAATATCCCTTTGCCAATTCCACAAGAACAGCCTTAGCGAAAGGCTTTTTGAAGGAAAAGATGTAACTCTGTGAGATGAATTAACAGAACACAGAGCAGTTTCTCAGAAAGCTTCTTTCCAGTTTTCAACGGAAGATATTTCCTTTTTCACCATAGCCCTCTACGGGCTTCCAAATATCTCTTTGCCAATTCCACAAACAGCCATAGCGAAAGGCTTCTTGAAGGGAAAGATGTAACTCTGTGAGATGAATTAACAGAACACAGAGCAGTTTCTCAGAAAGCTTCTTTCCAGTTTTGAACGGAAGATATTTCCTTTTTCAACATAGCCCTCTAAGGGCTTCCAAATATAACTTTGCCAATTCCACAAGAATAGCCTTAGCGAAAGGCTTCTTGAAGGGAAAGATGTAACTCTGTGAGATGAATTAACAGAACACAGAGCAGTTTCTCAGAAAGCTTCTTTCCAGTTTTGAACGGAAGATATTTCCTTTTTCACCATAGCCCTCTATGGTTTTCCAAATATCGCTTTGGCAATTCCACAAGAACAGCCTTAGCGAAAGGCTTCTTGAAGGGAAACATGTAACTCTGTGAGATGAATTAACAGAACACAGAGCAGTTTCTCAGAAAGCTTCTTTCCAGTTTGGAACGGAAGATATTTCCTTTTTCACCATAGCCCTCTATGGGCTTCCAAATATCGCTTTGGCAATTCCACAAGAACAGCCTTAGCGAAAGGCTTCTTGAAGGGAAAGATGTAACTCTGTGAGATGAATTAACAGAACACAGAGCAGTTTCTCAGAAAGCTTCTTTCCAGTTTTGAACGGAAGATATTTCCTTTTTCACCTTAGCCCTCTATGGGCTTCCAAATATCCCTTTGCCAATTCCACAAGAACAGCCTTAGCGAAAGGCTTCTTGAAGGGAAAGATGGAACTCTGTGAGATGAATTAACAGAACACAGAGCAGTTTCTCAGAAAGCTTCTTTTCAGTTTTGAACGGAAGATATTTCCTTTTTCACCATAGCCCTCCATGGGCTTCCAAATATCCCTTTGCCAATTCCACAAGAACAGCCTTAGCGAAAGGCTTCTTGAAGGGAAAGATGTAACTCTGTGAGATGAATTAACAGAACACAGAGCAGTTTCTCAGAAAGCTTCTTTCCAGTTTTGAACGGAAGATATTTCCTTTTCACCATAGCCCTCTATGGGCTTCCAAATATCGCTGTGCCAATTCCACAAGAACAGCCTTTAGCGAAAGGCTTCTTGAAGGGAAAGATGTAACTCTGTGAGATGAATTAACAGAACACAGAGCAGTTTCTCAGAATGCTTCTTTCCAGTTTTGAACGGAAGATATTTCCTTTTTCACCATAGCCCTCTATGGGCTTCCAAATATCCCTTTCCCAATTCCACAAGAACAGCCTTAGCGAAAGGCTTCTTGAAGGGAAAGATGTAACTCTGTGAGATGAATTAACAGAACACAGAGCAGTTTCTCAGAAAGCTTCTTTCCAGTTTTGAACGGAAGATATTTCCTTTTTCACCATAGCCCTCTATGGGCTTCCAAATATCCCTTTGCCAATTCCACAAGAACAGCCTTAGCGAAAGGCTTCTTGAAGGGAAAGATGTAACTCTGTGAGATGAATTAACAGAACACAGAGCAGTTTCTCAGAAAGCTTCTTTCCAGTTTTGAACGGAAGATATTTCCTTTTTCACCATAGCCCTCTACGGGCTTCCAAATATCTCTTTGCCAATTCCACAAACAGCCATAGCGAAAGGCTTCTTGAAGGGAAAGATGTAACTCTGTGAGATGAATTAACAGAACACAGAGCAGTTTCTCAGAAAGCTTCTTTCCAGTTTTGAACGGAAGATATTTCCTTTTTCAACATAGCCCTCTAAGGGCTTCCAAATATAACTTTGCCAATTCCACAAGAATACCCTTAGCGAAAGGCTTCTTGAAGGGAAAGATGTAACTCTGTGAGATGAATTAACAGGACACAGAGCAGTTTCTCAGAAAGCTTCTTTCCAGTTTTGAACGGAAGATATTTCCTTTTTCACCATAGCCCTCTATGGGCTTCCAAATATCGCTTTGGCAATTCCACAAGAACAGCCTTAGCGAAAGGCTTCTTGAAGGGAAACATGTAACTCTGTGAGATGAATTAACAGAACACAGAGCAGTTTCTCAGAAAGCTTCTTTCCAGTTTTGAACGGAAGATATTTCCTTTTTCACCATAGCCCTCTATGGGCTTCCAAATATCGCTTTGGCAATTCCACAAGAACAGCCTTAGCGAAAGGCTTCTTGAAGGGAAAGATGTAACTCTGTGAGATGAATTAACAGAACACAGAGCAGTTTCTCAGAAAGCTTCTTTCCAGTTTTGAACGGAAGATATTTCCTTTTTCACCATAGCCCTCTATGGGCTTCCAAATATCCCTTTGCCAATTCCACAAGAACAGCCTTAGCGAAAGGCTTCTTGAAGGGAAAGATGTAACTCTGTGAGATGAATTAACAGAACACAGAGCAGTTTCTCAGAAAGCTTCTTTCCAGTTTTGAACGGAAAATATTTCCTTTTTCACCATAGCCCTCCATGGGCTTCCAAATATCCCTTTGCCAATTCCACAAGAACAGCCTTAGCGAAAGGCTTCTTGAAGGGAAAGATGTAACTCTGTGAGATGAATTAACAGAACACAGAGCAGTTTCTCAGAAAGCTTCTTTCCAGTTTTGAACGGAAGATATTTCCTTTTCACCATAGCCCTCTATGGGCTTCCAAATATCGCTTTGCCAATTCCACAAAAACAGCCTTTAGCGAAAGGTTTCTTGAAGGGAAAGATGTAACTCTGTGAGACGAATTAACAGAACACAGAGCAGTTTCTCATAAAGCTTCTTTCCAGTTTTCAACGGAAGATATTTCCTTTTTCAACATAGCCCTCTATGGGCTTCCAAATATCACTTTGCCAATTCCACAAGAACAGCCTTAGCGAAAGGCTTCTTGAAGGGAAAGATGTAACTCTGTGAGAAGAATTAACAGGACACAGAGCAGTTTCTCAGAAAGCTTCTTTCCAGTTTTGAACGGAAGATATTTCCTTTTTCACCATAGCCCTCTATGGGCTTCCAAATATCCCTTTGCCAAATCCACAAGAACAGCCTTAGGGAAAGGCTTCTTGAAGGCAAAGATGTAACTCTGTGAGATGAATTAACAGAACACAGAGCAGTTTCTCAGAAAGCTTCTTTCCAGTTTTGAATGGAAGATATTTCCTTTTTCACCATAGCCCTCTATGGGCTTCCAAATATCCCTTTGCCAATTCCACAAGAAGAGCCTTAGCGAAAGGCTTCCTGAAGGGAAAGATGTAACTCTGGGAGATGAATTAACAGAACACAGAGCAGTTTCTCAGAAAGCTTCCTTCCAGGTTTGAACGGAAGATATTTCCTTTTTCATCAGAGCCCTCTATGGGCTTCCAAATAGCCCTTTGCCAATTCCACAAGAACAGCCTTAGCGAAAGGCTTCTTGAATGGAAAGATGTAACTCTGTGAGATGAATTAACAGAACACAGAGCAGTTTCTCAGAAATCTTCTTTCCAGTTTTGAACGGAAGATATTTCCTTTTTCACCATAGCCCTCTATGTGCTTCCAAATATCCCTTTGCCAATTCCACAAGAACAGCCTTATCGAAAGGCTTCTTGAAGGGAAAGATGTAACTCTGTGAGCTAAATTAACAGAACACAGAGCAGTTTCTCAGAAATCTTCTTTCCAGTTTTGAACGGAAGATATTTCCTTTTTCACCATAGCCCTCTATGGGCTTCCAAATATCCCTTTGCCAATTCCACAAGAACAGCCTTAGCGAAAGGCTTCTTGAAGGGAAAGATGTAACTCTGTGAGATGAATTAACAGAACACAGAGCAGTTTCTCAGAAAGCTTGTTTCCAGTTTTGAACGGAAGATATTTCCTTTTTCACCATAGCCCTCCATGGGCTTCCAAATATCCCTTTGCCAATTCCACAAGAACAGCCTTAGCGAAAGGCTTCTTGAAGGGAAAGATGTAACTCTGGGAGATGAATTAACAGAACACAGAGCAGTTTCTCAGAAAGCTTCTTTCCAGTTTTGAACGGAAGGTATTTCCTTTTCACCATAGCCCTCTATGGGCTTCCAAATATCGCTGTGCCAATTCCACAAGAACAGCCTTTAGCGAAAGGCTTCTTGAAGGGAAAGATGTAACTCTGTGAGATGAATTAACAGAACACAGAGCAGTTTCTCAGAATGCTTCTTTCCAGTTTTGAACGGAAGATATTTCCTTTTTCACCATAGCCCTCTATGGGCTTCCAAATATCCCTTTCCCAATTCCACAAGAACAGCCTTAGCGAAAGGCTTCTTGAAGGGAAAGATGTAACTCTGTGAGATGAATTAACAGAACACAGAGCAGTTTCTCAGAAAGCTTCTTTCCAGTTTTGAACGGAAGATATTTCCTTTTTCACCATAGCCCTCTATGGGCTTCCAAATATCCCTTTGCCAATTCCACAAGAACAGCCTTAGCGAAAGGCTTCTTGAAGGGAAAGATGTAACTCTGTGAGATGAATTAACAGAACACAGAGCAGTTTCTCAGAAAGCTTCTTTCCAGTTTTGAACGGAAGATATTTCCTTTTTCACCATAGCCCTCTACGGGCTTCCAAATATCTCTTTGCCAATTCCACAAACAGCCATAGCGAAAGGCTTCTTGAAGGGAAAGATGTAACTCTGTGAGATGAATTAACAGAACACAGAGCAGTTTCTCAGAAAGCTTCTTTCCAGTTTTGAACGGAAGATATTTCCTTTTTCAACATAGCCCTCTAAGGGCTTCCAAATATAACTTTGCCAATTCCACAAGAATACCCTTAGCGAAAGGCTTCTTGAAGGGAAAGATGTAACTCTGAGAGATGAATTAGCAGGACACAGAGCAGTTTCTCAGAAAGCTTCTTTCCAGTTTTGAACGGAAGATATTTCCTTTTTCACCATAGCCCTCTATGGGCTTCCAAATATCGCTTTGGCAATTCCACAAGAACAGCCTTAGCGAAAGGCTTCTTGAAGGGAAACATGTAACTCTGTGAGATGAATTAACAGAACACAGAGCAGTTTCTCAGAAAGCTTCTTTCCAGTTTTGAACGGAAGATATTTCCTTTTTCACCATAGCCCTCTATGGGCTTCCAAATATCGCTTTGGCAATTCCACAAGAACAGCCTTAGCGAAAGGCTTCTTGAAGGGAAAGATGTAACTCTGTGAGATGAATTAACAGAACACAGAGCAGTTTCTCAGAAAGCTTCTTTCCAGTTTTGAACGGAAGATATTTCCTTTTTCACCATAGCCCTCTATGGGCTTCCAAATATCCCTTTGCCAATTCCACAAGAACAGCCTTAGCGAAAGGCTTCTTGAAGGGAAAGATGTAACTCTGTGAGATGAATTAACAGAACACAGAGCAGTTTCTCAGAAAGCTTCTTTCCAGTTTTGAAAGGAAGATATTTCCTTTTTCACCATAGCCCTCCATGGGCTTCCAAATATCCCTTTGCCAATTCCACAAGAACAGCCTTAGCGAAAGGCTTCTTGAAGGGAAAGATGTAACTCTGTGAGATGAATTAACAGAACACAGAGCAGTTTCTCAGAAAGCTTCTTTCCAGTTTTGAACGGAAGATATTTCCTTTTCACCATAGCCCTCTATGGGCTTCCAAATATCGCTTTGCCAATTCCACAAAAACAGCCTTTAGCGAAAGGTTTCTTGAAGGGAAAGATGTAACTCTGTGAGACGAATTAACAGAACACAGAGCAGTTTCTCAGAAAGCTTCTTTCCAGTTTTGAACGGAAGATATTTCCTTTTTCACCATAGCCCTCTATGGGCTTCCAAATATCCCTTTGCCAAATCCACAAGAACAGCCTTAGGGAAAGGCTTCTTGAAGGCAAAGATGTAACTCTGTGAGATGAATTAACAGAACACAGAGCAGTTTCTCAGAAAGCTTCTTTCCAGTTTTGAATGGAAGATATTTCCTTTTTCACCATAGCCCTCTATGGGCTTCCCAATATCCCTTTGCCAATTCCACAAGAAGAGCCTTAGCGAAAGGCTTCCTGAAGGGAAAGATGTAACTCTGGGAGATGAATTAACAGAACACAGAGCAGTTTCTCAGAAAGCTTCCTTCCAGGTTTGAACGGAAGATATTTCCTTTTTCATCATAGCCCTCTATGGGCTTCCAAATAGCCCTTTGCCAATTCCACAAGAACAGCCTTAGCGAAAGGCTTCTTGAAGGGAAAGATGTAACTCTGTGAGATGAATTAACAGAACACAGAGCAGTTTCTCAGAAAGCTTCTTTCCAGTTTTGAACGGAAGATATTTCCTTTTTCACCATAGCCCTCTATGTGCTTCCAAATATCCCTTTGCCAATTCCACAAGAACAGCCTTATCGAAAGGCTTCTTGAAGGGAAAGATGTAACTCTGTGAGCTAAATTAACAGAACACAGAGCAGTTTCTCAGAAATCTTCTTTCCAGTTTTTAACGGAAGATATTTCCTTTTTCACCATAGCCCTCTATGGGCTTCCAAATATCCCTTTACCAATTCCACAGGAACAGCCTTAGCGAAAGGCTTCTTGAAGGAAAAGATATAACTCTATGAGATGAATTAACAGAACACAAAGCAGTTTCTCAGAAACCTTCTTTCCAGTTTTGAACGGAAGATATTTCCTTTTTCACCATAGCCCTCTATGGGCTTCCAAATATCCCTTTGGCAATTCCACAAGAACAGCCTTAGCGAAAGGCTTCTTGAAGGGAAAGATGTAACTCTGTGAGATGAATTAACAGAGCACAGATCAGTTTCTCAGAAAGCTTCTTTCCAGTTTTGAACGGAAGATATTTCCTTTTTCACCATAGTCCTCTATTGGCTTCCAAATATCCCTTTGCCAATTCCACAAGAACAGCCTTAGCGAAAGGCTTCTTGAAGGGAAAGATGTAACTCTGTGAGGTGAATTAACAGAACACAGAGCAGTTTCTCAGAAAGCTTCTTTCCAGTTTTGAACGGAAGATATTTCCTTTTTCACCATAGCCCTCTATGGGCTTCCAAATATCCCTTTGCCAATTCCACACGAACAGCCTTAGCGAAAGGCTTCTTGAAGGGAACGATGTAACTCTGTGAGATGAATTAACAGAACACAGACCAGTTTCTCAGAAAGCTTCTTTCCAGTTTTGAACGGAAGATATTTCCTTTTCACCGTAGCCCTCTATGGGCTTCCAAATATCCCTTTGCCAATTCCACAAGAACAGCCTTAGCGAAAGGCTTCTTGAAGGGAAAGATGTAACTCTGTGAGATGAATTAACAGAACGCAGAGCCGTTTCTCAGAAAGCTTCTTTCCAGGTTTGAACGGAAGATATTTCCTTTTTCATCATAGCCCTCTATGGGCTTCCAAATAGCCCTTTGCAAATTCCACAAGAACAGCCTTAGGGAAAGGCTTCTTGAAGGGAATGATGTAACTCTGTGAGATGAATTAACAGAGCACAGAGCAGTTTCTCAGAAAGCTTCTTTCCAGTTTTGAACGGAAGATATTTCCTTTTTCACCATAGCCCTCTATGGGCTTCCAAATATCCGTTTGCCAATTCCACAAGAACCGCCTTAGCGAAAGGCTTCTTGAAGGGAAAGATGTAACTCTGTGAGATGAATTAACAGAACACAGAGCAGTTTTTCAGAAAGCTTCTTTCCAGTTTTGAACGGAAGATATTTCCTTTTTCACCATAGCCCTCTTTGGGCATCCAAATATCACTTTGCCAATTCCACAAGAACAGCCTTAGCGAAAGGCTTCTTGAAGGGAAAGATGTAACTCTGTGAGATGAATTAACAGAACACAGAGCAGTTTCTCAGAAATCTTCTTTCCAGTTTTCAATGGAAGATATTTCCTTTTTCACCCTAGCCCTCTATGGGCTTCCAAATATCCCTTTGCCAATTCCACAAGAACAGCCTTAGCGAAAATCTTCTTGAAGGCAAAGATGTAACTCTGTGAGATGAATTAACAGAACACAGAGCAGTTTCTCAGAAAGTTTCTTTCCAGTTTTGAACGGAAGATATTTCCTTTTTCACCATAGACCTCTATGGGCTTCCAAATATCCCTTTGCCAATTCCACAAGAACAGCCTTAGCGAAAGGCTTCCTGAAGGGAAAGATGTAACACTGTGAGATGAATAAAGAGAACACAGAGCAGTTTCTCAGAAAGTTCTTTCAAGTTTTGAACGGAAGATATTTCCTTTTTCACCATAGCCCTCTATGGGCTTCCAAATATCGCTTTGGCAATACCACAAGAACAGCCTTAGCGAAAGGCTTCTTGAAGGGAAAGATGTAACTCTGTGACATGAATTAAGAGAACACAGAGCAGTTTCTCAGAAAGCTTCTTTCCAGTTTTGAACGGAAGATATTTCCTTTTTAACCATAGCCCTCTATGGGCTTTCAAATATCCCTTTGCCAATTCCACAAGAACAGCCTTAACGAAAGGCTTCTTGAAGGGAAAGATGTAACCCTCTGAGATGAATAAACAGAACACAGAGCAGTTTATCAGAAACTTCTTTCCAGTTTTGAACGGAAGATATTTCCTTTTCACCGTAGCCCTCTATGGGCTTCCAAATATCCCTTTGCCAATTCCACAAGAACAGCCTTAGCGAAAGGCTTCTTGAAGGGAAAGATGTAACTCTGTGAGATGAATTAACAGAACACAGAGCCGTTTCTCAGAAAGCTTCTTTCCAGGTTTGAACGGAAGATATTTCCTTTTTCATCATAGCCCTCTACGGGCTTCCAAATAGCCCTTTGCAAATTCCACAAGAACAGCCTTAGCGAAAGGCTTCTTGAAGGGAAAGATGTAACTCTGTGAGATGAATTAACAGAGCACAGAGCAGTTTCTCAGAAAGCTTCTTTCCAGTTTTGAACGGAAGATATTTCCTTTTTCACCATAGCCCTCTATGGGCTTCCAAATATCCCTTTGCCAATTCCACAAGAGCAGCCTTAGCGAAAGGCTTCTTGAGGGGAAAATGTAACTCTGTGAAATGAATTAACAGAACACAGAGCAGTTTCTCAGAAAGCTTCTTTCCAGTTTTCAACGGAAGATATTTCCTTTTTCACCATAGCCCTCTATGGGCTTCCAAATATCCCTTTGCCAATTCCACAAGAACAGCCTTAGCGAAAGGCTTCTTGAAGGGAAAGATGTAACTCTGTGAGATGAATAAACAGAACACAGAGCAGTTTCTCAGAAACTTCTTTCCAGTTTTGAACGGAAGATATTTCCTTTTTCACCATAGCCCTCTATGGGCTTCCAAATATCCCTTTGCCAATTCCACAAGAACAGCCTTAGCGAAAGGCTTCTTGAAGGGAAAGATGTAACTCTGTGAGATGAATTAACAGAACACAGAGCAGTTTCTCAGAAAGCTTCTTTCCAGTTTTGAACGGAAGATAATTCCTTTTTCACCATAGCCCTCTATGGTTTTCCAAATATCGCTTTGGCAATTCCACAAGAACAGCCTTAGCGAAAGGCTTCTTGAAGGGAAACATGTAACTCTGTGAGATGAATTAACAGAACACAGAGCAGTTTCTCAGAAAGCTTCTTTCCAGTTTTGAACGGAAGATATTTCCTTTTTCACCATAGCCCTCTATGGGCTTCCAAATATCGCTTTGGCAATTCCACAAGAACAGCCTTAGCGAAAGGCTTCTTGAAGGGAAAGATGTAACTCTGTGAGATGAATTAACAGAACACAGAGCAGTTTCTCAGAAAGCTTCTTTCCAGTTTTGAACGGAAGATATTTCCTTTTTCACCATAGCCCTCTATGGGCTTCCAAATATCCCTTTGCCAATTCCACAAGAACAGCCTTAGCGAAAGTCTTCTTGAAGGGAAAGATGTAACTCTGTGAGATGAATTAACAGAACACAGAGCAGTTTCTCAGAAAGCTTATTTCCAGTTTTGAACGGAAGATATTTCCTTTTTCACCATAGCCCTCCATGGGCTTCCAAATATCCCTTTGCCAATTCCACAAGAACAGCCTTAGCGAAAGGCTTCTTGAAGGGAAAGATGTAACTCTGTGAGATGAATTAACAGAACACAGAGCAGTTTCTCAGAAAGCTTCTTTCCAGTTTTGAACGGAAGATATTTCCTTTTCACCATAGCCCTCTATGGGCTTCCAAATATCGCTTTGCCAATTCCACAAGAACAGCCTTTAGCGAAAGGCTTCTTGAAGGGAAAGATGTAACTCTGTGAGATGAATTAACAGAACACAGAGCAGTTTCTCAGAATGCTTCTTTCCAGTTTTGAACGGAAGATATTTCCTTTTTCACCATAGCCCTCTATGGGCTTCCAAATATCCCTTTCCCAATTCCACAAGAACAGCCTTAGCGAAAGGCTTCTTGAAGGGAAAGATGTAACTCTGTGAGATGAATTAACAGAACACAGAGCAGTTTCTCAGAAAGCTTCTTTCCAGTTTTGAACGGAAGATATTTCCTTTTCACCATAGCCCTCTATGGGCTTCCAAATATCGCTTTGCCAATTCCACAAAAACAGCCTTTAGCGAAAGGCTTCTTGAAGGGAAAGATGTAACTCTGTGAGACGAATTAACAGAACACAGAGCAGTTTCTCATAAAGCTTCTTTCCAGTTTTCAACGGAAGATATTTCCTTTTTCAACATAGCCCTCTAAGGGCTTCCAAATATCACTTTGCCAATTCCACAAGAACAGCCTTAGCGAAAGGCTTCTTGAAGGGAAAGATGTAACTCTGTGAGATGAATTAACAGGACACAGAGCAGTTTCTCAGAAAGCTTCTTTCCAGTTTTGAACGGAAGATATTTCCTTTTTCACCATAGCCCTCTATGGTCTTCCAAATATCCCTTTGCCAAATCCACAAGAACAGCCTTAGCGAAAGGCTTCTTGAAGGCAAAGATGTAACTCTGTGAGATGAATTAACAGAACACAGAGCAGTTTCTCAGAAAGCTTCTTTCCAGTTTTGAATGGAAGATATTTCCTTTTTCACCATAGCCCTCTATGGGCTTCCAAATATCCCTTTGCCAATTCCACAAGAAGAGCCTTAGCGAAAGGCTTCCTGAAGGGAAAGATGTAACTCTGGGAGATGAATTAACAGAACACAGAGCAGTTTCTCAGAAACCTTCCTTCCAGGTTTGAACGGAAGATATTTCCTTTTTCATCATAGCCCTCTATGGGCTTCCAAATAGCCCTTTGCCAATTCCACAAGAACAGCCTTAGCGAAAGGCTTCTTGAAGGGAAAGATGTAACTCTGTGAGATGAATTAACAGAACACAGAGCAGTTTCTCAGAAAGCTTCTTTCCAGTTTTGAACGGAAGATATTTCCTTTTTCACCATAGCCCTCTATGTGCTTCCAAATATCCCTTTGCCAGTTCCACAAGAACAGCCTTATCGAAAGGCTTCTTGAAGGGAAAGATGTAACTCTGTGAGCTAAATTAACAGAACACAGAGCAGTTTCTCAGAAATCTTCTTTCCAGTTTTTAACGGAAGATATTTCCTTTTTCTCCATAGCCCTCTATGGGCTTCCAAATATCCCTTTACCAATTCCACAGGAACAGCCTTAGCGAAAGGCTTCTTGAAGGAAAAGATATAACTCTATGAGATGAATTAACAGAACACAAAGCAGTTTCTCAGAAACCTTCTTTCCAGTTTTGAACGGAAGATATTTCCTTTTTCACCATAGCCCTCTATGGGCTTCCAAATATCCCTTTGGCAATTCCACAAGAACAGCCTTAGCGAAAGGCTTCTTGAAGGGAAAGATGTAACTCTGTGAGATGAATTAACAGAGCACAGATCAGTTTCTCATAAAGCTTCTTTCCAGTTTTGAACGGAAGATATTTCCTTTTTCACCATAGTCCTCTATTGGCTTCCAAATATCCCTTTGCCAATTCCACAAGAACAGCCTTAGCGAAAGGCTTCTTGAAGGGAAAGATGTAACTCTGTGAGGTGAATTAACAGAACACAGAGCAGTTTCTCAGAAAGCTTCTTTCCAGTTTTGAACGGAAGATATTTCCTTTTTCACCATAGCCCTCTATGGGCTTCCAAATATCCCTTTGCCAATTCCACACGAACAGCCTTAGCGAAAGGCTTCTTGAAGGGAACGATGTAACTCTGTGAGATGAATTAACAGAACACAGACCAGTTTCTCAGAAAGCTTCTTTCCAGTTTTGAACGGAAGATATTTCCTTTTCACCGTAGCCCTCTATGGGCTTCCAAATATCCCTTTGCCAATTCCACAAGAACAGCCTTAGCGAAAGGCTTCTTGAAGGGAAAGATGTAACTCTGTGAGATGAATTAACAGAACACAGAGCCGTTTCTCAGAAAGCTTCTTTCCAGGTTTGAACGGAAGATATTTCCTTTTTCATCATAGCCCTCTATGGGCTTCCAAATAGCCCTTTGCAAATTCCACAAGAACAGCCTTAGCGAAAGGCTTCTTGAAGGGAAAGATGTAACTCTGTGAGATGAATTAACAGAGCACAGAGCAGTTTCTCAGAAAGCTTCTTTCCAGTTTTGAACGGAAGATATTTCCTTTTTCACCATAGCCCTCTATGGGCTTCCAAATATCCCTTTGCCAATTCCACAAGAGCAGCCTTAGCGAAAGGCTTCTTGAAGGGAAAATGTAACTCTGTGAAATGAATTAACAGAACACAGAGCAGTTTCTCAGAAAGCTTCTTTCCAGTTTTCAACGGAAGATATTTCCTTTTTCACCATAGCCCTCTATGGGCTTCCAAATATCCCTTTGCCAATTCCACAAGAACAGCCTTAGCGAAAGGCTTCTTGAAGGGAAAGATGTAACTCTGTGAGATGAATAAACAGAACACAGAGCAGTTTCTCAGAATGCTTCTTTCCAGTTTTGAACGGAAGATATTTCCTTTTTCACCATAGCCCTCTATGGGCTTCCAAATATCCCTTTGCCAATTCCACAAGAACAGCCTTAGCGAAAGGCTTCTTGAAGGGAAAGATGTAACTCTGTGAGATGAATTAACAGAACACAGAGCAGTTTCTCAGAAAGCTTCTTTCCAGTTTTGAACGGAAGATATTTCCTTTTTCACCATAGCCCTCTATGGGCTTCCAAATATCCCTTTGCCAAATACACAAGAACAGCCTTAGCGAAAGGCTTCTTGAAGGGAAAGATGTAACTCTGTGAGATGAATTAACAGAACACAGAGCAGTTTCTCAGAAAGCTTCTTTCCAGTTTTGAATGGAAGATATTTCCTTTTTCACCATAGCCCTCTATGGACTTCCAAATATCCATTTGGCAATTCCACAAGGACAACATTAGCGAAAGGCTTCTTGAAGGGAAAGATGTAACTCTGTGAGATGAATTAACAGAACACAGAGCAGTTTCTCAGAAAGCTTCTTTCCAGTTTTGAACGGAAGATATTTCCTATTTCACCATAGCCCTCTATGGGCTTCCAAATATCCCTTTACCAATTCCACAAGAACAGCCTTAGCGAAAGTCTTCTTGAAGGGAAAGATGGAACTCTATGAGATGAATTAACAGAACACAGAGCAGTTTCTCAGAAAGCTTCTTTCCAGTTTTGAACGGAAGATATTTCCTTTTTCACCGTAGCCCTCCATGGGCTTCCAAATATCCCTTTGCCAATTCCACAAGAACAGCCTTAGCGAAAGGCTTCTTGAAGGGAAAGATGTAACTCTGTGAGATGAATTAACAGAACACAGAGCAGTTTCTCAGAAAGCTTCTTTCCAGTTTTGAACGGAAGATATTTCCTTTTCACCATAGCCCTCTATGGGCTTCCAAATATCCCTTTGCCAATTCCACAAGAACAGCCTTAGGGAAAGGCTTCTTGAAGGGAAAGATGTAACTCTGTGAGATGAATTAACAGAGCACAGATCAGTTTCTCATAAAGCTTCTTTCCAGTTTTGAACGGAAGATATTTCCTTTTTCACCATAGCCCTCTACGGGCTTCCAAATATCTCTTTGCCAATTCCACAAGAACAGCCTTAGCGAAAGGCTTCTTGAAGGGAAAGATGTAACTCTGTGAGATGAATTAACAGAACACAGAGCAGTTTCTCAGAAAGCTTCTTTCCAGTTTTGAACGGAAGATATTTCCTTTTTCACCATAGGCCTCTATGGGCTTCCAAATATCCCTTTGCCAATTCCACAAGAACAGCGTTAGCGAAAGGGTTCTTCAAGGGAAAGATGTAACTCTTTGAGGTGTATTGACAGAACACAGAGCAGTTTTTCAGAAAGCTTCTTTCCAGTTATGAACGGAAGATATTTCCTTTTTCACCATAGCCCTCTTTGGGCTTCCAAATATCCCTTTGCCAATTCCACAAGAACAGCCTTAGCGAAAGGCTTCTTGAAGGGAAAGATGTAACTCTGTGAGATGAATTAACAGAACACAGAGCAGTTTCTCAGAAAGCTTCTTTCCAGTTTTGAACGGAAGATATTTCCTTTTCACCATAGCCCTCTATGGGCTTCCAAATATCGCTTTGCCAATTCCACAAGAACAGCCTTTAGCGAAAGGCTTCTTGAAGGGAAAGATGAAACTCTGTGAGATGAATTAACAGAACACAGAGCAGTTTCTCAGAATGCTTCTTTCCAGTTTTGAACGGAAGATATTTCCTTTTTCACCATAGCCCTCTATGGGCTTCCAAATATCCCTTTCCCAATTCCACAAGAACAGCCTTAGCGAAAGGCTTCTTGAAGGGAAAGATGTAACTCTGTGAGATGAATTAACAGAACACAGAGCAGTTTCTCAGAAAGCTTCTTTCCAGTTTTGAACGGAAGATATTTCCTTTTCACCATAGCCCTCTATGGGCTTCCAAATATCGCTTTGCCAATTCCACAAAAACAGCCTTTAGCGAAAGGCTTCTTGAAGGGAAAGATGTAACTCTGTGAGACGAATTAACAGAACACAGAGCAGTTTCTCATAAAGCTTCTTTCCAGTTTTCAACGGAAGATATTTCCTTTTTCAACATAGCCCTCTAAGGGCTTCCAAATATCACTTTGCCAATTCCACAAGAACAGCCTTAGCGAAAGGCTTCTTGAAGGGAAAGATGTAACTCTGTGAGATGAATTAACAGGACACAGAGCAGTTTCTCAGAAAGCTTCTTTCCAGTTTTGAACGGAAGATATTTCCTTTTTCACCATAGCCCTCTATGGTCTTCCAAATATCCCTTTGCCAAATCCACAAGAACAGCCTTAGCGAAAGGCTTCTTGAAGGCAAAGATGTAACTCTGTGAGATGAATTAACAGAACACAGAGCAGTTTCTCAGAAAGCTTCTTTCCAGTTTTGAATGGAAGATATTTCCTTTTTCACCATAGCCCTCTATGGGCTTCCAAATATCCCTTTGCCAATTCCACAAGAAGAGCCTTAGCGAAAGGCTTCCTGAAGGGAAAGATGTAACTCTGGGAGATGAATTAACAGAACACAGAGCAGTTTCTCAGAAACCTTCCTTCCAGGTTTGAACGGAAGATATTTCCTTTTTCATCATAGCCCTCTATGGGCTTCCAAATAGCCCTTTGCCAATTCCACAAGAACAGCCTTAGCGAAAGGCTTCTTGAAGGGAAAGATGTAACTCTGTGAGATGAATTAACAGAACACAGAGCAGTTTCTCAGAAAGCTTCTTTCCAGTTTTGAACGGAAGATATTTCCTTTTTCACCATAGCCCTCTATGTGCTTCCAAATATCCCTTTGCCAGTTCCACAAGAACAGCCTTATCGAAAGGCTTCTTGAAGGGAAAGATGTAACTCTGTGAGCTAAATTAACAGAACACAGAGCAGTTTCTCAGAAATCTTCTTTCCAGTTTTTAACGGAAGATATTTCCTTTTTCTCCATAGCCCTCTATGGGCTTCCAAATATCCCTTTACCAATTCCACAGGAACAGCCTTAGCGAAAGGCTTCTTGAAGGAAAAGATATAACTCTATGAGATGAATTAACAGAACACAAAGCAGTTTCTCAGAAACCTTCTTTCCAGTTTTGAACGGAAGATATTTCCTTTTTCACCATAGCCCTCTATGGGCTTCCAAATATCCCTTTGGCAATTCCACAAGAACAGCCTTAGCGAAAGGCTTCTTGAAGGGAAAGATGTAACTCTGTGAGATGAATTAACAGAGCACAGATCAGTTTCTCATAAAGCTTCTTTCCAGTTTTGAACGGAAGATATTTCCTTTTTCACCATAGTCCTCTATTGGCTTCCAAATATCCCTTTGCCAATTCCACAAGAACAGCCTTAGCGAAAGGCTTCTTGAAGGGAAAGATGTAACTCTGTGAGGTGAATTAACAGAACACAGAGCAGTTTCTCAGAAAGCTTCTTTCCAGTTTTGAACGGAAGATATTTCCTTTTTCACCATAGCCCTCTATGGGCTTCCAAATATCCCTTTGCCAATTCCACACGAACAGCCTTAGCGAAAGGCTTCTTGAAGGGAACGATGTAACTCTGTGAGATGAATTAACAGAACACAGACCAGTTTCTCAGAAAGCTTCTTTCCAGTTTTGAACGGAAGATATTTCCTTTTCACCGTAG